>NC_073313.1:1017264-1645394 GCF_027595985.1 Sorex araneus
CAAAGTCATAATGACAACAAAAATATCTACTGGAAGTAATCCTTATGCAAGAAAAAATTATTTTGGAGGCCACCTCGGTGATATAAACAGATGAAGAAATAGAGATGGGGCCCTGGAGCAATTATAGATAGTCTAGTGGGGAGGCTTTTGCGTTGCATGAGGCTGACCTGGGTTCGATCCCCAGCGGCATCCCATGTGGTCCCTTGAGCATCACCAGGAAAGATTCCTGAGTGCAGAGCCAGGAGTCAGCCCTGAGCATCGCCAAGCATGCTCCAAAAAGTAAATAGAGAACAGTTTCTGCAGAAACTAGAATTTTACTCCTTCTAACAGTTTCCTGGTGAGATTTTTCTTAATCGGTTGAATGATTTGCCCTATTTTTTTTTTCTGTTAAGTGAGTCATTGCTGGCTCTTTCTCAGGTTCTTTGAACTATTTTCAGAAACCCTGGTACTGAGGAAGAAAGCCGGTACACGAGCAAAGTCCATCTTCCTACGATGAAGGGGAACTTTGGCTTGTCGCGTTTTAATTCGCAGGACGTGATTTATAAAACCCCCTACAAATTACAGTGCCCCCCCCTGAAACTCAGGGTCGCAGCCTTGCTTTTTCCCATCTCACATCTGCCTAGTGAGAGTAAATATATCTCAATTTAAAGGAAGGTGAATCTATTTTTCTTTCTATTTGCTTTGTGGGTCACACCTGGCCATGCACAGGGGTCACTCACTCCTGGCTCATGCACTCGGGAATTACCCCTGGCGGTCGGTGCTCAGGGAACCCTATGGGATGCTGGGAATCGAACCCAGCAAATGCCCTACCTGCTGTGCTATCGCTCCAGCCCCGGGAAGCTCTTTTTCAAGCAAAGCCCCTGAATGAGTCCACTGGCCTGGGCAAAGTTCTTTTCCCGGGCGTGTCATAAGTACAGAGGGAAGGGCAGGACACGCTGTGCGGGATGCCTCAGATAGAAAGAACGCACCTTGTTGCGGATCAGCAAGTGTCTGTTTCTGCGGCCAGAGAGACAGAACAGCAAGTAAGGAAGGCCAACAAACGGGGTTCAATTCCCTTTATGCCGTATGCTCCCCGGAGCCTGACCGGAAGTGATCCCTGAGCACTGCTGGGTGGGACCGAAAAACCAAACAAAAGGGTCTGTTTCCTGTGCCTTGAAAGTGTGCTGGCTTTGTTTCTGCAGCTAGCTCCACGCTGGACGTGGCGTTAGCTTTGTCCTTCAACACTTTTTTCTTTCCAATCACTCAGTCACAAGTAATTATAGCACCGTGGTTTGGGGGGCCTAATGTCCCTGTCTGTCTTCTGTGAATCATGGGGTGACACCCTGTCTCCATACAACAGCTCAGAGGGTAAGAAAGAACGTGTCTTTTATTATTATTATTATTATTATTATTATTATTATTATTATTATGTTACTATTATTATTATTAATTTTTATTTAAAACACCATGATTCAGAAAGGTGCTCATTGCTCAGTTGTTTCCACATTTGGTGTTCCAACCCCACCAGTGTGACCTTCTGTCCGTCAATAATCCCGTTCCTCTCCCAGTTCCAAGCTCCCCGCTTGAGCACATAACAAACTGACTCGATATTGCTTTTTCCAACAAAACTTGAAGTTCTGGGGGCTGGAGCCATAGCACAGCGGGGAGGGCGTTTGCCTTGAGCGCAGCCAACCTGGGTCCGATTCCCAGCATCCCATAGGGTTCCCCGAGCACCGCCAGGAGTGATTCCCGAGTGCAGAGCCAGGAGGAACCCCTGGGTGTGTGTGTTGCTGGGTGTGACCCAAAAAGGAAAAGAAAAAAAAAACTTGAAGTACTGGCAAGTGAAATGATGGGAAAATAAATCAGTCCGGGCACACCAGACTTTGGATGGGATGTGACAGAGAAGGGAAGATCGTGTCTTGGCCCCAGCCATGCTATGATAGCTTTTCCTTGACGGTGCCTTCTCTCCTAGGTGGGTCTTCAAGGCAGTAGCCATGGGCCAGAGGCAATACAGAGGGAGAACAGAGCCACACAACTTTTACAGGAGCCCACATGGCGGAATAACTTGATTTTCTGCCCCTGAGCAAGGAATTCGTATACAGGTGCCCCGGGTCACAAGAAGGGTGGTGGTCAGACCAGATAACCAGATGCTTCTCACAAGACCCATGTCCCAAGACCCATGTCCCAAGACCCATATCATAGGATCCAGGACTGCCCCCAGAACCGGGACATTCCTGAATATTGGCGCGAATACTGATCTCTAGAACCATAGGCTAAGGAGTGATGTCCTTTTAAATGGATTGATTAAGAAGGTTTGTAACATTACAAATCTATCGGCTCTGAAAGGCGCGGGCTCTGCTGTGACGGCCGGGGAAGGCCTATCTAAGATCCCCTTTGGGGGGAAGCTCGGGGTCTTTGCCCAACCTGCTGGACCTTCGTGTCCGCGTAGGCGGCTGGACCTGGCTAGCAGTCTCACAATCAACCCTGCTTGCTGCTTGCAGTCTCCGGAGTCTCTTTGTCCTTACAGGAGATCTCGATCCGTGCCCTAACACGTGAGGGGTGGCTTAGGACGGGAGGGAGAGGGAGGGGCTCGGGGCTCCTTGCGGGGAGGGGAAAGGGTGCCCCCCATGATGACAGCGCTGTTGGAATCCAGTTCTGGGGGACACCACTACTGAGGGTATTGCCAGCCGCAGACGCCACTCATACAGTCAATTCAAAAATGCCTTCCCTGGAAATGGAGTCATGAAAAATTTGCCTGTAAATGGATGGATGGACATGTGTGTAATCACAAAAGGGGCAGGCGGTAGCAGTGCTCCACGTCTCCAGCTGCCCGCGTTTGGTAGTCTCAGGCTGCTTCCCCCACCCTGGGGAGGTCGGTGGCGTTGGGCAGGCGGAGAGGGAATGAGGCCAAGCTGGTTGCTGATTAGTTCCCGTTTATTCAATCTTTTGTCCCTCTCACCTCTCGCACTCTTCCTTCCTGGCTCCTCATTCCTCCATCCCCCCACTCTCTGGATTCTCTTCTCTCCTTCCCTCCTCTCTTCCCTCTCTTTTTCTCTCTCCACCTTGCCCTCTGGGCCACACCCGGTCCGGTAGCAAAATCAGTGTTAGAAGCCCTTCCTGAGGGGCCTCCAGGTTCACAGGAAAACACCACCTAAGTGTTCCAAAGCCCTTCCTGACCGACTGCAGGCAAAATCCCTCTTAAGGTGTTTTTCTCCTTAGTCCGAAAACTCCATCAACATCTTAAATACTATTTATTTTGTATGGACTTAGTAAGAGATACAGTGAGGCTTGCAGGGCAGCTCTCCTGGAACATCTTGCCATAGACTCAGACTACAGTGCTCAGGGCCAGATTAATCATTCCTAACCATAACAGAGTCTGAATGTAATTATTACTTTTTGGGACCATGACAGCATTTGTCCATGACCAAGCTCTTAACTTATAGTTAAGCATTAGGCACTTTGAGGCCAGGCCCATCTCGATGCCAGGGTAGCACACAACTCACCACTTGCCCCTGGGTCCGTCCCGTCCCTCGTCGGGACCCTGCTTTTGGGGGGGTGTTAGGAAGTAAGGGCAGCTGAGGCTTAAGTCGAGAAAGCAGATGCCCAGGAGGAAAATATCATGTAGAATCAAATGACTCCCAGGTTACAAAAGCATAGCATTTGCTAAGTCTTCCTGTGTCCATACAAAAGGACATGGCTCTGAATAAACTATGCAAAGGACTCAAGGGGAAGAGAAGAACAATATTTACAAGTCAACAGAACACTAAGAAAGAAGCTACAAACAAACACAGAGGGATGGGAGCACTGTGATGGGAGTAACCCAATAAACCTAAACTACCTGAGGCTACGTTATCCTTCAGATAAGCCAAGTGAAATGAGTCAGAAGGAGAGGGACAGACATAGGATGACGGCATTCATTTGTCGGACTATAAAAAAAAATACATAGCAGAAGACTAATATCCAAGGCCAGGGAAAACCCGGGCTGGGGAGGACGGGTCGATGGTTAGAATCTACCTCAAGTGTGTGTGGGGTGGAGGGGTAGGTGAGAGAGAGAAGGGGACCCGTGTGACAAGAATAGCTGGGAAGGATCACACTGAACAAGAACTGAGTGTTGGAAGGTAGGTAAAGAGGGATATTTCTGATGACCTTTCAGTGTCAACATTGCAAACCACAACGCCCAGAAGAACAGGGAGAGGGGCTGGAGAGAGCATAGATAGTGGGTAGGGCATTTGCCTTGCACGCCTGCCAACCCCGGGTTCAAATCCCAGCATATGGTCCCCTGAGCACCGCCAGGAGTAATTCCCTGAGTGCAGAGCCAGGAGTGACCCCTGAGCATTGCCAGGTGTGACCCAAAAACCAAAAAAAAAAAAAAAAAAAAAGAAAAGACAGAGAGAGACAGAGACAGAGAGAGACAGAGAAGAAAAAGAACATGCCATAGAGGTGGGGGTGAGATGGGGTGATGGGAGGGACCCCGGGGACTCTGGTGGTGGGAGGTGTGTCCTGGTGAAGGGACGGGTGTTTGAGCACTGTAGGACTGAAACCCAATCACGAGCAGCTTTGTACGGGTGTGTCTCACAGTGATTCAACACAAATGAAATCCACGCCTTCCCGAATTCAGCTCAGGTTCTGCATGGCTGTGCCCGAGAGCCTCCGCGGGGCTCTGTGAGAAATTTGAGCCACAGTGCTCCGGGTCGCTGCCTGGGCAAAGGAGCCATGTGTGTGAGGACATGCCCTTACTTGGAGGAAGAAGGTTCTAGATGCCGGATCAACTTGCCAGCACACGGGGCAGCGTCTCCCAGCTGCCTTGGACGGAGAAGCCAAACAAAACGCATCTCGGTGGGGCGGGGCGGGGGATGGGGGAAGAGATTAAAATTATAAATGAGAAAGGAGAGGAGCGGCTTATAATTTGTGTTCCTGGGCAGCTGCAGCAGGAGTGAGGGCACCGGGGTCGGCAGCAAAGGGAAACTTTCCAACAGGTGCTCTCGAGGGGGGGGGGGGTGGATAAAAACAGACTCGAGCCAACACACGGCGCCGTCCTTGTTGGGATGAAAGAGAAACGGCCTCTCCGGCTGGCACGGCAGGGAAAGCAGGTGAGACGAAAGAGGACGGCAGATGGCTGGAACGCCAGCGTGCCCGGAATGCCCACGTCGTAGATTCTGAGCCCGCAGCGTTGGGTGTTGGCCGCCCGCCAGGGTTCGAGCAGGCCAAGGGTCTCGGAACCCCAGCAGCGGGTCCTGTCTTCCGAAACAGCACAAGGGCCTCACAACCTCTTCCGCTTTTCCCGGGTCCCTCTCCAAAGGCGTAGAAAAAAAAAAATAATAAGTCCTAGATGATGAGCCACCGATGGAATTGTTCGCTTGGCTTTCTGGACGATTATTGAAAATGGAGGTTGTGATGGGAAAAAGGGAGCTCGGGGTGATTTTTGGAAAGGATGGAGTGGGGGAGGATAATTGTTGCCGGGATCATTCATGCTGCAGTTGTTTTTTTTTTTTTTTGAGGCGATTTGGCTCTATTGGGGAAGGCAGGAGAGATGGTTTCTGTTGGTTGTGTGTGTGTGTGTGTGTGTGTGTGTGTGTGTGTGTGCGCACAAGGGGTAGCGGGGGGTGGGGGTGGCGGGAGCAGACTCCTAAGGAATGCTTAGGGGGTCCGGGGGTCACGTGCATAGATAGTCAGCCAGCTGGGTGAGATAATGCACCAGTTACTGTCACTGTCACTGTCATCCGTTGCTCATTGATTTGCTGGAGCGGGCACCAGTCATGTCTCCATGGTGAGACTTGTTGTGACTGTTTTTGGCATATCGAGTACGCCACGGGGAGCTTGCCAGGCTCTGCCATGCGGGCGGGATACTCTCAGGAGCTTGCCAGGCTCTCCGAGAGGGGCGGAGGAATCGGACCCGGGTCAGCCATGTGCAAGGCAAACGCCCTCCCCGCTGTGCTATCGCTCCAGCCCAGTACTTTTTTTTTTCTTTTTGGGTCACATCTGGCAAAGCACAGGGGTTACTCCTGGCTCTGCACTCAGGAATCACCCCTGGCAGTCTCAGGGGACCCTATAGGATGCTGGGAATCGAACCCAGGTCGGCCGCGTGCAAGGCAAACACCCTCCCCGCTGTGCTATTGCTCCAGCCCCACCAGCCCGGTACTTTTGTGATTAGTGGATAATAAACTGCTGGAGAACAGTTTCCCCCCAACAGTGCCTGGTCGTGCGTGTGGAGAAACCCCCTCCGAGAGCAGCCAATGGCTATTCCCTTTATTGCCAAATACACACATGTTCTATAGAGGGTCTTGGTGTACGGGAAGGTCCAATCACATCCAGTTCAGCATGACGGGCCCATCCGCTCTCCTGCTCTGCTCTGTCCCGGTCCAATCCCAATCACAGCGAGATGCTGCGGTCAGGATGACCTGCTAAGCGCACGTGACCCTTTCTGTGTCTGGGGCGCCTGGGATGAGAAGGTCGAGTGAGACTCAAGGCGGGACCCCGGTGCTGGCTGACCCCCTGTTCTTGCAACTTGGCCCAGACACTCCCTCTTTCGAGGCTTTGCTTCCGGGTCACTTTGCCAGGTCAGGTCTTATCTGTTCCGGTGCCCGTCCCCAGGCTCCACAATAAACCTTTCACACAAAGGCTCTTGGCTGGGGCCCCTCTGCTGTCCCCAGCGGTGCTGGGGGCTGACCATGGGCAGAGGACCGTGGCATCCCTGCCTCCTCCCTGATCAGGGAATGGCTGCTTGCAGCTCAACACAGACACAGAGGTCCAATGAGGTGGCCTTAGGCACCAAGATAACAAGTACTCGTTTCTGGTTCAGACGCGGCCACAGTTCCTCAGCTACGAAACACGAGGGCGCTGAAGGGTAAACGTCTTAAGACCAGCCCGTGGGGAAAAGCCACTTTGGTATTGTCCGGGGGGTTCTGAAGTCCTTGGTGACTCTCCCGAGACTCTGCTGATATTCTCGATGGAAGCTGGTGAGAGCCGCTCTTGAGTGGGCAGCTGGTCACTGCAGCCACGGGGGACACTCAGGCAGGGGAGAGAACATGAGATAATGGTGAGGGCAGGGGTCTCTCGGGTGGCTAGAGCTGGAAGAGAGAGAGAGAGAGAGAGAGAGAGAGAGAGAGAGAGAGAGAGAGAGAGAGAGAGAGAGAGAGAGAGAGAGAGAGAGAGAGAGAGGTTGGGGTAGGGAGAGAACCTGGGGACATCAGGTGGAGAGAAATGGACGCTGGGGGAGGGATGTGTTGCAACATTGTATACCTGACACCCAACCACAAGGAACCTTGTCACCCCCTTGGCCGCTGAGGGAGGGATAAATGTTGTAACTTTGTTTGCTTGACACCTAACCACCAGGAACTTTGTCATCTCCTTGGACACTGGGGGAGGGATAAATGTTGCAACATTGTATGCCTGACACCCAGCCACAAGGAACTTTGTCATCCGCAGGGACTAAATCTTGAATTCTGTGTTCTTAGCTATTCAAATAAAGCGACAAAACAAAAAAAAAACAAGGTGCTGGGTGTACTGGGTGCATAGTCTACCTTTAGACCAAAGCAGCTGATGTGCACGCAGGGATGCCAGCCCTGAGTGAGGAGAAGAGAAGAAGGGAAACCTGAGTCTGACACGGTGGGATAACTCCGTGACTGACGTGCTTCCCGGTTCCACTGGTGGCAGGAAATTTTCCTCGGGTCTGTTCATCCCGTGGAGGTGCTGGGGCCGAGGCTCCGGGCTTACTCCTGCCTCCGTGTCCTGGTGGTTCCCGGGGCACCATACGGAGCATCAGTGTTGCCCTGGAGCTGGCTGCAAGGGTAGCTCCGTCCCCGCCGTGGCTGGTGCTGGCTCTGCTGAGGAACCCTTCCCTCACTTCCCGCATGGAAGTCACCACTAGCGAAGAGGCAGACTCCTTGGATGGGTGGGTTTTCTATTTAATTTCTTCGGGTGGCTATAAATCATATTTCTTCATTTCAGTTATGTTACACTTTATATTGATTGATTAATGATTATGTATTTATAGTCTAAAAGTAAAATATATAGAAAATAGGGGACATTACCTCGGAGAGTCTCTTGCCCGCACGCCTGGCTGTCTTCCCCGGGGTCCTTCGGAGGAGATGGGCTCCAGCTTCCCTCCCCACCCCGAGCAGAGCTCCTGGTGGCTGAAGACCACCGGAACCTAGCTACAGCCATGCTCGAGGCCCCTCGCCACATGTTCGGACAGGCCTCACGCATGAAGGTACCGGCAGAGGAACCCAGGTGTGTATTCCCATCAACAGCCAATATCCAGAGAGAGACTTAAAAGCAAGCTCTCAGAAGTGCGCGGCCGCAAAGTAGCCCCGTGATATCCTGTAGCCTACTTCTCCCTCTGGGAGAAATTGGCAAGTTTCTGAGAGTTTCCTGCCCACATGAAACAGCCTTGCAAGCTTCCCATGGTGTATTCATGTGCAAAATCCAGTAACAAGCTGGATCTCATTCCCCTGACCCTGAAAGAGCCTCCAGTGCGACATCATTGGGAGGGCCGAGTCAAGAGAGACTTCTAAGGTCTCAGGGAAAGGACGGCCTGAAGGACACAGCATTGCTTGGTGAAAGGAGGGTGTGGAAGCTGCCTCTTGCATCTCAGTTTATTTGTTTGTTTGTTGTGGCTTTTGGGTCACGCCCAGCCATGGTGCTCAGAGGTTCCTCCTGGCTTTGCACTCAGGAACGACTCCGGAGTAATTCTCCCGCCAGTGCTCAAGAGACTGGAGGTGTTCAGGGGATCCTCTGGGGTGTGGGGGATCAAACCTGGGTTGGCCGAGTGCAAGGCAAATGCCCTCCCTGATGTCCCTGTAGCTCCCGTCCCGGTTCCTGCATCGGTAGGGAGATGCCCGTGGCTGTGGGTAAGAATTTAGAGTGGAAGGGACCTGGATTCTGTCCAAGGACGTGTGACTGAACTTCTCAAAGGTATTTGTGAAGGTCCCTTCTGATGTGGGTCCCCTGGACGGGGGGGGGGGGGGGGGTGGAGGAGCAGGTGACCTCTGGTTTCTGGGGGCATCTGTCAGGGTGCTTTTGGGGGCATGGAGTGGAGGGACTCGGGTGGGACATAGTAGATACAACATCCCATAATCTCAGGCCTAGCTAGGCTTGGATGTAAACGTCGTTTTTCTGTTACTGTTACTGTTACTTTCTGTCACTGTCACTGTCATCCTGTTGCTCATCGATTTGTTCAAGCGGGCACCAGTCACGTCTCTCATTGAGAGACTTATTGTGACTGTTTTGGGCATATCCAATACGCACGGGGAGCTTGCCAGGCTCTGCCATTCGGGCTCGATACTCTCGGTAGCTTGCCAGGCTCTCCGAGAGGGGCGGAGGAATCGAACACAGGTGGGGGGGGGGCATGAAAACTGTTACTGTAACTGACTATACTTCCCGGTGTGTAACTGACTTTGATACTGTTTCCCTTGACTAAGTTAATTTGCATATGCTGCCTCTGTGGCTGAATATCATTGGTTAGAACATCAACCTACTTAATAAAAGGGGGTAGAACAGGCTGCTCTCCGGCATTCCACAACACAAAAATTTTCAGAGACAGTCATGCGATCCTCCCCCCAAAAATGTACATTTCTTCTGCGAGTATGTCTTAACCGCCTCCGACTGTCAAGTAAAACAAAACTGCAACATTGTTGCAACACCCCGCAGTCGGTGAGTTTGGGGTGACTCAGTTCCCCCGCCGGTGGGGTTATCAGCAGGGGTGGGCGTGCTCTGCCCAGCCACAGCCAAGAGGCGTTGCTGCAGATATGTGTGACTCTGGGCGGGTGGCAAACGTGCAGGTGAGCAGCAGGGCACCAGAGTGCTGGCCGCGCACTCGTGGGAGATGCAGGGAGGGAGGAGGAAGTAGAAGCAGAAAGTCCAAGTTAGCCAAGCAAAGGCTTCCTGGGGGCGTCTGTGGGAAGCCCGACCCCTTGTACCACAGCCTCGGCAGAAACCCTGTGAGTAGCAAAATCGCAGAAAACCTGCAAAAAAAAGAAAGAAAAAAAAAAGGGAAGAAGCAAGGCTGGAGCGAGCATAGCAGGGAGGGCGCTTTCCTGGCACACGGCCGGCCGGCTTGGGTTTGACCCCTGGCCTCCCCCCACGCCCTAGAGTCCCCCTCCCCTCCCCCCCTCAGGAGTGATCTCCCAGTGCAGAGCTAAGAGGAAGCCGTGAGCACCGCTGGGTGTGGTTCCCAAACAAAAAAACAAGCACACACACACACACACACACACACACACACAGACCCCAGACAGCCAAAGACACTAGCAGGTGAATCAGATCCTGCCTCCAGGAATTTTTAGTTTTCCTCTTGGGTCACACCCAGTGATGCTCAGGGGTTCCTCCTGGCTCTGCACTCAGGAATGACTCCTGGCGGTGCTCGGGGGACCCTATGGGATGCTGGGAACCGAACCTGGGTCACTCATGTGCAAGGCAAACCCGTCTCCTGCTCCAGCCCCTACCTCCAGGATTTTATCCAGGACCGAGGGGCACTTGCTTCCCTACCCCACGCAGTTTTGTAAATCCTTCCCCTGCTTCGAGCAAGCAGGCATCCTACTCCTATCCTAAGACCCCAAGAGCACTTCTCTCTCTGTCTTTTTTGATTGCCCACCATGGGCTGGAGCGATAGCGCAGCGGGTAGGGCGTTCATCTTGCACTCGGACAACCCGGGTTCGATTTCTCCGCCCCTCTCGGAGAGCCCGGCAAGCTACCGAGTATCTTGCCCCCATGGCAGAGCCTGGCAAGCTCCCCGTGGTGTATTCGAGATGCCAAAAACAGTCACAACAAGTCTCACCATGGAGACGTGACTGGTGCCCGCTCGAGCAAATCGATGAGCAACGGGATGACAGTGACAGTGACAGTGACCATGACTTAGTAAGGTTTTCAGAGTTGACTTTCAGGCTTGCGAGTTCTAGCACCAAACCCACCACCCTTGTCAACTTCCCACCACTCGCGTCCCTGATGTCTGTTTGATAGTTCCAACCCCGCCCCAGGCATCTCGTCACACCTCTGCGAGCACGGTCCTTTGAGCCCCTGCTCCCGTCTCTGTGCTCTGGAGGAACGTCTGTGGACAGGCGGTGAAGCCAGGGGTGGAAGGATGGCACCACTCAACTGTGCTCGTATGAGCAGCCCAAGAGTCCGAGTCTCCAAAGCGAGGATTGTCAGTCTGACCTGTGGAGCAGAAATCACTGTGCAATGGATATATTTATCTTCCACCATGGCCTCCCTCCATCCACTTGTTTAGCCATCCATAAATCCATTCATCTATCCACAAAATCATTTATCCCTCCACCCATCCATCCATCCATCCATCCATCCATCATCCATCCCAGCATCCGTCCGTCCATCTGACATCCCTCATCCATTCAACCAGCCATCGATTATCCAGCCAGTAATCAATACATGCTTTGCACCAACCCTCATCCATCCAACATCCTTCCATCCATCCAACAGCCATCAATTATCCAACCAGTAATCAATACATGCATCCCACCATCCTCCTGTCCATCCAACCAGCCATCAATCCATCTAACCAGCCACCATCCATCCAACCAATAAGCAATACATGCATCCCACCATCTCTCCATCCCTCCGATATCCCTTCATCCATTCAACCAGCCTTCATCCATCCAAACATCCTTCCATTCACACAACCATCCCTCCATCCATTTAACTATCCATCATTCCATCCGACCAGTCATCAGTACATCCATGTCTCCATCCATCCACTCCTGCTACCCACTCATCCTCCATCCCTCCATCTTTCCTTGTTTTACTCCATTTTTTATTCACACACATGTTTTCTTTCCATCGTCTGCTCCACAATCCCATCTTCCTTCCCTCTTTCCTTTCTTCCGGCATGTCCACACACCTTCTGCTGGTTTATAAAATATCTGAGTCTTGCTGGATGAGCTAGGTCTAGGGACTGGCTCTACAACTTAGAGGTCATGATTAATACTGTATTGCACACTTGGCAGGGGGTGGGGGTGGGGTTGATGGGAGGGGAAACTGGGGACGTTGGTGGTGGGAAATGTACACTGTTGAAGGGACGGGTGTTGGATTGTTGTATGACTAAAACCCAGTCATGAACAAGTTCGTAAAAAAAAAAACAAAACTGTTGAAAGGGTGAATTCCATGTTTCGGTCTTATCACAAAAACAGCAGCCAAAAAGGGAAACAAGGAAAGCATGTGAGGTGTTGGCTCTTTCTCTAGCATTACTGCATGGAGAGTCCTGACGTCATGCCTTGAGCTCAGGAGTGGACTGTGGAGAGCCTCCACAGGACCCTGCTTCGTAAACAGCACCTGGTCTTGTTAATTTTACCGTGCTTTGAAAACAGGATGTCCTGTCACGCCCACGAGGTGTAAGAAAACAGGATGTCCTGTCATGCCCACAAGGTGTAACTAACCTATCAGATGCAGACACTTGGGTGTAAACAAGAAGCGAGAGGTATATAAGGGGGGAAGTCACCTAGCTAGCGGGTTCTCCCTCATGCGTCCCCCTTTCCTCCTTCCTGCTCGTCCCCGTTCCTGATTTCTTCTCTAACGCATGAGAAAGTTCCTGAATAAATCGCAGCCAAAAGGATCTCCGAGTTGCGTGTTTCTTCGCTGGACGAAGCGGCGCGCGACAGTGGACACAGCTCAAAAAGTGGCCAGTCACGGAAGCGTGGACCACGAAGCTGTGGTGGATGGACACACTGGGATCCTACGCCGCTCTTAAGAAGGACAAAATCACACAATCCACAGCCACATGGCTGGAAGCAAAGGACACCACGTGGAATGAAGTCACCCAGGAGGAGAGGGGCAGAGTATCCGAAAGGTGTGCATGAGAAACCATTAAGAATAGCTTTGTCAGGGGCTGGAGCAATAGCACGGCAGGTAGGGCGTTTGCCTTGCACGCGGCAGACTGGGTTTGATTCCCAGCATCCCATATGGTCCTCTGAGCACCGCCAGGAGTCATTCCTCAGTGCATGAGCCAGGAGTGACCCCTGTGCATCACTGGGTGTGACCCAAAAAACAAAAACAAAAAAAAGAAAAAGAAAAAGGAATAGATTTGTCAGCTGCAGAATCTTAGTAAAAGAAAATTTTTAAATGTAGTTCTTGCTGAATCAGTATTGCCTCAGTGGACTTGTGAAAGGGAAAAATAAGTCAAAGCCTGTTGTGGAGAGAATCTTGTTACAATCAAAGCAGAAACATTACATAATTCATTGGAAAATTTGTAATAGGATTTATTGCTCCATTTCCAAAACCCATCATGTTGGGTCTATTGGGGGCAAATGGAGAAAGGGGGAAGGAAGGAAGGAAGGAAGGGAGAGAGGGAAGAAGAGAGGAAGGAAGGAAAGGAAAAAGGAAGGAACAGGGGCCGGAGCGATAGCACAGCGGGTAGGGCGTTTCCCTTTTACTCGGCAGACCCGGGTTTGATCCCCGGCATCACATATGGTCCCCCAAGCACTGCCAGGAGCAATTCCTGAGTGCAAAGCCAGGAGTAACCCCTGAGCATTGCTGGGTGTGACCCAAAAAGCAAAAAAAAAAAAGAAAAAGAAAAAAGGAAGGAATAAAGAAAGAGAAAAACAGAAAGGTACAAAGGAAGGAAGGAAGGAAGGAAGGAAGGAAGGAAGGAAGGAAGGAAGGAGAGAGGAAGGAAGGGTAAGAAAGGAAGTAAGGAAGAGGGGAAGAAAGAAAGAAAAAAAAGAAGGGAAGGAAGGAAGAAAAGAAGGAAAGAAGAAAGGAAGGAAGAAAGGAAGGTAGGGAGAGAGGGAAGAAGAGGAAGAAGGAAAGAAAGAAAGGAAGGAATAACGAAAAAGAGAAGGAAGGAAGGAAGGAGAGAGGAAGGAAGGGTAAGGAAGGAAGGAAGAAGGGAAGAAAGAAAGGGAAGGAAGGAAGAAAAGAAGGAAAGAAGAAAGGAAGAAAGAAAGGAAGGTAGGGAGAGAGGGAAGAAGAGAGGAAGGAAGGAAGGAAGGGAGAGAGAAAGGAAGGAATGGAGAAAGAAAGAAAGAAAGAAAGAAAGAAAGAAAGAAAGAAAGAAAGAAAGAAAGAAAGAAAGAAAGAGAGGGAAAGAGAAAGAGAGAGAGATTGTCTATGTAAAAAGTTGCCCCTAGATAATGGGGAAATTTTCCATTTGAAAGTTGTGAGTCTGTAGTTAAAGAACTCTTGCCAAGACAAGAACTGGGAACCTCTCGTGAATTTCTCGGCACCATTTGCCAACCGGATCCAATTTTTCTCTTGTTGAAACTGCTTCATTAATTTAATGTGCAAGAAATAAATATTTGATGTGCAATTAGTCGGAGATTATTATGGCCAGAATGGAACGTTTCCAAGTAAACAGCTGCTCCGCCAGTGTGAATGCGCGGGGCCCGGGACGGGGGAAGGATAATGACACCCGCCTGCCTGCCCGGGCTCTGCGGAGGGGAAACAAGTTAAAATATTCAATTAGTGAGCGCTAGAGGGCTGCTGGCCGCAAACTTTGCCGCGGGTTTATCAAAGCCTAGCAGCCGAGCAGTGGCAAGCTGGCCGAGCAGCCTTCAGCCTGCATTGTCATGGAAATGTTGGCCCCGGGGAGGGCCAAGGTTCTGGCCTCGGGAGAAAGTCTTCTGGGCAGACGCAGCCGGTCCCGCGGCCGGGCTGATGTTTGCACGGGCTCCTGCTCGGAAGAGCTGCGTCGGGAAGGGCAGCCGCTCTGGCTGGAAGCCTCTTCCTGCCGCGGCTCCCTCCCCCCTGCTCCGGTTTGCTTTGGCCGAGGGAAACGCATTTAGCCAGGCGGCCTCCAGAGCAGAGTTCAGAAGGCCTGGGGGCGGTGGGGAGGGTCTCTCTGGGGAGGGTCTCAGCCTCACGAAGTTGCGTGGACTAGCTTTGAGCCTTCGAATGCCAAGTTCCACCCTTGGGCCCAGAGGTGCTCATAGGAACTCAGAACCGCAGTGAAGCCAAGCTCAGAAGGGGAAATTGGGCCTCGGTGTGTGTGTTGGGGGGGCGAGGGGTGGGAGGAGGGTGAAGGCAGCAAGGTGGGTGGGCCTTAGCTGTCCATTCATCCGTGTCAGCTCTGCTGCAAGACCATTCGGAAGGCACCAGATTTGCTCTTCCGGCAGATTCGATGTGTTTGTTAAAACCCTCCATGGCGGTAGATGGTCGTAGACATCACTCAAAGCCGCTGGATGCAGGAAGGGGCGCGTGTTTGCCAGGGAGAGGTGAGCTCTGGATCGTCCTCCCCTCCCTTGCACGGGACAGCCTGCCACCAAGGCTGCATCCCATCCGCCCCCTGTGGAGAGAGGAAGGCCCCTCCTCTACCTCCCTCTTGCCAAGGAGCACAACTGTCCTTTGTCCCTTGGCACCAAGCACTGTCGCACTGTCGCACTGTGTCCAGTTGCTCATCGATTGGCTCGAGCGGGCGCCAGTCACGTCTCCATGGTGAGACTTGTTGTGACTGGTTTTGGCATCTTGAAATCTTGAATACGCCAGGGGAAACTTGCCAGGCCCTGCCATGCGGGCGGGATACTCTCGGTAGCTTGCCGGGCTCTCCAAGAGGGGCGGAGGAATCAAACCCAGGTCAGCTGCATGCAAGGCAAACACCCTACCCGCTGTGCTATCGCTCCAGTCCCTGTAAGATATTTGTCTTTATTATTCTGTGTCTGTTAAAAGTTCTGTTCGACCAGGGCACCTATCACCAATATTGGGATGGAATCTGTGAGGTTAGCTTGGACCAAACGGCAACCGGCTGATGAGGCAGCTACATGCCCGCAGAGACCACCTGCCCCCAGCGGGGAATGCAGGACTCACGCCCACCCAGACAGGAAGCCCCAGGCTGCATTCCTGCTTCCTCACATCCATCCCCGACAGACGACAGGCCAAATCTGGCACACCTGTCCCACTGGGCTGGGTTCCCTGCCCCCCTCCCCCCTTCAAAGCCCCCTTAGTCTCTCCCAGGGACTCACCTGAGGTTTGTAGGACTCTTCCCGGGACCACCCCCTTAATACATTTCCCCTACTTCCTTCACTCTATTCATCTCTGTCTGCACCAGGCACGGTTCCCCAAGTGTATCAGAGTCGAAAGGGTTAGATTCACGTAGATGGCGTGCAGGGCAATGCAGGGCAAAACCTTGATGTTTAGATCAAGAACGCCAGCACACTTCGGCCCAAGGATGCCCAAGTTTTCCAGCGTTTTTCGTTTGTTCTCAGAGAGTCTCTTGCCCGCACGCCTGGCTGTCTTCCCCGGGGCCCCTCGGAGGGGATGGGCTCCAGCTTCCCTCCCCACCGGAACCTAGCCACGGCCATGCTCAAGGCCTGTCTCCACGCATTCGGACAAGCCTCACGCATGAAGGGACCGGCAGAGGAACCCAGGTGTGTGTAATCCCATCAATGACCAACATCCAGAGACTTAAAAGCAAGCTCCCAGAAGCGATATCTTATAACCTACTTCTCCCTCTGGGAGAAACTGGCAAGCTACTGAGAGTTTCCTGCCCACATGGGAGAGCCTGGCAAGCTTCCCATGGTGTATCCATATGCTAAATCCAGTAACAAGCCGGATCTCATTCCCCTGACCCTGAAAGAGCCTCCAATGCGGCATCGTTGGGAAGGACGAGTAGAGAGAGGCTGCTAAAATCTCAGGGATAGGATGAATGGAGACGCTATTGAGCCTGCTCTAGAAATCAATGATCAACGGGATTCGTGATTCGTTTGTTCACTTGTTGGCTGATGTTTTGCTAGTTGGACACACGAGGCCATGCTCAGGGCTCACGCCTATTGCTCTGTGCTCAGGAGTCAGTACAGCAGGCACAGGAGGTGGTGCCAGGGATCGAACCCGGGTCGTTGTGTGTGTGTGCAGAGCCCGCGTCCTCCCCACTGTACTGTCGCGCCAGCCCCAGTCTCCCAGCCTTAATTCTCCGGTTACCCGGCTCCCCTGCACGCACCGCCCGCAGCCCTCCCGGGCCTAACTGTACCATCGCCAGAATCCCCCATCCCTTGATGTCTTACAAGCTGGGGAATTAATTGCCGTGAACTATTTATCTATGTGTACAATCCTTGACTCGTCGTAAATCAAATCAGAGCACGCCAGCCCGGAGCGAGAGAAGGCCGCGGAGTAACAGCCCCTCTCGGAAAACACCGAAAACATGGCTGTCGTTATTATTACCTGCCTCTCCCTCCGGGGGAAGCCAGGGAGCCGATTAATGAAATCAGCTTTTATTACCGATTCATTGTATTGAAAGTGAAGGCGCCACTAGGCGTGCTGGGGAATTTCAATGGAGACTTGGGGGGGGGGGGTCCTAAGAGCTGCTGGGGGTAGGCGGAGCAGAGTAAGGGGGGATGGCTGTGTCCCACAGAGCTGAGAGTCGCAGGAGGAGTGGCCGGGCAGCAGGGCGGGCTGGCACGCCTTGGGCTGCTCTCTGGGTAGTTTGTTGGTGTTCCTGTGTCTCTGCTCCGTCTCTCGTGTGCCCGCCCGGCACTTCTTTCTCGAGGAGCTGTTTCTGCATATTGAGAACTGGCTTTATAGGGATGGGCTGTCCCTCTGGGTGGTGACGTCTATTGACCGGAGGAGGGGGCGTCTCTCTTTCCCGGCGTAAACTCTAAGGGGGTGAGTGGCCGCCTGCTTCTGGACACAGGGTCACACCTGGTGGAAATGAAGGTGTGCCCATGAGCGGGTCTGGATGGCATGGGAAGGTGTGGGCGGGGTCTGGATGGCATGGGAAGGTGTGGGCGCATGCTCGAAGGCCGGGGTGGCAGGGGGAGGATAGTGGAAGGAAGGACACGAGCAAAGGATGGAGCAAAACCAGGGAAGATGGATGGGTGGAGGGAGGGGAGGAGGGAAGGGTGAATGGATGAAGAGAGGGATGGATGGAGGGATACTGGAAGGGGTGGGCAGAGGGAGGGATTGACGGACGGAGTGATGGAGGAGGGATGAGGGAGGGAGGGATGGAGGGATGGAGGGATGGATGGAGGGAGGGATGGAGGAGAGATGGATGGAGGGAGGGAGGAATGGATGGAAGGAGGAAGGGATGGAAGGATCATAGGGTGGGTAGAGGGAGGGATGGAGGGATTGGTGGGTGCAGGGAGGGGTGAAGGAAAGGATGTAGGAAGGAAAGATGGAAGGAGAGAGGAGTGGAAGGATGAAGGGATGAATGAAGGGATAAATTAGTGGGTGGAGGGAATGGAGGGTGGGAAGAGAAGTGGAGGGAGAGATGGAGGGAGGAAACGTGGAGAGGCGGAAGGATGAATGGAAGAGGAGAGGGATGATGGGGAGGGAAAGACGGGGTGGAGGGAGGGATGATGGAAGGAGGGATGGGTGGAAGCAGGGAGGGATGGGTGGGGAGGGAGAGAGGGATGGAGGGAGGGAGGAGTGAATGGCAGGGATGGATAGGGGAAGGAGAGAGGGATGGAGGGAGAGATGGATGGAAGGAGTGAGGGATGGATGGTAGAAGGGAGGTTTGGGTAAGGGAGGGAGAGAGGGATGGAGGGAGGGAGGAGTGAGTGGGAGGGATGGATAAGGGAAGGAGAGAGGGATGGAGGAAGAGATGGATGGAAGGAGGGATGGATGGAAGGAGTGAGGGATGGATGGAAGAAGGGAGGTTTGGGTGAGGGAGGGAGAGAGGAATGGAGGGAAGGAGGAGTGTAGGGAGGGAGGGATGGGCAGAAGGGAATGGAGGGAGTGAGGGGTGGAAGGGAGGGAGGGATGGGGTAGAGAGAGAGATGGAAGGAGGAATAAACGGAGGGCTGAGGGAAGAAGGGAGGGATGGATGGGAGGGAGAGGGATGGGCAGGGGGTTGGTGGAGGATGGAGGGGTGGGAGATGGGGCAAAAGAAGGGAGAGAGGGATGGAGGGAGAGGTGGAAGGAAGGGTGAGTGGGTGGAAGGAAAGACGGGCTGATAAACTGTGTCTGGGCGGGGGGGGGGTGGATGGAAGGGAGGGTGCCGGGAGGAAGGCTGAGTGGGTGGCTTGCGGTTGACAGAGGATGGAGGAAAAGTACAAGTTCCTCACTCTGAGCTACTCTGTCCCACGCATGCTGGGACACACTCGGTGCCCAGGACTCCCCTCCCCCGCCCGCAGGGCCCCCTCCCGTTGCTCCTTGGGGCGTGGGGGCACTGGCTCGGGGCACACAGCCCTGCTGTCCATGCTGACCTACTTCCTCTCCAAACCCCGACCCTGCCTCCGCCAGAGCTCGGAGCAGAGCCAGCCGGAAGCACCGGACCAGCTCTGAAACCGTTCAAGCGTTGACGGAAAGTAGTACCGAGCACGTGCTACCTTGGCCCGTGGCTTAAGGTGTCTTTCACGGAGCGTTTCCTGTTTATGGCCCCCCTCCCCCACCCAACAAGGTCTGCCTGGCTGAGGCTGGTCTCGCGGAGGAGACATCCAGGACACAGGGGTGATGCTGTGCCCTTAGTTCACTCACGGTGTACCACGGAGCACGTTTCAGGCTCCAGTGGCGGGGCTGATATTACAGTCCTAGTGTTCAGTTCTTACAGCTGGAATGAAGAACATGTTAACCAATCACCGGGCACTCTGGTATAATTCCCTTATACCTATATGCGGGGGACAGGGCAGTCCCGGCGTTCGATCCTTAGGACTGCAATGCACAGCGCCTGGACCGACACAGTATATTCCACTATACAGTGGCATGATTCATCCTTTATTCCTGGTATTGGATCCTGAGGACCAAAATGAAGAGCGCGCATCTCAATCACGATGGATTCCGTAATACAGTGGTAGGGCGGATACCGTATCCCTCGTGTTGGGTTTTTCGGGCCGAAACGAGGACCCCAGGCATCGACCGTGATGTATTTCGTGATACAACACTCCATGGCTGACACTATCTTCCTGCCGTCGCTTCATTAGGGCTGAAACGAAGACCGCCCATTTCCTGCGGGGAAGGCCGTGTTCATTCGTCAAACTCCAACGGCGTTGATAATGAGTTCTGCTAGCTCTGGACTCAGGGGTCCGGCCAGGGACATGCCCCTGCTGCCCGAGAGTGTCCGGCGGGGGGGAGGGGGCCCTCCCTGGTGCAAACACTCACTGACAGGATTCTTTTCCCTTTTATTGAGGGAGAGAGCTGCAGAGATATTCGTGATGGGGTTTCAGGCATACGCTACTCCAGCACCCATCCCTTCAGCAGTGCCCACTACCCCCCCTACCCACGCACGTCCCCAGTTTCTCTCCCACCCCCCACCCTCAGCCTGCCTCTGTGGTGGACACTTTCCCCCTAGCACAGACACACACAGACACACACACACACACACACACACACACATACACACACAACGTCCAACTTCCCGCTGAAGGCCAGTTCTCTTGCTCTGCGTTTCTCTTGCCATAGGGCACTTGATTTTCGCCTACGAGGTTTCTTTCTGCCCTGCATGTGGCAGCTCATTCTGAGTCTGTCCCTCTCCCTCTGGCTGATTTCACGCGACACAACGTTCTCCAGATCCACCCACGTTGCAGCACATTGCCCGACTTCGTTTTTTTTCCCCATGTGGTCAAGTAAGATTTCATCGTGTGTATCGCTTCTTTATCCAGCCCTCTCTTCTTGGACACTGGGGTTCGTTCCCGATTTTGGCTCCTGTGAACAGTGCTGCAGTGAACAGAGGAGTACAGCTGTGTGGTTTTTTTTTTTTCTGCACCACACTTTGAGAAAAGAAATGTTATTTTTTAATGAACCGCCATGAGATACAGTTACAGACTTACAGACTTTGGTGCTTATGTTTCAGTCACACAATGATGGAGCACCCATCCCTCCGCCAGTGCCCATTCTCCACCGCCAATGTCCCCAGTATCCCTCCCACCACCCCCACCCCATCCCCCCTACCCCCCCCCCCCCGCCTCTGTGGCAGGCACATTCCCTCTTACTCTCTCTCTCCGTTAGGATGTTGTGGTCTGCAATGCAGGCATTAAATGGCCATCATGTTCGGCCCATAGTCTACTTTCAGCACGCATCTCCCATCCTGAGTGACCCCTCCAGCCATCACTGACTTAGTGATCCCTTCTCTATCCCAGCTGCCTTCTCCCCCAGCTCATGAGACAGACTTCCAACTATGGATCAATAGTCTTGGCCCTTGTGTCTACTGTCCTTGGGTGTCCGTCTCATATCTTGTTATTTTATATCCCGCCAATGAGTGCCGTCCTTCTATGTCTGTCTCTCTCTTTCTGACTCATTTCACTCAGCATGAGACTCTCCATGTCCATCCACTTAATATGCAAACTTCATGACTTCATCTTTTCTAACAGCTGCATAGTATTCCATTGTGTAGATGGATGGAAGTTTCTTTAGTCAGTCATCTGTTCTTGGTGTTTTCCAGATTCTTGCTATTGTGAACAGTGCTGCAGTGAGCATATGCGTGCAGATGACATTTCTGCTATACTTTTTTGCATAGCCGGGGTATATTCCCAGAAGTGGTATTGCTGGGTCAAATGGGAGCTCAATTTCTAATTTTTGAGAAACGTCCATACTGTTTTCCAAAAGGGCTGAACCAGTGGGCATTCCCACCAGCAGTGTAGAAGGGTCCCTTTCTCCTCACATCCGTGCCAGCACCGGTTGCTTTTGTTCTTTTGGATGTGGGCCAGTCTCTGTGGTGTGAGATGATGTCTCATTGTTTTGATCTGCATCTCCCTGATGATTAGTGATGAAGAGCGTTTTCTCATGTGCCTTTTAGCCATTAGGGTTTCTTCTTTGAGAAAACTTCTGTTCATTTCATCGCCCCATTTTCTGATGGGGTTGATGTTTTCTTCTTGTTGAGTTCAACCAGTGCCTTGCATATCCTTGATATTAACCCCTTATCAGATGTGTATTGGGTGAATATCCTTTTCCACTCTGTAGATTGTCTTTGTATTCTGGTCACTGTTTCCTTTGAGGTGCAGAAGCTTCTTAGTTTAATGTAGTCCCATTTGTTTATCTCCGTTTCCACTTGCCTGGTCAGTGGTGGGTCCTCTTTGAAGATACCTTTAGCTTCAATGTCTCGGAGAGTTTTGCTGACCTTGTCTTCAATGTACCTTATAGATTCTGCTCTGATGTTGAGGTCTTTAATCCATTTTGATCTGACTTTTGTGTATGGTGTTAGGTAGAGATCTGAGTCCTTTTTTTTTTTTTGCATGTAGCTGTCCAGTGTTGCCAGCACCATTTGTTCAAGAGGTTTTCTTTGCTCTACTTCACATTTCTTGCTCCCTTATCAAGGATTAGATGACCGTATATTTGAGGGTGACCCCACACTTCTTTTTAAGAATGAGGAGGCATTCTCTTACAAGAGTATCCCCGGGTGCAACCTGCAGAGGAGGGTGTGAGCACGCCACAGCACCCTTGAGGTACCAGTGACGGTTCAGCAACACACGTTGAAGCGTTTCACCTACCCAACCCTCGTCCCGTAATCTGAGTCCCAAGGGATGTTTCCCCTGGGCACTGTTGCTGTCTTTATCCTTCTTCCAGATTTCACTCCGCCTCATCTTCTATTCAAGGCTTTTCATTTCTCATTTATGTGTCTAAGCCACCCGCCGGCCACTCCAGTATCCACATATTCTGTTGTGTATCTATAACCCCCCCCCCCCACACACACACATACTTCACTGTCCACTCATCTGCAGAGAGCTTTCTTGTCACCCTCCGTGAAGTTCTGGTGTTATTGAGTGTTCCCCATGCCTTTTTTGTAGAGAGGACGAAGCTGATGGCCTTCCCATGGAGGGTGGATGAAGGCTCCTTTCCTTGTCCTTCTCTCCAAAGCCCTTAGTGGTCACAGGCCGTTTTCAGCCTGGGGAAGGCGACGTTTCATTTTTGCTTGGATTGGCGTTTCCTCACGCCTACTCATCGCTCATCGATTGGCTCCAGCGGGCACCAGTCACGTCTCCATTGTGAGACTTGTTGTGACTGTGTTTGGCATCTCGAAGACGCCACAGGGAGCTTGCCAGGCTCTGCTGTGTGGGCGGGAGACTCTTGGTACCTTGCTGGGCTCTCCGAGAGGGACGGAGGAATCGAACCCAGGTTGGCTGACTGCAAGGCAAACACACTCCCCGCTGTGCTATTGCTCCAGCCCGGAAACACACGTAATAGACAATTATTCTCCTACTCACCTCCCTTCTCACGCTCATATGTATTCACTCCCACACATCCACACATAACACATGGAGTCAGTGACACACACATTCATCCACACACAGCCCCACAAACACAGCACACACGTTCATTAAGTCACAGCCACACAAATTCATCCACACTCACACACCAACACACACATATCCACATTCATTCTCATGATCGTAGTCCCACACTCATGTTCGGAATGCCCACAGTCACACTCTCTCACACTTCATTCGTGTACACTCACACAGCACTCTCACACACATTTCATCACACCCCCGCATTCTCTCACACTCTCACTCACACTTATCACCCCCACCCATTTATCCACACATACACAGAAACACACAACACTCTCACACACGTTTCATCACACCCCCGAGTTCTCTCACACCTTCACTCATACTCACGCTCCCTCACCCATCTATCCACACATACACACAAACAACACAACACTCACAGACACGTTGAGTTAGTTGCCCAGTCATCTACCATAACCCGATAAACACAACATGCACGTTCATGAAGTCACAGTCACACAAATTCATCCACACTCACATAACACACACACACATTCATTCTCATGACCATAGTCCCACAGTCATTTGTTTGTATGAGTGTACTCTTAGTCACACTCTCACACAGTTCACCCATCCACTGTGACAAC
The DNA here is from genome assembly GCF_027595985.1 of Sorex araneus. NCBI lineage: Eukaryota > Metazoa > Chordata > Mammalia > Eulipotyphla > Soricidae > Sorex > Sorex araneus. Next base: position 1,040,924 of record NC_073313.1, read on the forward strand.
ACACTGTCTCACACATTCATTCTCATTCACACTGCCACAGCTATTTACCCACATACACACACACACACAAAACACCGTCACACATTTAGTCTCACTCCCACTGTCTCTCATACCCTTATTCATACCCACATTCCCTCACCCATTTATCTACACATACACACAAAACAACACTCCCCACACATTCATTCACACTATCCATGTTGACTAATACTAATATCCACACTAGCTGATTTAACACACATCATCCACAAACTCCCAGACTGAGACAACACTTTCACACAGTCAATCATTCACACTCACCTACACTCCCTCACACCTTCACCCCCACACTCACACAACACTCAGCCACAAGCATCCAGTCACCCTCCACACTCTCTCATGCATGTTCATTCCTGCTCATGCTCCGTCACACACACTTCCACACACTCACAAAACACTCTCACACATTCACTCACATATCCATACACTCACACACATGCTCACACATTCACACACCCACACACATTCACCCACACATCCACACACTAACACACACTCTCACACATTCACCCACACATCCACACACTCACACACACTCTCACACATTCACACATAATCACAAGCTCACACATTAACCCACAATTTCACTTGCTCCCCCACACACTCACACACTCTCACACATTCACACCGTTCCACAATTTCCCACAGCCCTTTCACACATTCACCCATACATCCATGCACTCACACACACTCTCACACATTCACCCACCACACATCCAAGCACTCACACACACTCTCACTCATTTACATGCACATCCACACGCCCTCACACATTCACCCACACATCTACACACATTTTCACACTTTCACACACATATCCACACACTTCCACAACCCTCTCACACATTCACTCACACACCCACACGCTCACACACACTCTTACACATTCATCTACAATTCCACATGCTCCCATAACCCTGTCACACATTCATCCACACATCTACACACACACCCTCACACATTCACCCTCAATCCACACACTCATACACACTCTCACATATCCGTACTCACTCTCACACACTCACACACATATCCACACACTCCCACAACCCTCTCACACGTTCACCCACACACTCACACACACTCTCACACTTAGGGCACACACCCTGTTCACTCTCTCATACGTACACACGCACATCCCTGATAGGACACACAACTACCCTTCCACACTTCCACTTGAGAATGCGGGTGGCCGCCTAAAGTCTCAGGCTCTCAGCCCACTCCTGTTTGCGTTTGGGGGCCTCACTACGGAGCTCGGATTTATTCGTGGCTCTGTGCCCTGGTGGGCATGTGGGTTGGGGCTCAGGGGACCAGCCCCCTGCCCTGTGCACTCCCAGACTTACCACCGGGAGTCATTCCTGAGCGCAGAGCCAGGAGGAACCCCTGAGCATCGCCCGGCATGACCTCCCGCCCCCAAAACAGCCTCCACACACAAGTGAGTGTCATTCCACTCACTCGATTGCTGTGTCCGTTATGGGGCTGGGCATCACCCTGGGCATGGGGGGCGGTGGGGATTTAACTTATGGCCACATACCTGCAAGGTAGACACTTTCCCTGGACCCTGCAAGGTCTAGAGAAATTTCGAGATATGGGCCAGAGACAGACAGAGACCCAGGCCTCCCGCTAATTCCACTGCAAAGGGGAAACAAAGGCCCAGCTCGGCCGGCGAGGGCTGACCATCCTGGTCTCCCTCATCCTCAGCCACGTTCAACCCACCCTTCATCACTGGGGCATCAGAGACGAGAGGACGGAGCGATATGGGCCCTTCCCCACCCCGGGTGGCGGGGGCATTGCTCTAAGATGACCCGGAAGTGGATCTCTGAGGGATCATGGGATTTAGGATGCAGGCTAGGTCGTTGGGAATCACCGCAGGAATCAGGCAGAGCCTTGTGAGCTTCCTCTACACAGCCACGGCTCCAAACAGAAGCAGGAAATGCCAGCCAGGCTTTCTCCGTCATCTCCGATACCCAGAGCAGGGCCCTGGCAATGCTTGAATTGTGTCCTGGTCTGCATTTGTGTTCAAAAACACCACACGTCTACATTTTTCCCCGGGGAGGACAAAGGCAGGGTGAAACGTGGCGTCTGCTCTATGCACTCCCCCCAAGTCTCTGTCCAAATCACACATGAACATGAATGAGTCTTGGGTCCGGTCACATGGTGTCCAAATTAGTCACGCCGAAAAAAAAAAAATCCTTCTTTCAGAATAGAATCCAAATGACCCAAATGTATCCCTATTAGCTCCAAAGAGTATTCCGGTCAGGAAGAAGTGTCTCGGCACACACAGAAATGATATAGGAATGATGAATTCTACATCACTCGGCACTGGCGTGGCATTGTCATTACTTGGGATGTCTCGTTATTTTAATTGCAACCAATTACTCTAGCTGGAATGGTCGCGGCGAGGAGTATTATATATTTTAGTGGTATATATGAAATGTATCATCCACTCACTCATGCCGGCGTCCTTTTTTGCATTCATTAAAAGATCAAAGTTTCCATTAATGCTCACAGGAAATTTGGAATCCAATAAATATATCATTAGGCTGAAGGTGAACAGCTTGGAGTTCCCTTTCCCCAGCAGGCTGGGAAGTGAAATTGCTAGCTCAGGGCATTCGTACTTCTAATTCATCACAGACAGTTATGGTACCGCCGTGCTGCTCAGTATTAATCTCACCGTCTTCCACCACGCAGGAAGATGACATTCTCGCACCCTTTCATCCCCTTCTTCCCGGACACGAATCCGTCTTGCCTCCTGCAACCTTCCTTCTGGGTTTCCCAGGTAAATTATTACCTTAAAGTTCTTAAAGTGGACCCATCCGTCTCTTCGGGTAAAAGCCTTGAGGACGGGGAAGAGTGAGATGCTGTTTGAAGGCAGGATTTGAAAGGTTGTGGGTTGGATCTAGCCATCATCTTACCTTTCCTTTGGACGTGGCTCAAGCTGTCATTGTCACCGTTATCCCATGTTGCTCATCGATGGGCTCGAGCGGGCGCCAGTCACGTCTCCATGGTGAGACTTGTTGTGACTGTGTTTGGCATCTCGAAGACGCCACGGGGAGCTTTCCAGGTTCTGCCATTCGGGCGGGAGACTCTCGGGAGTGTGCTGGGCTCTCCGAGAGGGGCGGAGGAATCGAACCCGGGTTGGCCGAGTGCAAGACGAACGCCCTACCCACTGAGCTATCGCTCCAGCTACCACAGTAAAAGTCCTCTCTACCAGAATAAAAGTCCCATTCACTGGACGTTCCTATATCACAATAAAAGTCTTTTGCTGGACATGCCCCTGTCTTCCACAATAAAAGTCTCGTCTACTGGATGTTCCTGTACCACAATAAAAGTCATCTACCGAATAAGCGTCTACCTACCACAGCAAAAGTCTTCTCTACTGCACCTCTACTTATTACAGTAAAAGTCCTCTCTGCTGGATATGCTTCTATATACTATAATACTGGAATTCCCGCACCACATTAAGAGTCCTCTACTCAGCATGCCTCTACCTACCACAATAAAAGTCCTCTCAATGAGACCGGAGCAGTATTACGGTGGGTAGGGCATTTTCCTTGCACCAAACTGACTCGGGTTCAATTCCCAGCACCCCATGTGGTCCCCCCTGTACCACCAGGAGTGATCCCTACAATGCAGAGTCAGGGGTAAGTCCTGAGCGCCTCCGGCTATGTCCCGAAAACCAAAAAATAAAAGCCCCATCACCTACTGAGCAGCTCTGTACCACCATAAAAGTTCTTGAATGAGGGCTGGAGCGATAGCACAGCGGGGAGGATGCTTTCCTTGCATGCGGCCGACCCGGGTTCGATTCCCAGCATCCCATATGGTCCCCTGAGCACCGGCAGGAGTGATTCATGAGTGCAGAGACAGGAATAACCGCTGAGCATCGCCGGGTGTGACCCAAAAAAGCAAAAAAAAAAAATGTTCTCTAATGAACCAGCATCTCCCTACCACAGTAAAAGTCCTCTCTACTGGACATGCCTCTATTCCCCACACAAAAACAGTCCGCTGTACTGGACACTCCTGTACCATAAGAAAAGTCTTCTCTACTGGACATGCGTCTATTCATTACAATAAATGTCCCATCTACTAGGCATTCCTGTATCACAATAAGAGTCCTCTACTGGATATGCCTCTATCTGCGACATAAAAGTCCTGTCCACTTCACATGCCTCTAATTCACCACACAAAAACGTCCTCTCTACTGGACACTCCTGTACCATAAGAAAAGTCCTCTGTACTGGACTCTTTGGTGCCATAAGAAGATTCCTTTCTCTGGGACGTGCCTCTTCCTACCACAATAAAAGTCCCATCTCCTAGACATTCCTGTATCACAGTAAAAGTCCTCTACTGCGCAGGTCTCCACCACAATAAAACTCATCCCTGGCTGATAGGCTTTTTGTCTCTCACAACAAAAGTCATCTCTAGGGGGCTTGTCTTAAATGTGAGCAAAACTATGGCCAATGGGTCTGGCTCTACCACAATAAAAGTCCTTTCTACTGGTGTTCCTTGGTTTAGCGCAGTAAAAGCCGGTAGACTGGACCCTGCAGAGCTTGGAGCTAGCATTGTCACTGTCGCAGTTATGCGTTTACAGTTTTGTTCCTTCACGTGTGCTGTGGGCTGGAGCGATAGCACAGCGGGGAGGGCGTTTGCCTTACACACAGCCGACCCGGGTTCGATTCCTCCGCCCCTCTCAGAGAGCCCGGCAAGCTCCCGAGAGTCTCCCGCCCGCACGGCAGAGCCTGGCAAGCTCTCCGTGGCGTCTTCGAGATGCCAAACACAGTCACGACAAGTCTCACCGTGGAGACGTGACTGGCGCCCGCTCGAGCCAATCGATGAGCCACGGGATGACAGTGCTACAGTGCTGCGCTACACGTGTGCCGTTTGGGTGGTTTCTGACCCTCTCTGTTCCATAAACATAGGTAACTTGGAGCTCAACTCATTGCCTTCCTTTTCCAAAAATCCCCTCCGCCCCGTCCCCCCCAGCCCCCACCATACATTGCTTCCTGCAGCGACTTGCGTGATCTCTTTTCCCTGCGGATGATCTACTTCCATATAGATGGGGAAATCAAGGCAGCCGAGGAAGCCAACCGCGAGCAGATTCCGCGCTGGGCGCGCGGCCTCTTTGGCGCTCCTTTCTCTGAGCCGCGCTGCTCCCCTCTCCCGTGGGGATTACAAGGAGATGGAAAATAAATCCATTCGGAACGTGTCGGCAGCCTCGAGTGCGCCGGGCTGACCTTTTCGCAGGTCCTTTGTCCCCTAATCCATCAAAGCTGCGTCATAGTTCATCTGGGCTGCGGGGACAGAATGCCACCACCGGGCGGGCGGGCGCTGCCTAATCAGGCCCGGAGACGGATTCCCCGAGCGCCGGGGGGCATGGGGGGGGAGGGCTGGGACAGGTGCACGGTTCTTCCCTACCCCCCTCCCCAGACCCTACCACCTCCTCAATCCCCCTCCGCCTCCTCGCACCCCAGCCAGAGGGGGAGAACCAGGTTACACTGTGGGACCGGCTTCCTCCGGCCGCTCTGAAGACACCACGGTGCTCCCAGCTCTGGTGCTCCCGGCTCTCGGGGAATCCACACACGGTCCCCGGCCGTGCCACCGGCTACGTCACCCTCGGCCACTGGCAGGGAGGTTCCGGGGCAGGACGGAGCTTTGCTAAGGGGGAGCCCTCAAGTCAGCTCCGAGAGCAGAGCTCCAGCAGCTGCCTCGGTTTCTCTAGGCTGCTGTTCCCTGCTCTGTGGGGTGGACAGAGCAATGCAGCCCCACACGCTCTCAAGAGGAGATTTGTTTTATTGTTTTATTGTTTGTTTGTTTGTTTTATTGTTTGTTTGTTTTTTTCTTCTTGGGTCACACCCAGTCACACCCAGAATCTGCCCCTGGCTGCCCTGTGATTCCATCAACGGCCAACATCCAGAGACTATGAAACCAAGCTCCGGGCCGCGCGACATCTAATAGCCTAGTTCTCCCTCTTGGAAAACCCGACAAGCTACGGAGAGTCTATTACCCACTCGGGTGTATGAATATATGGGTACGAATACCAAATACAGTAACAGATATATACATCCCTCTCGGAGAGCCCGGCAAGCTACCGAGAGTATCCCGCTCCCACGGCAGAGCCTGGCAAGCTCCCCCGTGGCGTATCCAATATGGCAAAAACAGTAATGATAGGTCTCATTCCCCTGACCCTGAAAGAGCCTCCAATCATTGGGAAAGACGAGTAAGGAGAGGCTGGGTAAGTCTCAGGGCTGAGTGTAATAGAGACGTTACTGGTGCCCGCTCGAGTCAATCGACGAACAACCGGATGACAGTGATACCCGGGGATGCACAGGGCTTACTCCTGGCTCTGCACTCAGGAATCACTCCTGGCAGTGCTCGGGGAACCAACCGTATGGGATGCTGGGAATTGAACCCGGGTCGGCTGCGTGCCAGGCAAACGCCCTCCCCGCGGTGCTATCGCTCCAGCCACTCAAGAGGAGATTTCTGAAGAGCGGGCAGGGCAAGACGCAGCATCTTGAGAAGGACAGCTGCATGTACCGGTCATCCCACTCAGAGTGCCCCCTGCTGGCCGCCAGAGCCAGGCGCGGAGGGTCCAGTCCAGTGTGTGAGCCGGAAGCACCCGGTTCAGAGTGGCCAGAAGTGGGAACAGGGGAGAGTTCGGTGTCACGGGCTTGGTGGTCCCGTGGAAGGTAGATCGCGGGCTGCATGGAGCTGGACCCAGGCCATGGCTGTCCCGAGGGGCGTCCGCAGCCCGAGCGGCCCGTGCCACAGAGACACCCACCACTGGCCCCTGTTCTCCGCGGTGAGTGGAGCTGGTCCCTCCTGCCACTGCTCGTCCTCTCGGCGTCCTGCTGGCCTTGCCCATGCCTCCAGGTCACAGGGACACGCGCTCTGCTCATCCCCTCTCTCGTCCACGTCCCGCTGCTGCTTCCTCGCCAGTGCGGGGGCCAAGGGGAGCTTGGGTGGACCCTCAGCACCCCAGGGCAGCAAGTGGCGGAGCTCCTGGGCGCGGCCGTCAGACTGGACCTAGGACCCTGCCAAGGCTTGGACAAAGCCAGTGATCCCCTGGGCCTGGCCCCCACACAAGCACTGCAACGGTGTGAGTGATGTGGGTCAGTACCAGGGTAACAGTCTGAGGAACAGGTGTGGGTAATATTGTGAGTAATAGGTTGAGTTCTGGGTGAGTGATGGTATGAGTAATGATATCCTGGCTAAGTAACAGTGTAACAGCTGTGGGTAATGTGTGTGATGGTGTGAGGAAAGGCTGCAAGGGTGTGAGTGATGTAGGTCAGTACCAGGGTAACAGTGTGAGTAATGCTGTGGATAACATTGTGAGTAACAAGTTGAGTTCTGGGGTGAGTGACGGTATGAGTAATGGTATCCTGGCTGAGTAACAGTGTAACGCCTGTGGGTAGTGTGTGTGATGGTGTGAGGAAAGGGTGCAATGGTGTGAGTGATGTAGGTCAGTACCAGGGTAACAGTGTGAGTAATACTGTGGGTAACATTGTGAGTAACAGGTTGAGTTCTGGGGTGAGTGACGGTATGAGTAATGATATCCTGGCTGAGTAACAGTGTAACGGCTGTTGGTAGTGTGTGTAATGGTTTGAGGAAAGGGTGCAATGGTGTGAGTAAGGTAGGTCAGTACCAGGGTAACAGTGTGAGTAATACTGTGGATAACATTGTGAGTAACGGGTTGAGTTCTGGGATGAGTAACGGTATGAGCAGTGATGTCCTGGCTGAGTAACAGTGTAACGGCTGTGGGTAATGTGTGTGATGGTGTGAGGAAAGGCTGCAATGGTGTGAGTAATGTAGGTCAGTACCAGGGTAACAGTGTGAGTAATGCTGTGGATAACATTGTGAGTAACAAGTTGAGTTCTGGGGTGAGTGACGGTATGAGTAATGGTATCCTGGCTGAGTAACAGTGTAACGCCTGTGGGTAGTGTGTGTGATGGTGTGAGGAAAGGGTGCAATGGTGTGAGTGATGTAGGTCAGTACCAGGGTAACAGTGTGAGTAATACTGTGGGTAACATTGTGAGTAACAGGTTGAGTTCTGGGGTGAGTAACGGTATGAGTAATGATGTCCTGGCTGAGTAACAGTGTAACGGCTGTTGGTAGTGTGTGTAATGGTTTGAGGAAAGGGTGCAATGGTGTGAGTAAGGTAGGTCAGTACCAGGGTAACAGTGTGAGTAATACTGTGGATAACATTGTGAGTAACGGGTTGAGTTCTGGGATGAGTAACGGTATGAGCAGTGATGTCCTGGCTGAGTAACAGTGTAACGGCTGTGGGTAATGTGTGTGATGGTGTGAGGAAAGGCTGCAATGGTGTGAGTGATGTAGATCAGTACCAGGGTAACAGTGTGAGGAACAGTTGTGGGTAACATTGTGAGTAACAGGTTGAGTTCTGGGGTGAGTGACGGTATGAGTAATGATATCCTGGCTGAGTAACAGTGTAACGCCTGTGGGTAGTGTGTGTGATGGTGTGAGGAAAGGCTGCAATGGTGTGAGTAAGGTAGGTCAGTACCCGGGTAACAGTGTGAGTAATACTGTGGGTAACATTGTGAGTAACAGGTTGAGTTCTGGGGTGAGTAACGGTACGAGTCGTGATGTCCTGGCTGAGTAACAGTGTAACGGCTGTGGGTAGTGTGTGTGATGGTGTGAGGAAAGGCTGCAAGGGTGTGAGTAACGCAGGCCAGCACAGTACCGGGGTAGCAGTGTGAGTAACGGCCGTGAGTACCGATGCTCGGGCATCCCAACAGAGACCCGGTACCTGGAGCCAGACAGAACGTGTGAAGGCTGGATGGGCGGGCGGAGGAGGAAGCGTGTGAGCGGGAAGTGCTGAGAGCCACTCGGTAAAGCGCAGGTGGGTAATTTCTGAAGAGGGAACGTGGCGCGTGCAACTGTTTGCCGTCCTCACGGAAGGCAGGAAGCGCTGAGGGGCTCCTGGAGAGGCTGCGGGCGCGGGGCGGCGGCTCCGGAGAGGGCCCGGGCGGGCGGGCGGAGGGCTGCTCCTGCCAGCCGCCCGCCCTCGGGGTCACGCAGTCCTGTGGCAAAGTCACCCCTTCACGCAGTCCTGTGGCAAAGTCACCCCTTCACGCAGTCCTGTGGCAAAGTCACCCCTTCATTCCACCCCCGTGTTCCTTTGAATTGCAGCACCTCTGGGCTCGGGTTACGGCTCCCCCTTTCTCCTGCCTGCCCCGCCCTCGGCGTCCCCTTGCTCCGTTCTCCCCCCCTCCCCACACGCAGGGCTGCTCCCAGGGCTGACCGCAGCTGTCCCCAGCTCTGGCCCACTTCGAGCCCTGTCTCTGTTCTAAGCTCTTAGACAGACGTGCCGTGGGCTTTCCCTTCTGTCCTGTGCAATAAAGGGGGCCCCTTGGCTGGCTGTTCTCTCAGCCACCCCCTGGGGAACAAAGGCTGCCCAAGGGTAGGCTGACCTAAATAGGGGGAGAGAGGGAAAGAGAGAGGGAGAGAAGGAGAGAGAGGGGGAGAGAGAGAGAGGAAGAGAGAGGGAGAGGGAGAAAGGGAGAGGAAGAGGGAAAGGGAGAAAGGGAGAGAGAAAGAGAGAGGGGAGAAAGGGAGAGAAGGAGGGAGAGGGGGAGAGAGAGGGAAAGAGGGAGAGGGAGGTGGAGAGAGGGAGAGGGAGAAAGGGAGAGAAAGAGGGAGACGGAGAGAGGGAGAGGGAGAGAGAAAGAGAGAGGAGACAGGGAGAGAGAGAGGCAGAGATAGAGGGAGAGAGGGAGAGGGAGAGGGAAGGAGAGAGAGAGGGAGGGAGAGAGAGGAGAGGGAGGGAGAGAGAGAGGGAGAGAGAGGAGGGAGAGAGGGAGAGTGAGAAGAGGAGGGAGGGAGAGAGGAACAGAAAGGAACAGAGAGTGAGACAGAGAGAGGGAAGAGGAAAAGAGGGAGAGGGAGCAAGAGGGAGAAGACAGGGAGAGAGACAGGGAGAGGGAAGAAAGAGGGAGAGTGAAAGAGAGGGGGAAGACAGGGAGAGAGAAGGAGAGAAAGGGAGAGAGAAGAATGGAGAGTGAGACAGAGAGAGGGTAGAGGGAAAGAGGGAGAGGGAGAGAGGGAGAAGACAGGGAGAGAAAGGGGAGAGAAAGAGAGGGAGAGACAGAGAGGGAGAGAGAAAAGGAGAGAGACAGGGAAAGGGAAGAAAGAGGGAGAGGGAGAGAGAGGGGGGAAGAGAGGGAGAGAGAAGGAGAGAGGGAGAGAGAGAAAGGGGAAGAGAGAAAGGGAGAGGGAGAGAAAGAGCAGGAGAAGACAGACAGAGAGAGGGACAGGGAGAAAGATAGGGGAAAGACGGGGAGAGAGAGGGAGAGAGAGAGGAGAGAGGCAGAGGTAGAGGGAGGGAGAGAGAGAAAGAGGGAGACAGAGAGATGAGCGAGGACTTTGCTGTGCAAAGTCACATCCTCACCGTGCCCCCGCCCTGGTTGTGGACACGCGGCAGACTGGCAGGGTGAAGGACGCAAATCCCACGGGCAGCGTCCCCGGGCAGGGACCCCCGGGCATCAGCCCTCCTAGAACTGGGTCCTTGGGGCCAGTGAGCAGCCCAGGCCCCCGCTGGGCGGAGCTACGGCCGGGACTCACGGCAGAGCCTCCCGTGCTGTTCTGTACTCGGCTCCTGTCCCCTTTCCCGCCACGGACACGGCTCGGAGACTCGCCGGACACTTCCCTGCCCTGTCTGCACGTGGCTGGGCGTGGCCACGCACGTCTGTTCACTGGGCCCCAGGACCTGACAGAATCACACAGGTCCAGCGGCGGGAGCCCTTGTGCTCTCGTAAGAGCCCTCGGAAGATGGCCCAGGCCTTGCCGGGGACGGGGAGCTGAGTGCCCAGGCCAGCCCGGGATGCGTCCCGGAAGAGCCGCACACTAGCTGAAGGGCGGCACTCTGCAGGAGCACTGCGTGGCCTCCTGGGTCACAATGGTGGCGTCGGTAGGTACGCCCAGGCCAAGCTGCGGCGTTGGACTCAGGGTCTCTGGGACCAAGCAGAGTGCTGAGTCTTTACTGCACGGGCCGAAAAGTGCAGGCAGGAGTGCTGGGCCTGAGGGTCTGGGTGCGGGTTCTCGGGCCATTGAGCATGTCCAGGGGGGCAAAGCCCCCAAGAGGCGCCACAGAGCTCCCAGCGCTTGTGGGCTGGGGGAAGCCCCAGGTGAGCGCTTCCTGCGTGGCGAGGTGGTTCTCACGGGGGCTGGACAGGTTGCTCGGAACCCTGGGGAGGAGGCTGCGTGGGAGAAAACGGTATCACAGAAGAAACAGAAGAAGAAAAAGTGTATGGCCCCGGGAAGAGACAAAGCATAGGATAAATAGAAATCTAAGTGAATGGCAAATACATTTAAAAAAGAAGGAAAGAAACTCTGGTCTATAGACACAGTGGAATGCTAGTTGGCCGTAAGAAGACATGAAGCCACGCAATTGGCTGCTACGGATCCAATGACATCTCTGGATGGATCTGGGTGGATCTTAATTCAATGACCACTCCAGATGGATCTGCGTGGATCTACAGAGCCAATGACATCTCTAGATGGATCTGGGTGGATCTATAGATTCAATGACATCTCCAGATAGATCTGGGTGGATCTATAGATTCAATGACCACTCAAGATGGATCTGCGTGGATCTACAGATCCAATAACATGTCAAGATGGATCTGGGTGGATCTACAGATCCAATAACATGTCAAGATGGATCTGGGTGGATCTACAGATCCAATAACATGTCAAGATGGATCTGGGTGGATCTACAGAGCCAATGACATTTCTGGATGGATCTGGCTGCTCAGGATGGATCTGGATGGATCTATAGATTCAATGATATCTCCAGATAGATCTGCGTGGATTTATAGACCCAATGACACCTCTAGATGGATCTGGGTGGATCTATAGATTCAATGACATCTCCAGGTAGATCTGGGTGGATCTACAGAGTCAATGACATTTCTGGATGGATCTGGCCGCTCAGGATGGATCTGGATGGATCTATAGATTCAATGACATCTCCAGATAGATCTGGGTGGATCAACAGAGCCAATCACATCTCCAGATAGATCTGGGTGGATCTATAGATTCAATGACATCTCCAGATAGATCTGGGTGGATCTATAGATTCAATGACCACTCAAGATGGATCTGCGTGGATCTACAGATCCAATAACATGTCAAGATGGATCTGGGTGGATCTACAGATCCAATAACATGTCAAGATGGATCTGGGTGGATCTACAGAGCCAATGACATTTCTGGATGGATCTGGCTGCTCAGGATGGATCTGGATGGATCTATAGATTCAATGATATCTCCAGATAGATCTGCGTGGATTTATAGACCCAATGACACCTCTAGATGGATCTGGGTGGATCTATAGATTCAATGACATCTCCAGGTAGATCTGGGTGGATCTACAGAGTCAATGACATTTCTGGATGGATCTGGCCGCTCAGGATGGATCTGGATGGATCTATAGATTCAATGACATCTCCAGATAGATCTGGGTGGATCAACAGAGCCAATCACATCTCCAGATAGATCTGGGTGGATCTATAGATTCAATGACATCTCCAGATAGATCTGGGTGGATCTACAGATTCAATGACATCTCCAGATAGATCTGGGTGGATCGACAGAACCAATCACATCTCCAGATAGATCTGGGTGGATCTATAGATTCAATGACATCTCCGGATAGATCTGGGTGGATTGACAGATCCAATCACATCTCCAGATAGATCTGGGTGGATTTACAGAGCCGATGACATCTCTGGATGGATCTGGGTGGATCTAATAGGTTCAATGACATCTCCGGATGGATCTCGGTGGATTGACAGGTCCAATGAGATCTCTGGCTGGATCTGGAGGGCGTCATGGTGAGTTGAAGGGAGTCAGAGCGGGTGGGACAGACACACAGCACTCTCACACGTGCAATGGGAAGCACAGTAGGACAGTAAGGAATGGGCGCAGGCGAAGAGAGTAAGAGCAGGAGAGCTGTCTTCGGGACGATGCGTGTCACTGGGCCCTACGGTGGGCTCAGGGGGACGGCAGTTAACAGGTCAGGGAAGGGCGCACCGTGACCATGCGGGAGGGGCACAGGGAAGGACACTGGGGACCTGGGTGGAGGGCAGTGGACACTGGTGAAGGGGTGGGTGTTCCTGGAGCATTGTACCCCGGGGACATGCGATCCTAAAGAACTTTGTGATCCGACTGAACACATGAATAAGGAATTCCTTTTCCTCCTGAAAAGCCGTAAATCTACGCAGGCTTAGACCTCCTGCTCCCCCTCCTCCATCCGCCACTGGCTCCTCCCTGGACCTTGCTCCCGGATACGCCGTGGACAGCACCGCCCAGCTCTTCTCTCCCGCTGCCGCTGCCGTGGGGTCTAAGTGGTGGGGAACGAAAAGAAAGGAGAATTTGGGGCGAGATGAGCATGCGGACTCTCCTGAGGGCTGTGCGCTTCCCGGAGAAACACGGGCATGGCAGGCGGAGGAGGGAAGAAGAAGGTGGAGCACGGGGAATCTCCGGAACTCTCAGCCTGGGGTCTGCAGCCCGGCGGTGTGCAAGGGGCTGAAACTCATCCCGTGCCATCCACTTTCTGATTTGCTTTCTCTTAGGAACACACTCGGCTGTGCTCAGGGCTTACTCCTGGGTCTGTGCTCAGGGCTTACTCCTGGGTCTGTGCTCAGGAGTCTCTCCTGGTGAGGGGGCTCCGGAGACGGAAGCAGGGCTGGCTGCAGGCAAGGCAAGCCCCCTTCCCGTCGTGCTATTGCTCCGCCCCCAAGTTTCACCTACTGGGATCAAAGACGCATTTTTCTGCGCCTGCCTTATCGTCACCGTCCTCGCTCTCTGGCGAGACTTTTCGCCCATGTTGAACACAAACTCGTTTCTGGCAAGCCCAGGAGCGCGTCGATGCAGGAAAGAGGCAGGGGGCAACAGCCGTCGGAGAAAGCCCTGTGACTTCTGCACGTTCATGCCAAGATGTTGGCGTGGGAGTCGAGCAGACACCACTGCACACAGGCACAGGAATCTGCCCTGGACTGTGCCCTTCAGCATCTGCTGCTTGCTGCCAGCAAGGCGGGAAGCGGACGGGGAGTCTGGGATGCAAAGTCTCAGCCCGTTGCCCGCCTTGTGGCCCAGAGACACTTCTCATACACTCCGCTTTGTAATTTTTGTCTTTTTGGGTGGGGATAGGGGTATACCTGGCAGTGCTCAGGGCTCACTGCTGCCTCGGGTGGGTCGGGGTGGAGGACCCTCTGGGGTGCCAGGGATCAAACTGAGGTCGGCCGCATGCAAGGCAAATGCCCTACCCGCTGTAGTACCTCTGTGCCCTCTTGACCCATGTTCCTGGGGTTAGGTTTCCGGGCATGGTTCATTTTCCTCTGCCTCCAGAAGACTCCTCATTCTGAGAATACCCTCCGTAACCCCCACCACCCCGCCTCCGCCACGCTCCAGGCCACTTTCCACATGCTCACGCATGAGCAAAGTCCCACGGAACCCAGGTAATGCGGAACGCTGTGATCTTGGACTCTGGGATCAATAGGACCCGGGGGGAGAGATCCTCTGCCTGCTTCTGCCAGTTTCCGGCGACCCAGGGGTCACACCCACAAGCCACCTCCTTCTGGCGCCAGATAATCTCCTCATCAGCCACCCTCTAGAACTCACGACTGCTCTTCTATGCCTCTTGGAGAGCCCGCAAGCAACCAAGAGTATCCCGCCTGCATGGCAGAGCCTGGCAAGCTCCCCGGGGCGTATTTGATATGCCAAATGCAGTAACAATAACAGGTCGCATTCCCCTGACCCTGAAAGAGCCTCCAATCGTTGGGAAAAACGAGTAAGGAGAGGCTGCTAAAATCTCAGGGCTGGGACGAATGGAGATGTTATTGGTGCCCATTCGAGTAAATCGATGAATAGCGTTACGGTGATACCATCAGGAAAAAGCACCTCTTATGGTCTGTGCTTCAGAGCCTCACCCGTGGATGGGAATTCACAAAGATCCATTCAAATATATCGACTCTTTAAGAAGAATGTTCCCTCAGTACTGCCAGAGGCAGCTCCCAAACAGACAAACAAATTCTAAAGTCACAGGGCTGGAGCGATAGTCCAGCGGGAAGGTCGTTTGCCTTGCACTTGACCGACCCGGGCTCACTTTCCGGCATCCCCTAGGGTCCCCCGAGCACTGCCAGGAGTCACCTCAGGGCATTGCTGAGTGTGACCCCAAAAGCCAAAAAAATTAAAAAGAATTTAAAAAATAGAGACCTCTGGCTCCTCCGATTAAAAAATGTAGCATTGTCACACTGTCGTCCAGTTGCTCATCGATGGGCTCGAGCGGGCGCCAGTCACGTCTCCGTTGTGAGACTTGTCGTGACTGTGTTTGGCATCTCGAAGACGCCACGGGGAGCTTGCCAGGCTCTGCCGTGCGGGCGGGAGACTCTCGGGAGCTTGCCGGGCTCTCCGAGAGGGATGGAGAAATCGAACCTGGGTTTGCCGCGTGCAAGGCAAACGCCCTCCCCGCTGTGCTTTGATATAATAATAATAATAATAGTAATAATAATAATAATAATAATGAAGTCATCAATGGCCTCAAATTGAGAGTCTTTTTAAGTTTTTGGCACGAGAGGAACAGAGTGTTGAGGAAAAAGGAGTCCGTGATTTAGTGACCAGCCCCAAACCTAGAGGGTCACACGGGGCTGTGGATCGGCTGTTCCTGTTGGGGCTGGCCCGGTGCTTGCCAGCCTCTCCTCATCCTGCTGCACAAAAGCAGCCGCGTGGCGGGGACCCGGCTGCCTCTGGCTCTCGTAGCTTCTTGCTTCCTCTCCCCCCGCCTCCCCGGGCCTGCTGGGCTCCTTCCCCGGGTCAGTGCCCTTCCTGGTCTTGCTCCGTCTGCCACCATGATTCGGAGGGACCGGCAGCTCGACTCCTGCTGCCCATCAGGGAGAGACTTGGGGTGCAGGGGTGCGTGCAAGCCGGGCGCGAGCCCAGCAGGGCAGGCTGGACCCGGTGTGCACCTGCTACAGGTGCCCCCAGTACACACCATGCGCCTGTGACTCTTGTGCATTTATTTGGTTTTCGGGGCCTCGCCTGGCAGTGCTCAGGGCTTCCTCCTGGCTGTGAGCCGAGGGGTCACTCCGGACAGGGCTCAGGGGACCCTGGGGGGGGCCTGAGATTGAGCCCGGTCGACGGCTTTCGAGGCAGCGCCCTGCCCACAGCACTGTCACTCCAGCCCTGGCATTTTTACTTGGTTTCTTCAGCCATACCCAGCGTTGCTCAGGGCTGACTCCAGGCTCTGTGCTCAGGGCTGACTCCAGGCTCTGTGCTCAGGGCTGACTCCCGGCTCTGTGTTCAGGGCTGACTCCCGGCTCTGTGCTCAGGGCTGACTCCCGGCTCTGTGCTCAGGGCTGACTCCCCGCTCTGTGCTCAGAGCTGACTCCCCATTCTGTGCTCAGGGCTGACTCCCCACTCTGTGCTCAGGGCTGACTCCTGGCTCTGTGCTCAGGGCTGACTTCCAGCTCAGTGCTCAGTGATGATTTCTGGCTCTGTGCTCAGGGCTGGACTCCTGGCTCTGTTCTCGGGTCAGGACTGACTCCTGGCTCCATGCTCTGGACTCACTCCCAGCTCAGTGCTCAGAGATGACTCCTGGCTCTGTGCTCAGGACTGACTCCTAGCTCGGAGCTCAGGCCTCACTCCTGGCTCTGTACTCCGAGGACTGACTCCCGCCTCAGAGCTCAGACCTCATTCCTGGCACTGTGTTCCGGGCTCACTTCCAGCTCAGTGCTCAGGGATGACTCCCGTCTCTGTGCTTAGGGCTGACTCCCAAATTAGTGCTCAAGCTTGACTCCTGGCTCTGTGCTCAGGGCTGACTCCCGGCTCTGTGCTCAGGGCTGACTCCTGGCTCTGTGCTCAGGACTCACTCCTGGCTCTGTGCTCAGGGCTCATTCCCAGGTCTGTGCTCAGGGCTGACTCCTGGCTCTGTGCTCAGGGCTGACTCCTGGCTCTGTGCTCAGGACTCACTCCTGGCTCTGTGCTCAGGGCTCATTCCCAGGTCTGTGCTCAGGGCTGACTCCTGACTCAGTGCTCAGGGCAGACTCCCAGCTCTGTGCTCAGGGATTCATCCTGGCGGGGCTAGGTACAGTATGTGGTGTTGGATTGGAGCCTGGCTTAGACACGCGCAAGGCAAGTTCCCGCCCAGTAAACTGCCCCTGTGGCCCCTTCGGAGAAACATGTTCCAGAAAGTGGTTCAAGGTTCTGGTGAGCAGAGGGCAGAGGGCCCTGATGGGGTGGCGCTTCTCTGGGACAGTAGTTAAACGCCTCTTTCTGGGCCGAGGGACGCCGGCTGATTTCTGGGCCGGCCTGGGCTGTTGAGGCGGGAGGGGACATGTTGCCACCAGGTGTCATTTGTGTCTGTTATCTGTCCATGTGTGTCTATGTGTCTGTCTGTCTGTCTGTGTCTCCATCTCTGTGTGTGAACCTGTGTGTGTTTGTGGCTGTCTGTCTGTGTGTCTCTGTCTGTGTGTCTATGTGTGTGTTCTGTCTCTGTGTGTCTGTGTGTGTCTGTATGTGTCTGTGTGTGTCTGTGTGTCTCTATGTGTCTCTGTGAGTGTCTATGTCTGTCTGTCTGTATCTGTGTGTGTCAGTCTGTGTATTTGTGTGTCTGCATGTGTGTGTTTGTGTCTATCTGTCTGACTCTGTGTGTGTGTCTGTGTGTGTCTACCTGTATGTGTTTGTGTCTGTCTGATTCTGTGTGTGTTTGTGGCTGTCTGTCTATATGTTTCTATCTGTGTGTCTATGTGTGTGTTATGTCTCTGTATGTGTGTGTCTGTGTGTGTGTCTGTGTGTGTCTGTATTTGTCTGTGTGTGTCTCTGTGTGTGTCTATGTCTGTCTGTCTGTGTCTGTGTGTGTCAGTCTGTGTATTTGTGTATCTGCGTGTGTGTATTTGTGTCTATCTGTCTGACTCTCTGTGTGTCTGTGTGTGTCTGCCTGTATGTGTTGTGTCTGTCTATCTGATTCTGTGTGTGTCTCTGTGTTTCTGTGTGTCTGTGTGTGTCTGTATTTGTCTGTGTGTGTCTCTGTGTCTGTGTGTGTCTATCTCTGTCTCTCTATGTCTGTGTGTCTGTGTGTGTCAGTCTGTGTGTGTCTGTGTGTGTGTCTGTGTGTGTGTCTGCCTGTATGTATTTGTGTCTGTCTGATGGTTGTGTGTCTGTGTGTGCCTGTCTGTGTGTGTCTGCCTGCATGTGTTTGTGTCTGTCTGTCTGATGGGTGTGTATCTGTGTGTGTGTCTGTGTGTGTCTGTCTGTATGTTTTTGCATCTGTCGTGTGACTCGTGTGTGTGTGTGTGTGTGTGTGTGTGTGTGTGTGTGATGTCCAAGGACATGTTTTCAGGTTTTCTGTTCTCCCAATACCGAGGTAACCCTCTACAACCCCCGGCACCCATAGGGTACTTCTAGTCCGGTGGGACCCAAAAGCCAAACCAAAAAATGATTACCGAAAATACACCTATTATCCAAGCAAGTTTATATTAGATCAATCTCCTTATAGGCTCTTACAAAAGCAAGCTGAGGTTTTATTTTAAAAGAAAACAAGAAACAAACAACAAAAACGAAAAACAACCACTCCCCGCCCCCACACACACACAAAAGAACTTGTCTCGATGTTCCCCAGAGGAGGTCAAAGAGGACCAAAGTGTGACAATGTTCCCCCCAAACAATTTAGACTTTTTGCCTTTCAAACTGCATTTGGGAAGTACATTTCCAATATCTTTGGACGTTGTGTCACTCCGCGCATACATATTCATGACAGCAATGCCTCCATTGACATTTTCTCTTAATTGATGAGTGCTTTCAAGTTTTGTCCTTGACATATTTTAGTACCAAATGTTTGAGTGATTCAAAACTTTGTTCCATCTTAGAGTTGTTGTGTTGTTTTTTTTTTAAAGTTCTTTTCATGCAGATGAGCTGTGTAGAGGCTTGGAATTGATCCTTATGTGGATTTCAGGGGGAAAAAACAATACAGGTAGATAGGATTGTGCAAAATAAATTTCACATTTTTGTACACAGAGGAAAATGGAAAATTAAAAAAATTTAATGATTATTTTTAATGGGGGCGATTAAAACTTTGTAAGCATACACTGCAAAAGTGGAGGGAAGAGGTAGTAATTCAGAGAGGAAGAGGGTAACAAAATCCAACACCAAGTTCTATTTCACAAGGAGCAAGAGGAGATCACACACGGACACTCCCTTTGCCCAGCTGAGACATTGATTCTTGATCTTGGTTCAAAGTCTTTTCATGGATCAAGCGGTGATATCCGCTTGAATTCCCCCGTGTGGCTCCACGCCACAGAATTTTCTTCCCTGAGAGACCCTGCTTTTAAGCCTGCACTTCTCAGAGTGCTAAGGGTTTGTATCGCTATTCTGAACGCTTTCAAACAGTAGCAGAGACGCCCGACTTCAGCGCCTGGGTGTTTGAGGGGCTCGTACCACAGGCGTGCGGTAGATCTCGTGGACCAAGCTGTGTGGTGTTGGAAAGACACAATTGCTACGGACATACCCGGAAAGGGAAGGGCAGGAGGAAGCATCCTTTTAGAGCACCTAGCATCAGACTTTTCTCCGAGAGAAAAGTCTGTCCTTCCTCATTCCAACAGCCGTGCAGTAAGCCACACGCTTCCCTTTCACAGACCTCAAACCAGGGCGTCCAAGCCTTTCATACCTTCTGGGTTTTCTCTTTTCATCCCGGACAAAAAATCAAACGATGTAGGCGGCCCCTATGGGATCAGGGTGAGCCGACATCCACTGGCCTGACCCTTGAGGCCTGTCGTTCAATGGGGCGAGCTCCTCCTTGGTATTTTCTAGCCCCTGTTGGGGACACGGGGAATTCTAAGATCACAGGAGTCGGTAAGGACCCGGACCCCCCAGGTCATCAAGGCTCAGCCCAGTGCAGGGACTTTGCCAGCCTCTCACTTCCTCCTTAAGAACTGCATTAGAGGGGTTGGAGCGATAGCACAGCAGGGAGGGCGTTTGCCTTGCACGCGGCCGACCTGGGTTCGATCCCAGGCATCCCATATGGTCCCCCAGGCACTGCCAGGAGTAATTCCTGAGTGAAAAGCCAGGAGTAACCCCTGTGCATTGCTGGGTGTGACCCAAAAAGAAAAAAAAAAAAAAAAAAGAACTGCATTAGAGGGGTTGGAGCGATAGCACAGCGGGTAGGGCATTTGCCTTGCACGCAGCCGACTTGGGTTCGATTCCCAGCATCCCACACGGTCCACAGAGCACCGCCAGGGATAATTCCTGACTTGCAGAGCCGGGAGTGACCCCTGAGCATCACTGGGTATGACCCAAAAAGAAAAAGAAAAAAAAAAAAAAGAACTGCATTAGAAACATCTCTTGCGGGGAGACGCATTTTCTGTCCAGGTGAGGGCGCACCTTGCGTTGGACCTGCTCTCTCTCCTCCCTGATGCAGGAGCTCCCAGATGCAGACTTAGAATCTGGCTGTGCACATCTGGGCACAGAGCCACGACCCCATGCATGCTCCCTCCCGAAGCGCCAGTTGGGGGGTCTCGCCGTCTCCTGCCGGGTCACCGTCCACACTCGGCGGTGCTGGGGGTCCTTTCGGACACACGGGCTTGAGGCAGTTACTCCCGAAGGCTGAGGAGTGCCTCTTCGCCCAGATGCCCACCGCCCGGCTCCCCGAACACACACAGGTGCAGCCGTCACGCTGGCCGGGCTGGGGGGGGAGGGTGGTCACTGCCCATGTGACCGTGAGCAATGCTGAGTGTCACCTGGCACGAGCTGGGGAAGCTGAGAGGGATGGTGAGGCCCAGGACATCCCCGGTAACAAGCCCTCTGTCTTCCCCTGCACACATCAGTTGCTCCTACCCCGTCTGGGCAGCGAGTCCAAGCGGTGCCGAGGGCCCTGAAGACCTCCAGGATGTGTGCAGAGAGCTGGGCTGGGTCAGACACAGACTCGCACACGCGCTCAGCTTTGCTCAGGGCTGACTCCTGGCTCTGTGCTCAGGGCTGACTCCCGTCTCTGTGCTCAGGGCTGACTCCTGGATCTGTGTTCAAGGCTGACTCCTGGCTCTGTGATCAGGGCTGACTCCTGGCTCTGTGCTCAGGGCTGACTCCCGGCTCTGTGCTCAGGGCTGACTTCCAGCTCAGTGCTCAGTGATGATTTCTGGCTTTGTGCTCAGGGATGGACTCCTGGCTCTGTGCTCAGGTCAGGGCTGACTCCTGGCTCCATGCTCTGGACTCACTCCCAGCTCAGTGCTCAGAGATGACTCCCGGCTCTGTGCTCAGGACTGACTCCTAGCTCGGAGCTCGGGCCTCACTCCTGGCTCGGTACTCAGAACTGACTCCTGCCTCCTGCCTCAGAGCTCAGACCTCATTCCTGGCACTATGCCGTGGGCTCACTTCCAGTTCAGAGTTCAGGGATGACTCCCGTGTCTGTGCTTAGGACCGACTCCCAAATTAGTGCTCGAGCTTGACTCCCGGCTCTGTGCTCAGGGCTGACTCCTGGCTCTGTGCTCAGGGCTCATTCCCAGGTCTGTGCTCAGGGCTGACTCCTGACTCAGTGCTCAGGGCGGACTCCTGGCTCTGTGCTCAGGGATCCTTCCTGGCAGGGCTAGGTACAGTATGTGGCATTTTTTTGTGTTTTTTTTTTTAAATTGGAAGTGGTATTTATCCAGATCACTGTAGGGGAAATAACCAAGTCACAAGTATGTAATTCCGTAATTGTAGAATACCTGCTTTCGTGTTCGATACATCTTCCGGGGAGATGGCAGCGGCGATTAAATTCCATCTTGTTTTCAGTGTTGAAGTAAAAATGAGCAAATGTGGGACCGGAGCGATAGCACGGCGGGGAGGGTGTTTGCCTTGCACACGGACAACCCAGGTTTGATTCCCAGCATCGCAGAGGGTCCCCTGAGCACCGCCAGGAGTGATTCCTGAATGCAGAGCCAGGAGCAACCCCTGAGCATTGCCGGGTGTGACCCAAAAAGCAAAAAAAAAAAAAAAAAAAGAGCAAACATGAAAAAAAAAAGAAACCCAACTATCCAATGCCGTGTTTATTTCCAGTTGGCTGACCGTCACTATTATTTACAAGGCACTGACACGGGGGTTTCCAATGGTGACAAAGAGTGACAGTGCAGATTTTCTGCTCCCCATCCGTGGCGAGAAAATCTTGAAGTCACAGTTCCGCTCCAGACACAGAGTGCCAGCCTGCAGTGGGTGCGGCTGACAGTGGAACCCCGTGGCTGACTCCCCGTGCCGATGTCACTGCCGATGACCGGGGGTCTCTGCGTGGGGCGAGTTTGAGATTATTTTTCCCTGCACAAGTATAGAACAGTCAACGTTGGTAGCTGTGAGGTGAATGTGTCTCTGTCTCGATGTCACTCTAGCAAGTGTGGGTCCCCTCGTCCATGCAGAGTGTGCTCACATCGGGGATGATTTTTTAGGGCTGGGAAAGCTCTTTCGGTGTCTCTGGCTTTCATCAGCCACTTTTCACCGCCCTGCTTTGCATCTCCAGCACTTCTGCCCTGCCACTCGGGCAAAGCCGCATCTTTCCTTCTCCAACAGGCAGACTGCAGCTTTCGGACCCTCACCACCCCCTCTTACCTCCCATCACTCTAGAATTTCTTTTTGAAAAGTTTTCCTCGTGCACCCATGGTTTATGTTCTGTGTGGTTGAGTTCCACGCACACAGTTTTCCAACACCAATCTCCTTCTTTTTTAAAAAGAAATAAATTTTATATTTAAATCTCTGCGTATTTAAATTTTATTTATTTTGTATTTCTTTGTTAAAAAAGAAATACGTTGGTGTACAACATCCCATCATCTCAGGCCTAGCTAGACTTGGATGTAAACATCGTTTTTCTGTTGCTGTTACTTTATTTATTTATTTATTTATTTATTCTTTTTGGGTCACACCTGGCGATGGACAGGGGTTACTCCTGGCTCTGCACTCAGGAATCACTCCTGGCGGTGCTTAGGGGAACATATGGGATCCTGGGATTCGAACCCGGGTCGGCCGAGTGCAAGGCAAACGCCCTACCTGCTGTGCTATCACTCCAGCCCCCTGTTGCTGTTACTTCTAACGGACTATACTTCTGGCTGTGTAACTGACTTTGATACTGTTTCCGTGGACTAAGTTAATTTGCATATTCTGCCTCTGTGGCTGCATATCATTGGTTAGAACATCAACCTACTTAATTAATAAAAGGGGCTGAACAGGCTGCTCTCTGGCAGGCCACAACACAAAAACCTCCAGAGACAATTATCTGATCCTCCCCAAAAACGTATATTTCTTCCGCATGCATATTTAAATGCCTCAGACTGTCTAACCAAACCTTACTGCAACATTGTTGCAACAGAAATAAATCTCTTTATTTAAATTTCTGTAAAATTGATTCACAGTGAGATACACAATTACAAGGTTGTTCATGATTGGGTTTCAGTCATATAATGGTCCAGTACCCGTCCCTTCACCAGTGTACGTTTCCCACCACCAATGTCCCTAGTTTTCCTCCCTCCCACACCTCCACCTCTATGGCAGACACTTTTCTTCTCTGTCTCTCTGTCTCTGTCTGTCTCTCTTTCCTCTTTTTGGGCATTATGGTTTGCAATGGGCTGGAGCGATAGCACAGCAGGTAGGGTGTTTGCCTTGCAAGCGGCCAACCCGGGTTCGATTCCTCTGTCCCTCTCGGAGAGCCCGGCAAGCTACTGAAAGTATCCTGCCCGCACGGCAGAGCCTGGCAAGCTCCCCATGGTGTATTCGAGATGCCAAAAACAGTCACAACAAGTCTCACCATGGAGACATTACTGGTGCCCGCTCGAGGAAATCGATGAACAACAGGACGACAGTGATACAGTGATACAGTGATGGTTTGTAATACAGATACTGAAAGCTTATCACGGACCAGTATCTCAGTAAGACTTGGAAAAGATTGCTTTGAACAAAAACTGACTGTTGAAAGTAGGTGAAGGGCCATAGCCAATGTCCTTTTCAAACAAAGCGTCCAGCGGGGAGGGCGCTTGCCTTGCGTGCAGCCCGAGGACAGTCCGGATCCTGCAGACACACTTTGCTGGACTCGTGGAAAATTGGGAAGCCCGGAACGCTGGGATGATCACACTTCTTGGGATACACGGTGTTGCTGTACAACATCTCACAATCTCAGGCCTAGCTGGGCTTGGAGGTAAACATCGTTTTTTTTTCTGTGACTGTTACTGTAACTGACTCTGCTTCCGCTGATGTAACTGACTTTGATACTGTTTCCATTGACTATGCTAATTTGCATATTCTGCCTACGTGGTGGAGTATCATTGGTTAGAACATCAAGCTAGTTAATAAAAGGGGTTGAGCAGGCTACTCTGGGGCACAACAAAACAAATATTGTCTCCCCACACATCACCAAGGATTGATCCCTGAGCACTGAGCCAGGAGTCAGCACTACAGGGCCAAACTCCTTCCTGCACAGTTGCTCACCTGAGGTCTTGGGGGGTACCCAGGAGAGAAGGTTGGGGGGATATAAATTTAACTCTGGATCTCAGTGTCTGTCAAGTGGCTGAAATGGGAGGATCAGGCAAAGGGTAACACTGTAGCACTGTAGCACTGTCGTCCCGTTGTTCATCGATTTGCTCAAGCGGGCACCAGTCACGTCTCCACGGTGAGACTTGTTGTTACTGTTTTTGGCATATGGAATACGCCACGGGGAGCTTGCCAGGCTCTGCCATGCGGGCGGGATACTCTCAGGAGCTTGCCAGGCTCTCCGAGAGGGACAGAGGAATCGAACCCAGGTCGGCCGCGTGCAAGGCCAACGCCCTCCCCGCTGTGCTATCGCTCCAGTCCAGGCAAAGGGTACCGTCCCGCAAACACCAGCCAGCACACGGACAAGGGGACAGAATTACGAGCAGCGGTGCCTGATGCTTTGTGCTGGGACCTTCCGCTCCTTCCTACACCACGGTGCGCCCTGCCAGCGAAAGTCAGCCCCGTCCTACCCTCCTCAGAGCCTTGGTTACTCGGGCAGCACAGGACCTCGGGGACCGGCAGCAGAAGGCCGGGAGTGTTCTATTTGATTTCCCTCTGTTCCAACCCTTCCACCTGCCAAACTGTCTCCGTGGCACCCGTCTTCTTTTCCCCAGGACCCGGCTGCCTCCGCGTTGCAGCCGGTGGTGGCCCTGGGGGGTGGTGGCTGCGGAGGCCCCCACAGATGGTGAACAAAAAGCAGCTTCCTGCTCCACTGGTCGGGCGCCCTGCAAACTCTGGGCCAGCTGCCCGGGGGCAGAGTTCAGAGAAGCGCCAGGAGGCAGGAAGTGGGGAGATATGCAGGAATTGGGGGTGCCAGGTGAGGCTCGTCTTTCTCAGGACTGCCAAGGGGGGTCCTTGACAGCTGGCACCCAGCGGTGGGGGGACACATTCACATAGCCACTGGTCAGATGTCCAGGGACTCAAAATTGTCCATTTCACAGGCTCAGTCCTTCTGGACACGCCACAGCACCCAGGGGGTGGGGGTTTGCTGCGGTTCTTCGTGAGGAGACCGGGCAGAGACAAATCCCACACTGAGTAGAATGAAGTGACTTTAGCACATGGTGTAGACTAGAATGAAGTGACCTTTGCACGTGATGTAGACTAGAATGAACTGACCTTTGCACGTGATGTAGACTAGAATGAACTGACCTTTGCACGTGATGTAGACTAGAATGAACTGACCTTTGCACGTGATGTAGACTAGAATGAACTGACCTTTGCACGTGATGTAGACTAGAATGAAGTGACCTTTGCACGTGATGTAGACTAGAATGAAGTGACCTTTGCACGTGATGTAGACTAGAATGAACTGACCTTTGCACGTGATGTAGACTAGAATGAACTGACCTTTGCACGTGATGTAGACTAGAATGAACTGACCTTTGCACGTGATGTAGACTAGAATGAACTGACCTTTGCACGTGGCTACTGTGCACAGTGGGTTCTATAGAGGATAACAGCTGCTGTACAATGATGAGGGTGTGTGTGTGTGTGTGTGTGTGTGTGTGTGTGTGTGTGTTCAAGGGACACAGATTCTATTTCTTGAATGAAAGTTGTTTAGTTTGAGAGCAGACGACTGGTTAAAGAAACTTTGGTCCATCTACACAATGGAGTACTATGCAGCTGTGAGGAGAGATGAAATCATGGAATTTGCTTCTTAGTGGATGGTCATGGAGAGTATCCTGCTAAGTGAAATGGGTCAGAAAGAGAGGGACAGACATAGAACAAATGCACTGATTGGTGGAATAGAAAATAACATAGTATGAGACTGACACCCAAGGACAGTAGAGACAAGGGCCAGGAAGATTGCCCCACGGTTGGAAGCCGCCTCATGAGCTGGGGGAGAAGGCGGCTGGGATGGAGAAGGGGTCACTGAGTCAGGGATGGTTGGAGGGATGCTCGGGATGGGAGACGTGTGCTGAGAGTCGACAAAGGACCCACCGTGACGGCCTCTTGGTGTCTGTATTGCAAACCAGGATGCCCCAAAGCAGGGAGAGAGTGTGGGGGAGATTGTCTGCCATGGAGGCAGGGGGAGGGCAGGATGGGGGGATACTGGGGACACGGGTGGTGGGGAATGTGCACGGGTGGAGGGATGGGGGTTCTGTCATTGTGTGACTGACACTCAAACATGGAAGCTTTGTCACTGTAGCTCACGGTGATTCAGTAATAAAGAAGAAAGACACTTGCTTAGAATCCCATGTGAGGGGAGAGGGGAGGGTTGAGAGGACACCGCCTTCTCCTGAGTGGGGATTAGCTAGCAGCAGGGACACAGAGAGACGGGCGGGCAAGGCAGGTGGTCGGGGCTGGGAGAGCCCACAGGGGGCTTTGACCGGGGGAACCGGCGCCGAGGGTCAGCTGGGAAGCTGCCGAACCTCTCCTGGTCTACGCCAGCGACCGACCGGGTGACAGAAGAAGGGCACACACAGAGTTCGGGGAGGGTGAGTGTGTGTGGGCGTGGGGGAGGGGCGGGGGGGACACTGTGTGGCCAGTGTGGGCTTCTGAGAGCTCTGTCCATCTGGCTGGGCAAAGATGCCAGGCTATACTGGCAGGAGAGCGTCTGAGGCTGCCCTGGTGGTGGGGTAGGGGGTGCAGATCCGACAGACAGGCCGCTGCTCTGACTCATGAGCACTGTCACCGTGGTCAGCCAAAGAGACCTGATCCCATCCTCGCCCCCGTCCCATACTCTGTGGTGCAACGGGCTCGGTTTCATACCGCGCCCAGAGATCCTAGGAAAAGCGGGCCCACCCGACCCCGATCTGAGTTAAACTTCATCAGGCGAGCGATCAACGTTCAGTGTGGGCGATTAATCCACATTCGCTTTGGGGGTGGCGTAAGTCCAGCCCGGGCGTTGGAAAGAAGGCTCTCTCTGTCCAGAGGGACCAAAGCGCTGTTCCTCATGCTCTCAGAAACGTGTGGGTTCTTCAGGAGATATCGGTATGACAAAGAAGAGACAGAACAACAGCTCCCACAGAAATGGGACAGTGACGTGAACGTTTTTCAGCCAACCCTGCTGGTACCCTGGGGACCCAAAAACACACAGCGGAAACAGCATCTGCACCTGTATGTTCTTATAGTCATTGCAGCACTGTTCATCAGAGTCAGAATCTGGAAACAACCAGAATGCCCAAGAACAGAAACTATGGCACATCTACACAATGGAATAATATGCAGCTGCTAGGAAAAAATGAAGTTATGAAATTAGCCTATAAATGGATGTACATGGAGAGTATCATGCTAAGTGAAATGAGTCAGAAGGAGAAGGACAGATGTAGAATGACTGCATTCATCTGTAGCATATATATATATATGTATGTGTGTATGTATGTATGTGTGGTTGGCAACTATACCACCTCTTCTTCACTGATGACATCGTTCTCATAATGCCAAACATTAGCCAAGTGGCACAAGTGCTGGCCGACTTCGACCACAAGTGTGGAAAAGTCGGACTGCAGCTGAACCTCAGCAAGACGATGTTCATGAAAAATGAACTAGTCCCTGACGCTCTATTTGCTCTCAATGGAACAAACATCTCCGAATGCAGCAGCTATGTCTACCTGGGTCGAGAACTCAACATGAGGAATGACTTGGCACCAGAACTGCTCAGGAGGAAGAGAGCAGCGTGGAACACCTTCAAGAGCATCAAAGAGGTGGTTAAGAGGATGAAGGACCTCTGACTCTGGGCACATCTTTTCAATTGCACCGTTATTCCTGCGTTAAGATACACCTCAGAGACCTGGGCCCTACACAAACAGGATGAGAACGCTATTCGGGTATCCCAGAGAGGAATCGAAAGAGCTATGCTAGGAGTATCACTTCTCTCTCACTCAAGTGAGAGAAGGAATCCGGAGTTCCGACCTCCGTCGACGGTCAACAATCAGGGGTGCTGTCTCATTTGCCAAGACATCAAAAATCAGATGGGCCGGACATGTAACGTGTTCAGAGACGACCGCTGGACTAGCGCTGTTACCGACTGGATTCCACAGGATGTCAAAAGACCGCGTGGCCGCCCACCAATGAGATGGTCAGACTTCTTCGTCAAAATCCTGAATGAATGATTTGAGGCTCTTCCTGTTCCTGGAGTGAGCAGATACCATTGGGCTACACTAGCACACGACAGGGACAAATGGAGACGTTACTGGCGCCCGCTTGAGCAAATCGAAGATCAACGGGAAGACAAGTGATACAAGTGTATACACACACAGATCACCCCCTGACTGGTCACCCTGAAAGATCATCACCCTAAAAGATGATCCCTTTGGCAGATCAGCCCTGATGAGCTCCCCCTAACAGATCACCCCTCTAGAGTCATTCCCTTGACACATCACCCATGGCAGGTCATCATCCTGATACATCACCCCGACAGGTTCTCTTCCTGACAGATCCCCCCGGATAGATCATTGTCCTGAGAGATCACTCCTGACAGATCACCCCTGATGGACCCCCCTGACAGATCATTGTCTTGACAAATCATCCCGAAAGATCATCACCCTGAAAGATGATCCCTCTGATAGATCAGCCCTGATGGATCCCCCCTCACAGATCACTAGTCCAGAATCATTCCCCTGATGTGATCAACCCTGAATGATCACCCCTGACAGATCACTCCTGACAGATCACTCCCCCTGATGGGTCACTCCTGCAGATCATCTCCCCAATGGGTCACCCCTGACAGGTCATTCCCTCTGACAGATGATCCCCAACAGATCAGCCCCTCCCCCAGTCACTCCCCTGCTGGGTCACCCCTTGTATAAAGGATGCTGTACTTTGGGTTCCCTTCAGGGGGCGCCTCCTCCCCATGCCTAAGAGGGAACAAGAGGGGCTGGAGTGATGGCACAGCACAGAGGGCACTTTCCGTGCACACCTACTATCCACGTGGTCCCCTGCGCACTTCCAGGGAACAACCCTGGGTGCAGAGCCAGGAATAACCCCTGACCCTATAGGATGCCCAGGGGATGTCCCCAGCTCGAGACCAGAACGACGCCTCCAGGCTGTGCACTGCCAAGGTCCCAGTGGACAGGTGGGTGGCCGCAATGTCCTGGTCCCGGGGGAAAGTTGGCTGGCAGTGAGCAGGGAGCTAAGATGTGACACTCAGTCCCCGTCTTTAGGGCCGGAGCCAGGGTTCGGCCGGGACAGCACTTGACCTGGGTTTGCTTCCCGGCGTCCCATAGCTCCCCCAAACACCGCCAAGATCCCCGAGTGCAGAGCCAGGAGGAAGCCCTGAGCATTGCCGGGTGTGACCCCAAAAGACCCCCATCCCAATAAATAAGAAAAGGAAAAGAAAGGCGCCCCCTGGACAGCTTCAGGGGTCTTGCAGGTTCTTTGACCGCCTCCAGGGGCATTGTGTTGGGGACAATGGAGCTGCGAGCAGCAGTGGGTTGGGGGGCACGGGAGGGGGGAACTGAGGCTTCTTCTGTCAGCAGCATGTCAAGGTGACGGGCGGGAAACTACAGGGATCAAGTGCCTCGATGTTTCCTGGGCGTTTCCTTTCGCCCTGATGCAGGTGCTGTTCTATGTTGCAGTCCTGTGAACATCGAGTACATCAAGTACTTTCATGCATCTCTAGAGACTTTGATTTCTCTTTCAGGGCGTGTGTGTGTGTGTGTGAGAGAGAGAGAGAGAGAGAGAGAGAGAGAGAGAGAGCGCTATACCTAGCAGGGCGGACTCCTGGCTCTGCACTCTGGGACCGGTTGTGGCAGGGCTCGGCGGGGTGGGGAGGGGGACTATATGGGGGGGCCGGGGATGGAGCCCGGCTCAGCTGCCAGTCAGGCAAATACACCCCCACTAGAAAATCACTCTGGCCCCACTACAGGCTTTTAAATAAAATCGATGATGTCTCCTAACACTTAGGAGATCATCTTGATTTCCAGGCGTGCAGTCATCTGCTTAGTCCTAGCTTTGTGTGTGTGTGTGTGTGTGTGTGTGTAGGACCACAGCATGGGTGCTCAGGGAGGGCGAAGCTGATGCCATGACAAGCTGAAGTTAACATTAAGTCTCAACGAGGCCTCAGTTTCTCTTTCCCCGGAGCAGGACTTGAAGTTTCTGGTAAACTCCCAGTTGAGTGATTTGCTGAGATAAGGAATTGGGAAATTGGGTCTGGTCAGTCATGTGGAGTCACTGTCCCCTGCTTAGAAACTGCTACTAACCATTGTCTAATTGCCGACCGCTGTTGTAATAGGGCTGATGTTAAAAACACACCAATTGTTGGGAAAGACGAGTAAGGAGAGGTTGCTAAAATCTCAGGGCTGAGTATAATAGAGACGTTACTGGTGCCTGCTCGAGTAAATAGATGAACAATAGGATGACATGACGGTGATAGAAACTGCTCTTAACCCGAATCCTATAGAAACCGCTTGTGAGTCGTGTTGCGTGAATATTCGTGCGGTCGGAGGCACTAAGACAAGGAACGCGGAAGAAATGTATGCCATGGAGGGTCTAGGTTCTCTCTGACTCTTAGACCTTTGAGGCATAATTTTACTCTCCCGTATTATTTGCCCTAAAAGTTCCAAGGAACCTGGAGTTGCATTTTATCCTGTGCAAGTTTTAAACCCACGACTCTAATTAATAAATGACAGCTTCATAAACCTTCTGCAAATTTGTCTGAGGTGCAGCAGTAAATAGGATATCATTCGTATAATGGACAATTTTAGTCTCAGGGTACTGTGTCCTTATTACATCCAATGGTTGATTAACAGAATATTGGCACATTGTCAGTCTGTTCATCACCCCTTGTGGCAAAACAGTTCACTGACACCTTTTAGTAGGATGCTCTTTTTTTTTTTAAAGTTTTTATTTTATTGAATCTCCGCGAAAAAAACACAAAGCTTTCAGGTTTAAGTCTCAGTCATATAATGATTGAACCCCATCCCTTCACCGGTGCACATGTTCCACCACCAAGAACCCCAAAATACCCCCCTTCCACCCAGCCCCCACCCAAGTAGCAAATGATCTTCACTTTATTCTCTCTATACTTGGAATACATTCAATATTTCAACAGAGAACCCACTATTATTGCTTGGAATTTCCCCCCCAACAATCAGGCCTGCTGAAAAGGCATCATTTAATAATTTCTTTTCATTGCTGAGAATGAAGACTCTATGAGCCCTTTTGGATTTAGGATGCTCATATTTTTTTTTTTTGCTTTTTGGGTCACACCCGGCAACGCACAGGGGTTACTCCTGGCTCTGCACTCAGGAATTACCCCTGGTGGTGCTCAGGGGACCATATGGGAGGCTGGGAATTGAACCCGGGTTGGCCACATGCAAGGCAAACGCCCTCCCCGCTGTGCTATCGCTCCAGCCCCAGGATGCTCATTTTTAAAAGAAGGCACAGTGAAAGCAAATTTCTCTCCATCCTCTTCCCTTAGAGGGATGTTATAGAAACAATCTTTTAAATCAATTATAATAGAGTCGGGGTCCTGGTCAGGACTCCCATGCGTTGGATGAGACTCGGACCCTCGCTCCATGTAGCGATGGCTCGGGCTAGGAATCAAGTTCCTTTGGTCGTGCACTATGGCGTGTGGACGGGGTCTCTCTGTTAATTGGGGACCCGAGACTCGGGCACGGCAAGGGCTTAGTCTGTCTACACTGAGGGATCCCACTCCCGATGGGACTTGGGGAGCCAGATGTGGTGCCAGGGATCCAACTGGGATGTGAGTTGCCACGTAAAAGCCACCCTCTTGCCCCCATGTCATCTCTCCCGCCCTTTCCCCGCCCGTTTTGAGGCTCCTGTGTCCACCGCTCACGCGCATGGGAGGAGACCCAGGTGAGGACGAGGAGCAGGTGGCTTCCGTTGCTGCGTCAACGGAACTTCCTTTCGGGGTGTCCTAAGGTTCCCACAAGCCCGTGAGCGGCCTGCGTGGACGGAACGACCTTGGCCCTGAATTGTGAGACAGCTTCATGCCGTCGTTCGTGGGGGACTGGGGGACACACCCACTGTGCTGTGGGGTGCACCGGGGGTCTCGGCCTGTCCGTGGTGCTCACGCAACAACAGTTCACTCCTCGAACCCTTTCTTCTTCTTCTTTTTAAATTTATTTTATTGAATCACCATGTGGAAAGTTACAAAGTTCTCAGGCTTATGTCTCAGCTATCCAATGCTCAAACACCCGACCCTTCACCAGTGCCCATATTCCACCACCAAAAACCCCAGTATACCTCCCACCCCCCATCCCTCACCCCCGCCTGCGTAACTGATAAATTTCACTTCATTTTCTCTTTACCTTGATTACATTCCATATTTCAACACAAGACTCACTATTGTTGTTGGAGTCTCCCCCCAAAAAAAGACAGCCCTACTGCCAAGGAAGCATTTGATAATTAGTTTTCCATTGCTGAGAATGGAGAGATATGAAGTTGTGCGGCCACGGCTGCGCGATTTAAGATTTCTGTATTTTAGTAATTAAGTCCAGGGAGATTTGTGTTTAGAAATTGCATCATTTCCCTTCCTGGGGCAGCATGGGGCAATGGCTTAGTTCACAGTCTAGAGACATGGCTGCAAGCAGTTTCTGGGACCAAAAGTACTCTAGCTGGCCTCTGGATCCTGGTCGATCAGCAGAAAAAGCGACCGCACAAAAGTGTGGCCACCCAGGTCGAATCTCGGCAGAGGGCGCGCCGGTATCGGCCCCGGCCCGAGACTGCCCAAGCGTTCCTGTTGTTCCAAGTACAAAACCCTTTCTTCTTCATGGCGCATGGCTGCTTTGTTCACTGAACGTGCGTCCTGAAAGTGATCATGTCACGTTACTGCATCTGACACAGAGCTTGTCTCCCTTCGGGCGAGTCACACAGCAGCTTCATTTAAAAGCTGACTGGCTGAATTATCCGACGATTCAACAGCCATCGGAATGCGCGAGCCCAGGAACTGGTAGACTCTGCTGATTCGCCGAGGGACAGACAGACGTGGGGACCAAGCACGCACAGGCATGGAAGGAGAGCTGTCGCACAAACGTGTGTGTTTGCAAACATAAGCTATGTACGTCCGTGTGCATGGGCAAAATCCGAGTGCAGTCATATGTGCAGAAAATCAAAGACTGCCACTGGTGACTGACTGAGAAGTTAATCCAGTGACTTAGAAGCCAGGCTGGACACCCCAGTTTGACCACCCGGCGGTCCGGGTTCTCCCCATTTCACGGGCCAAGCCCTGTCCAGCTGCAGAGCCAAAGGTTCAGGCTCCTGGTGCCGGGGGAGCGGGAACCCAATTCAAGACTCCTGAAATAGAGAAAACTGGAATATTCCGCAGGACGCATGCACACCTCTTTGTCGCTGGTCTCAGGGCAATAGCTGAGACATTGGATAAAGCCCAGGGGTCCGACGACGACGATGACGGCATGTGAATGCACCACGAAGCTGTGATGTCCAGGCACCGTGGAATACTATGCAGCAGCGGCAAGGCACGGCGGAACCGGGGCTCTTCGCTGCAGGCTGATGGGAACTGGGCAATGCCGCGTTGAGCGAGGTGAGGGAGGGGGAAGACAGGCACGGGAAGTGTCTAGAGCAAATGAACCAGGAAATTTGACACGGTGAAGGGGGATGCTGAGGGCCGCCCTCAACCTCAGAGTACCGGGAAGAGAAGAGGAGCAGAGGAGAAAAGCAGCTGGGGCGTGGGGAGAAAGATAGCAAGCAGCAGGGGGCAGGGGTGCGGGGGAGTGGAGCGTATCAGGGCTAGAGCAGAGAGCTACAGCCGAGGACCCCCGCCAGCCAGGGTCCAACGGCCACAGCAGGAGGCGGGAACTGCAGCCCCCAACGCACAACTGTGCCTGTCCCGGGGGTAGGCTGGGGCGGGGAGGACAGGAACGTGAGACCCCCCCATCCCCCGCAGGTGGAGGGGTGGGGGTCAGGGCTGCCACGCCGCGTGTCTGAAACGCAGCTCTGAGTCTCTTAATCGGACAGATTGGTCTTTCACTCACATGACGAGATTTTCCAGAGTGGAGGCGCAGAGGTGGGATTGCGGGGAGGGTCTGTCGACGTTGCTGACCGGGCACGGCAGCACAGCATGCCCTGGCCTTCGGGGGGGGGGCGCAGGGGACGGCAGAGCCCAGAGAGCACCGTGCTCCCCACTCCCTACCTCCCCCAATTGTCCCCGCGCCCCTGCAAACGTGGGAGAGGCAGGAGCTGGGGTTTACGTGCTGAAAGCCGCGTTGTCTGGGGCTCAGGAGAACCATAACGGTGATTTAGAGAAGGGCTGCGGCTGGCGAGAGGAACAATTACAGACGTGCAATTAAATGGGCTCGTCTCTAAGTGCCTCTTAGTAATTAAGGGTTCATGCTTGGTGAAGCCTCATAAAATACACCGCGGATTGGAGACGAGAGACGCCGAGAATTGGGAGAAACCCACACACGCCCTCCCACGCGAGGGGACAATCACTCGCACGCGGCGCTAGGCTGGCGCGCCACGCTCCGCACGGAGGCGGGCGGGGGCCGGGGAGGAGTCATTCTGGGTCGAATTCTAATGGGGTCAGCGCCGTGATTCCCACAGTGGGGGAGACGGCGGCGTGGGGGTGTCAGGACGGCAGAGGGGGGGTTGGTACGAGTCTCTGGTGCAACGCTGCGTTCCCCTAAAGCAGGCGGATTTCCAAAGGGGTGATGAGTAATTTTTCTCTTGAGGGGAGGGGCTCATGGTTCTCAGGGAACCGTGCTCGGGGATCACTCCGGGTGGGGCTGGGAGCCGTAAGCAGTGCTCGGGATCAAACCTGGCCCAGCCGAGTGCCAGGCAAGCGCCTGCCCCCCGCAAGACATCTCTCCAGCCGACGTGCTTGTTTTGAAAAGGTGGCAGTGGGCCAAGGATGTTTGGGGACCCCCAGGCTGATGGATTGACCCGAAAGAGAGAGATGAGACAGCTGCAGAGGCAGAGAGGGAGTGAGACTCAGAGAGAGGGGAACAGAAATAGATGGGACAGAGATGCAGATAGGGACAGGGACCGGGATGAGATACAGGCAGTGACGTGATCACAGAGACATGACATACAGAGAACAGAACACACAGATGTGATGCACAGATGACACAGACATACAACATGTAAGTATAGAGATGCAGCATGCTGAGGATATAAACACATGATGCAACATACAGATGCCATAAACACACAGATACACACAGATGCCATAAACATACACATACACACATATAGCCATAAACACACAGATACACACAGATAGCCATAAACATACAGATACACACAGATAGCCATAAACATACAGATACACACAGATGCCATAAACATACAGATACACACAGATAGCCATAAACATACAGATATGGAATTATGGATGACATCAACAGTGATACAACATACAGATGACATCAGAGATACAACGTACAGATGACATCAAGAGAGATACAACATACAGATGTCATAAACATATAGATACAAACAGATGACAAACATATGGCATACAAATGAAATCAACAGAGATACGACATACAGATGACATAAAGAGAGATACAACATACAGATACCACAAACATACAGATACACACAGGTGACATAAACATAGAGATACAACATAATGACATAAACAGAGAGATGTGACATACAAATGACATAAGCACGCAGACACATATAGAAGCCATAAACATACAGATACATACAGATGACATAGAGATATGACATACAGATGACATAAAGAGAGATACAACATAAGGTGACATAAACATAGAGATGCAACATACAGATGCCATAAACATACAGATATATACAGGTGACATAAACATAGAGAAATGACATACAGATGCCATAAACATACAGATATATACAGGTGACATAAACATAGAGATGTGACATACAGATGACATAAACATAGAGATACGGCATACGGATGACATAACCAGAGACATATGGCATGCAGATGACATAAGCAGATACAGGTGCTATAAACACATGACATATGGATGACATCAACAGAGATAGACATATGGATGACATAACATGCAGATACAACAAACAGATACCGAGCGACACAATATACAGATGACAAACATAGAGACGGTGATGGGTATGAACAGAAACCTCAATACACATGTAGACGGTGATGGGATACAGATGTAGAGAAAATGGCGACAGGCATGATATATGATATGACAGAAACATTAGATACGGCAGAGAGATGATACTAGCCTGGAGATGGTGACAGAAACATGCACAAGCGTGTGACGTGAGAGGTCACAGATACACATATGGGTGGTGACAGACACCACAGAGTGGCAGATATGACCTCTGCATGGTGACGGGCATGGCAGAGACATGCATGCTGACAGAGATGATGTAAACGTGCAGCGGTAACATATTGTGACATGAACATGGAGATGGGGACGGGACTAGATCTAGATGGTGACAGACAGGACTGATGTACTGATGATGAAGACAGTGGCCTGGAGAATAGGTAGTGACAAGCATGACACCCACATAAACGCAGAGGCGATATGATAGTCATAAATGGTGACAGATACGACATAAACAGATATGACATAGTATATAGCTGAAACAGATGGCATGACACAGAGATGGTGACATGGCATAAGCATCGATGAGACGGTGGCAGATATGACGCAGATACAGATGGTGGCAGACGTAACACAGGCATGGAGGTGTGACATAATCGCAGTGATAGGACACATGGATGGTGACACGGTGTCAACATCGATGCAGACAGTGATCAATAGGACACAGATATAAATGGTCTGTCACAAACACATAAACACATCGATCTGACATATACATGATATAACACAAACAGTGACATGGGATAAACATCGGTGATTTTTATCCCATGACGGTGATTGCCCAATCTGCCTGCTGTCTGTCGTCTACAAGTTGTTCACTCGAGTCATCCTGAATAGAATAGGCAGAACACTAGACTAAGGACAACCAGGTGAGTAAGCCGGGTTCCGAAAAGGATTCAGCACAATCGACCATATCCACACGGTGACCAAGCTCATTGAAGTTTCGTGACAGTTCAAGATGCCACTCTGTCTAACGTTCATTGATTTAAAAAAGGCCTTTGATTCTGTTGAGACTGAAGCAGTCATCGAAACCATAGCCAAACAGGGCGTTCAAACACAGTACATCAAGATCTTCCTTGAGCTCTATTTCGGATTCAC
Source organism: Sorex araneus (assembly GCF_027595985.1). NCBI lineage: Eukaryota > Metazoa > Chordata > Mammalia > Eulipotyphla > Soricidae > Sorex > Sorex araneus. The sequence continues at coordinate 1,078,540 of NC_073313.1, forward strand.
CACCAGGATCTCACCTTTCTACAAGGAAGCAATCATTGACGTAAAGAGAGGGGTTCGGCGGGGTGATACCATTTCACCAAAACTCTTCAGTGCCACCCTCAAGAATGTCATGCAATGACTGGAATGGGAAGGAATGGGAGTGAAGATAGATGGTCAGCAATTACACCACCTCCGCTTCACTGATGACATCGTTCTCATAACACCAAACATTAGCCAAGCGGCACAAATGCTGGCCAACTTCGACTGCGAGTGTGGAAAGGTTGGACTGCAGTTGAATCTCACCAGAACAACGCTCATGAAAAGCAAACTAGTCCCTGACGTTCCGTTTGCTCTCAATGGAATGAACATCTCTGAATGCAGCAGCTATGTGTACCTGGGTTGAGAACTCAACATGAGGAACGACTTGGCACCAGAACTGTGCAGGAGGAAGAGAGCAGCGTGGAATGCCTTCAAGAGCGTCGAAGAAGTGGTTAAGAGGACGAAGAACCTCCGGCTCCAGGCACATCTTTTTGACTCCACCATTCTTCCTGCACTAACATACGCCTCAGAGACCTGGGCCCTGAGCAAACAGGATGAGAACGCTATTCGGGTCTCCCAAAGAGGAATGGAAAGAGCTATGCTGGGAGTATCACGTCTCACTCAAGTGAAAGAAGGAATCCGGAGTTCCGACCTCCGTTGACGGTCAAGAATCAGGGACGCTGTCTCGTTTGCCAAGGCGTCAAAAATCAGATGGGCCGGACACTGTTGCGATTCAGAGACGACCACTGGGCTAGAGCTGTTACTGACTGGATTTCACGGGACGTCAGAAGACCACGTGGCCGCCCACCAGTGAGATGGTCAGACTTCTTCGTCAAAACCCTGAATGAATGCTTTGAGGCTCTTCCTATTGCTGGAGCAAGCAGATACCATTGGGCTACACTCGCACGTGACAGGGACAAATAGAGACGTTACTGGCGCCCACTCAAGCAAATTGAAGATCAACGGGATGAGAAGTGACAAGTGATGGTGATTGACAGGACACATGAGGATGAAAACGTCAAGATGTGCCATAACCACGGAGACAGGGTGGACGGATGACATAGACCTGTGGATGGGGACAGTCGCAGCTTCGGGCAGGGACAGATGTAGACCGAGCTGATGACCCACAGAGACAGAGGACTCCATCCACAGGCAAATGTCCACAGGCGCCCACACAGACAGGGCAGACAGAGACGCAGAGACTCGGGATCAAACCCAGTTACCAGCAGCGCGGGAACAAGTGGGGGAAGAAAAGAAGCAGCGGAGTCGCGCAAGGTTTAGAGGGGGGAAAAAAGAAAGACAAAGGTTTAATTCGCAGCCTCCACGGACAGCTGCCCGCGAGGCCGTCAGCGGTTCTCCTCGTCCTCCTCGAACCAGTTTTCTCTGTGCAGGAAGAGCACGGCGTCCTGGAAGCCGCGGCGGAACAGCGACCGCATCCCCTTCTGGCTGGGCGGGAACAGGGCTTGGTTCAGCCTCACCAGGTTCGCCAGGGAGAGCTAGGAGACAGAGAGGGGAGAGTGACGAGGAACTGGGGCCGGCCACGTCACGGCGCGTGGCTTCCGTGGTGGCAGGACACGCCACTGAGTGTCTTCGGTGGTGGCAGGTCCACGTCACAGCACGTGGTTTCCATGGCACAGGCCACGTCACCGTGTACGGCTTGTACAGCCAGAGGTGGGCCGAGCCAGCAAGGAGAAAACAACATCTAGGTAAGAAGAGCTCCAGTCCAACAGGGGTCCTGGGGCGTGTCGGGGAAGGACGTGGCCGGGGGCAGAGTGGCTGTGCTCCGAGCAAGGCCCCAGCTTCTGTCCCAACACCCGGGGCTGTCTGAGCCTCAGGACCACGGATGCTGACAGCCATAGACGTGGGCCTGTGGCTGGGGAGACGGGGTGTCTGTCCTGGGCACTGCACCAGGGGCTTCGCTCCACCCCCAATTATGCCTCCAGAGGTGGCAGCTGTGCCCCAGAGATGGCCAACTGCCCCCGGGGCTGGCCACACCGGGCAACAAGAAATTTATGTGAGTTATTCAGGAGTCCCATCAGGCTTCTGTGCTTCTGTTTCAGATACCACAGCGGTGTCCCGTCATTCAGCCAACTGAAGACTGCACGGCCTGTTAGGACTCGGCCAGAGGCCCAGGACCGTGGACACTCACCTTGCACAGGGCTGACCCGGGGTTGACCCCCCACACCCCACATGACGCCCTGAACCCGGCCAGGTGTGATCTCTGGGCACAGAGCCAGCAGTCTACCCCCCCGTACCGCTGGGAGTCCTCCCCAAACCGAACCGAAACACACTCTGGGCAAGATTGGCCCTGGGGATGCTCATCACGGGGGTGGAAGCCGTGGAAGCTCCCGGAAGACCAAGTCGGCAACAACTCACCACGAGGTCCTGGTTGGAGATGTTCATGTACACGTCCAGCTGCCCCTTGTCCCGTGGGGAGATGTCCAGGCGTCCGCTGAAGGGGGAGACGGTCACTGTTCGGCCCACGGGCAGGATGGGCAGGCTGTCGGTGAGGCCACCGTCCACCCACTTCTGTGGACAGGAAGGGGCGGGGTCAGCGCGGGGCAGACCAGGGTCTGGGTGGGCGCTTCTGCTGGGACAGGCCCCCACGCCTTAGGGCCGACGAAGGTCTTCTTTTTTTTTTGCTTTTTGGGTTACACCTGGCGATGCACAGGGATCACTCCTGGCTCTGCACTCAGGAATTACCCCTGGCGGTGCTCAGGGGACCCTATGGGATGCTGGGAATTGAACCTGGGTCGGCTGCGTGCAAGGAAAACGCCCTCCCCGCTGTGCTATCACTCCAGCCCCTCTTGGGGCCCACAAGGACTCGGTCTGACGCGCTGGGCGCAGGCTTGCTGGGAGGCAAATCCTGCCCAGATGGCAGCGAGTCGCATCCAGCATGACCTGCACAGGCGGCTGAGCCCAGCTGTGGTCTGGAGCTCTGAGGAGGCGGGTGCAGGGGGCAGCCAGCGTGCACGGGAAGGTGGGCTGGAGGTGCTCATGGGAAAGTCACGTTCACTGCTGATGGTGTGTGTGTCTGTGTGTGTGTGTGTGTGTGTGTGTGTGTGTGTGTGTACGGGTCTTTGCAGGGTAAGAGCTGGGAACGGGCCCTCTCTGCAGCTGACACCACATGGCACACAGTGTCACAAGCTCTTTGGTTTGCGAGCTTGGTTGGGCAATGCCTGGACGGGTTTGGAAGGGGTACTTGGTTTTGGGGAGTAGGAGGGGCCGTGAAGATGCAGGCAAGACTCAGGAAAGCCAGCCCGGATGCAGAGAGGTGAAGGAAGGAGAAGGGGAGAGAAGGCAAGGGAGAAGTCAAGGGAGGGAGGAGGGGGGAGGGAAGGAAGGAAGGAAGGAAGGAAGGAAGGAAGGAAGGAAGGGAGGGAGGGAGGGAGAGAGGGAGGAAGGAAGGAAGGAAGGAAGGAAGGGAGGGAGGGAGGGAGGGAGGGAGGAAGGAAGGAAGGAAGGAACGGAGGAAGGGAGGAAGGGAGGGAGGGAGGGAACGAAGGAAGGAAAGAAGGAAGGAAGGAAGGAAGGAAGGGGGGGAGGGAACGAAGGAAGGAAAGAAGGAAGGAAGGAAGGAAGGAAGGAAGGGAGGGACGGAGGGAGCAGGAGGGAGGGAACGAAGGAAGGAAAGAAGGAAGGAAGGAAGGAAGGAAGGAAGGAAGGAAGGAAGGAAGGAAGGGAGGGAGGGAGGGAGGGAGCAGGAGGGAGGGAACGAAGGAAGGAAAGAAGGAAGGAAGGAAGGAAGGAAGGAAGGACAGAGAGAAAAAAGAGGAAAGAGAGAGCAAAAGAAAGAAAAAGAGAGACAGAAGGAAAGAAGGAAGGAGAGAGAATCTAAGGAAAGAAAAAAGGATGGAAGAAAAGAGGGAAGAGCACAAAAGAAAGAAACAGAGAGCGGGAGAGAAAGAGAAGGAAGGAGAAAGAGAGCAAAAGGAAGCGAGGAAAGCGAGAAGGAAGGAAATAAAAGAGAAAAAGAAACAGGAAGGGAGGGCGGAAAGCATGAAGGAAGCAGGAAGGGAAATTGCGCGGCTCCCCCAGCGTTGTTAGCCGTGAGGTCTGGGCCAGGCTCCCGGCTCGGAGAAATCTCTATCTGTGTATCCTTTCCTGAAACCAGGAACCAAACTATTCCCGGCGGAAACCTCGCGCTGCCGGCTGCCTGCAAAGGCTTCTCGTGCTCGACTTCGACTTCCCGAGGCCTCGCGCCGGCGGGACCTCCCGGTCCTTGTCGGGGGCGCACCTACCTGCCCTTTGTACTCCACCGGTTTCAGTCCCGCGTAGATGGGCACAAAACTGCTGGCCAGCAGCACCTGGGTGCACGGAGAAGACGCGGCTGGTGAGGCGCGGGGCCCGCACACGCCCTCGCTCCCGGCTGCCCTCACGCTCTGCTCTCATGCCAGCCGGCGGGAGCTGGCACTTGGCAGCAGGAGGGCGGCGTGCCACGTGAAGGAGACAAAAACAAGTGGACTGAAAGCGAGCCCTGTAATGTCACCTGCCCGAAGGCGGGGGAATCAGGAACAGAGGGTGGCCTGGCCGGGCGGCGGCAGCAGACGGAAGGAGCCTGCACTGGGACCCTCTCTCCAGGCCTCTCTCCCTCCCTCGGTCTCTCTCTCTTTCTCTCTCTCCTTCCCTCCTTCTCTTTCCCTCCCTGTCTCTCTCTCCCTGCCGTCTCCCTCTGCATGGCCAACCCAGGTTGGACCCCCGGCACCCCAAATGGCTCCCTGGGGCCCCTCCAGGAGTGATCCCCGAGTGCAGAGGCAGGAGGAAGCCCTGAGTGTCCTGGGTGTGGCCCCAGAGAAACAAAACCCAAGCAAACACCAAGGGGCCAACACGCAGGGGGGAAATGCTGGGAGATCCTCAGGTGAGTGTGGGGAGATGCTGGGAGATCCTCAGGTGAGTGTGGGGAGAGGCTGGGAGATCCTCAGGTGAGTGTGGGGAGAGGCTGGGAGATCCTCAGGTGAGTGTGGGGAGAGGCTGGGAGATCCTCAGGTGAGTACGGGGAGAGGCCCCGCCCCATACGCCCCCCCCCTGTCAGCAACAGCAAGGGGGGCAGCGAGGCCTGGATCAGGGTGCGAGTCCGTGGACAAAGTCCGTGGCCAGGTGTGCCCACCGTTAACACAATCTGAGCTCGCCTGTCCTGGCGGGGGCTCTGGGTAGGGGCACAGGGGCGGGGGGGACAGGGGGAAAAGAAGACCACAGCAGCCCCTTGGCGTGTTCTGTGAACCCAACGTGGGTCTTTACATGCAGCTGTTCTGTGGCGTCAAGTGAAGGATTTGCAGGCACAGGCTGGGAAATGACGGAGCTTTGGGGTCACGACAGAACCGGTGTGGGGTGGGCTGCGGCAGTGAGCACGGTCTCCCATCTCGGGGGAAGAGACCGGGTGCCTAGAAGCCAGGACACGCCCACGCTGCCCTGCCTCCAGTCACGGGCGCCAGGCCTCATGCCACACGTGTGTGTATGCACACAACACCCATACCACATACATACATACACAATGGTCACACACCCACATACGGACACATACATGCACACACATTACACACACATGCACACTTACAGACCGACACATAACATACATACAGCACTCACAACATGCATGCTCACACAATAGTCACACGCCTACACATACTGACAACACACATACATGCACATTTACAGACCAATACATAGATGCACACCAGCACTCACACATTCAAGCATATTTACAGACCAATACATAGATGCACACCAGCACTCACACATTAAGCACATTTACAGACCGACATATACATGCACACCAGCACTCACACATGAAAGCACATGCAAAACCCACACCCACACGTACTGACACATGCAGACAACACACACATGCATGCACACACAACACTCATAAACCCACACATGCTGACCACACATGCCCATGCCATGCATGCACACTCCCATGCCTATACATGACATATACATCCATACAAATCACTCATACTCACATATTTCAACACATGCATGCACACACAACGTTCACAGACCCACACATACTGACACATACATACACAGAACACACATACATGCATATACAACACACATGCTGACATATACACATAACATGCATGCACAGACAACACACAGAGACATATATTCACACACAAAACATACATGCATACAACACATGTATGCACACATAACACACATCTATACATACTGACACATGCATACACAATGCACACATGCATGCACACTTACAGACCCACACATACATGCACATAACACTCACATGCATGCACAGGTAACACACACATGCTGACACATGCATGTCATACAGCACACACATACATGCATGCACAGGTAACAAACACACCCATGCATTCTGACACATGCACAAGCAACACTCAGACACAGGCATGCACACCCCATACCCACATGACACACACATGCACACAAACCACTCATACTCACATATACACATGCATGCACACGCGGCACTCATAAACCCAAATATACTGACATAGATGCACACAAAGTACATGCATGCACACACAACACTCACCTCCACACATACTGACAAAGGCACAAGCAACACCCACACACATGCATGCACACTCACCTGCACATACTGACACATCCATGTACACAGAACTCACACACGCGAGCGTACACAGTAAACTGCACACCCATGCACACAAGTCACATACATGCATGCACACACAACACACACATACACATGCATGCACTCACAACATACATAACCGCTGCACACTGACACATACAGGCACATAAATCCTGACAGTCACACGCCCAAGCATACATAACACTCATACGCATGCGCACACTCATACACAACAGACACACACATACACTACCACACTCTCACATGTACAGACATACACCCACACTCACACCCCCACGTGTCCCCTCACACACAGGCACCGTCATGCCACACACACTGACGGCTGTCCTGGCCGTCTTGTTCTTCCCCCGTTCTGCGTTCTGCTCTGTGGGGAGGAATCGGGCATGGCTGGGCGGTTTCTCCCTTTGCAGTCTGCCAGTCCACGGCTGACGGTAAGAAGACGCTGGGGAAACGTGTTCCTCTAAGCCGGGATGCCAGAGTAGAAGGAGCCTGGCACGAGGGGCGCCGAGTGATGCTGGGGTCTAGGAAGTCATAGACTCATTTCTTCCTGGGGTCTGTTTCCTCAGGCAGCTGCGGTCACAGCCTTCGTGCACGGGGGCAGCTGCAGGTGACGCCCGAGTGCCACATCCAAGCGTCTGCTGTCCCTGATTGCTCCCGGTCCGTGCCCCGCGGCTCTTCCTAGACACACACTCGAGTGCGTGCCCTGTGGCGTGCTGTGTCCCCAGGAGAACGGAGTGGCCTGGTACCTTTTCCAGAGGATGGCTGTCTTTTTTCCACCCCCCCTTTTGGTTTTAGGACCCTCCTGGGCTTCGTCCTGGCTCTGGACTCAGGGACCGCTCCTGGCGGTGCTCGGAGACCCTACGGGATGCCGGGGAGTGAACCCAGGTGGGCCGCGTGCCGGCCAGCTCCCTCCCGGCCGGACCCCGTCTCCCCTCTAAGGAAGGGGACTGAGCGCGGCTCTCAGCTGCCTGCCAATCAACTTTTCCCAAGGATCAGGCCCTCTCGGCCACACGTGTCCACTGTGACCTGGGCAGTGCACAGCCTGGAGGCGCCGTTCTGGTCCCGAGCTGGGGGCGTCCCCTGGCCGACAGGAGAGCCCTGGGCACCTCCCGCCTCGTCTCTGCTGGGCAGTATCGCAGGATGGACGGTGCACTGGGGTGTCCTGCCCACTGGCGGGGGGCTGCAGAGGGAGGACGCCGCACTGGGCAGTGTGGCAGGAAGCCGCAGGAGAGAGGGGCTGGACGGCAGGAGACAAGCTGCCTCCCCGGGGTACTGGCCGGTCCACTAGTGTCTGGATCACTGAGCACCGATCACTCACTTTTCTGCCTAAAGGAGAAATGAATGACTGAGCGTCCCCCCACCCTCACAGAGACTCCTGGAAACGACTTTTTCTGCTTTATTCGGGGACCGGAGCCTGCAGGACTCAGGGCTGGCTGACTCCTGGCAGTGCTCAGGGGACGCTATGCCATGTGGGGATCAAGCCCGGGGAGGCCACGCCCCAGACAAGGCCCGGAACCTCTGCACTGGCTATCTGGCCTCCAATTCTCCCCATTCTTTCCCTCCCATTGGTTTTTATTTAGGCCACACCTGGCAGTGCTCAGGGCTTACTCCGGGCAGGATCGGGGCACCCTCCGGGGTGCCAGGGATCAAATCTGGGTCTGCCGCATACGAGACAAGCTCTGCTCAGTACACTGTCCCTGGCCTCCAACTGTCCCCGTCAGAAGCAAGCAAACAGGACACGTCCCAACTGTGCCCCTCGGCTTCCACCCCCGCCCCACGGTGCTACAGTCCTACCCTGTGGCGGTAGGTGCCATGCAGAACAGGGACAGTGAGCTACAGCAGGATGGGGTGTACCATGCATACGGAGACAGTGAGCTACAGCAGGACGGTGTGAACCATGCACTCGGGGACAGCGAGCTATAGCGGGACGGTGTGTACCACGCAACGCAGGGACAGTGAGCTATAGCAGAACGGTAGCAGGACGGTGTGTACCATGCATACGGAGACAGTGAGCTTATAGCAGGACAGTGTGTACTATGCATGCAGGGACAGTGAGCTACAGCAGGACAGGGTGTACCACGCATGCGGGGACAGTGAGCTACAGCAGGACGGGGTGTACCACACACGCTGGGGACAGTGAGCTACAGCAGGATGGTGTGTACTACACACGCGGGGACAGTGAGCTACAGCAGGACGGTGTGTACCACGCATGCGGGGACAGTGAGCTACAGCAGGACGGGGTGTACCACGCATGTGGGGACAGTGAGCTACAGCAGGACGGTGTGTACCACACACGCTGGGGACAGTGAGCTACAGCAGGATGATGTGTACCACACATGCTGGGGACAGTGAGCTACAGCAGGATGGTGTGTACCACACATGCTGGGGACAGTGAGCTACAGCAGGATGGTGTGTACCACACACGCTGGGGACAGTGAGCTACAGCAGGACAGTGTGTACTATGCATGCAGGGACAGTGAGCTACAGCAGGACAGGGTGTACCACGCATGCGGGGACAGTGAGCTACAGCAGGACGGTGTGTACCACGCATGCGGGGACAGTGAGCTACAGCAGGACGGGGTGTACCATGCATGCGGGGACAGTGAGCTACAGCAGGATGGTGTGTACCACACATGCTGGGGACAGTGAGCTACAGCAGGACAGTGTGTACTATGCATGCAGGGACAGTGAGCTACAGCAGGACAGGGTGTACCACGCATGCGGGGACAGTGAGCTACAGCAGGACGGTGTGTACCACGCATGCGGGGACAGTGAGCTACAGCAGGACGGGGTGTACCATGCATGCGGGGACAGTGAGCTACAGCAGGATGGTGTGTACCACACATGCTGGGGACAGTGAGCTACAGCAGGATGGTGTGTACCACACACGCTGGGGACAGTGAGCTACAGCAGGACAGTGTGTACTATGCATGCAGGGACAGTGAGCTACAGCAGGACAGGGTGTACCACGCATGCGGGGACAGTGAGCTACAGCAGGACGGGGTGTACCACGCATGCGGGGACAGTGAGCTACAGCAGGACGGGGTGTACCATGCATGCGGGGACAGTGAGCTACAGCAGGATGGTGTGTACCACACACGCTGGGGACAGTGAGCTACAGCAGGATGGTGTGTACCACACACGCTGGGGACAGTGAGCTACAGCAGGACAGTGTGTACTATGCATGCAGGGACAGTGAGCTACAGCAGGACAGGGTGTACCACGCATGCGGGGACAGTGAGCTACAGCAGGACGGTGTGTACCACACACGCTGGGGACAGTGAGCTACAGCAGGATGGTGTGTACCACACACGCTGGGGACAGTGAGCTACAGCAGGATGGGGTGTACCATGCACGCAGGAACAGTGAGCTACAGCAGGGTGGTGTGTACCACACACGCAGGGACAGTGAACTACAGCAGACGGTGTGTACCACGCATGCGGGGACAGTGAGCTACAGCAGATGGTGTGTACCACGCACGCGGGGACAGTGAGCCACAGCAGGACGGGGTGTACCACGCACACGGGGACAGTGAGCTATAGCAGACGGTGTGTACCACGGACGCGGGGACAGTGAGCTATAGCAGACGGTGTGTACCACGCATGCGGGGACAGTGAGCTAGCAGGACCCTGGCGAGGCCGGGGTGCAGGGAGGGCGGCCGAGCGCCGGGCAGAGGCGCCAGAAGCCAGCGCGGGCACTGCCATACCTTGATGAGGTCCTCCCGGGAGCTGAAGCTGGACACCAAGTAGTTCTGCCTGGTGCTGGTGTTGGTGATGGACACGTGCAGGCGGCGGTGGGCCAGCTGGTGGGCGTTGGCGGGGAGGATGGTCTCCATCCCACACCTGCAGGGCACAAACGGGGCTGCCTGAGCCCCCCCGCCACACCCGCAGGCCCTAGGCAGCACGGCCCCGCCAGGGCCTTGGCAGGAAGTGGGCTGGGGAGGGGGGTGTCTGTGGGGGCCACTGACCTGAGTCGGGCCATGAAGTCGTAGCCGGGAGTCACGGTCCCGAAGGACTGCCCGCGGATTTCTTCGGCCAACGTGTAGGTGAACGCTTTACATTCCTGAGACAGTGAGACAGTGCCCGCTGGGCGGGGATGTCCAGACGGATGCGTCGGACTCTGACGCGGAGTCGTGTTCTCTGAGAAAAGCACCTGCACTCTGACCCCACCCACCCCCATCGGGCTGGACCCCCGACTCCCGACTCTGCCACCCCGCTCTGGGCCCTGGCAAGCAGCCTTCGCCGAATGCCAATCTAACCCCTCACCCCCTCGGTTCTGAAACCGACCCAGACCCGGCTGGCCCACACGTGGGGAACCGAGAAAGGTCTCACGTCTAATCTAGCACTTTCTTCTGCTGCTTTCTCCCTCATCCTGAAGCCCTCGCCACCCTGACAAGGGAGGGGGACGATTTCCCTGTGCGTGTGTATGTGTGTGTGTCTGTGCATTTCTATGTGTGTGTATGTCTGTGTATTTCTGTGTGTGTGTCTGTTGTATGTCTATATCTGTGTGTGTGTCTATGTGTATATTTGTATTTCTCTGTGTGTGTCCGGGTATTTCTATGTGTGTCTGTGCCTGTGTGAGTCTGCCTGCGTGTGTGTCTGTGTTTGTCTTTGTGCATTTCTATATGTGTGTGTCTGTGTATTTATCTGTGATTCTGTGCACACTCTGTGTATTTCTATATGCCTCTGTGTGTGTCTGCTGGTATCTATGCATTTCTATGTGTGTGTCTCTGTGTATTTGTATGTGTGTGAGTCTGTGTGCATTTCTATGTGTCTATGTATTTCTGTGTGTGTGTCTGTGCATTTCTTTTTTTTTGTGTGTGTGTCTGTTGTATGTCTATCTCTGTGTGTGTGTCTATGTGTATCTTTGTATTTCTCTGTGTGTGTTCGGGTATTTCTATGTGTGTCTGTGCCTGTGTGAGTCTGCCTACTGTGTGTCTGTGCTTGTCTTTGTGCATTTCTATCTGTGTGTGTCTGTGTATTTATGGGTGTCTCTGTGTACTGTCTGGGTATTTCTATGTACCTTGGTGTGTGTGTGTCTGTTGGTATCTGTGAATTTCTATGTGTGTGTCCCTGTGTATTTGTGTGTCTGAGTCTGTGTGCATTTCTATGTGTCTGTGTACTGGTGTACAACATCCCGTAATCTCAGGCCTAGCTAGGCTTGGATGTAAACTTAGTTTTTCTGTTACTGCTACTGTAACTGACTATACTTCCGGCTGTGTAACTGACTTTGATACTGTTTCCATTGACTAAGTTAATTTGCATATTCTGCCTACTTGGCTGAATATCATTGGTTAGAACATCAAGCTAGTTAATAAAAGGGGCTGAATAGGCTGTTCTCCGGCAGGCCACAGCACAAAAAACTCCAGAGACAGCTATGTGATCCTTGCAAAAAATGTATATTTCTTTCGCGAGTATGTCTTAAATGCCTTGGGACTGTCAAGTTAAATCTTACTGCAACATTGTTGCAACACTGTGTATTTCTGTGTGTGTCTGTATTTATCTGCGTGTGTATGTGGCTGTGTGCAGGAACTGAATCCGGAGCTGTGTGCCATGTAGTCCAAACGCTCTGCAGCTGAGCCCGACGCCCAGCCGGGCGGGGGAGGTTTGTACCTCGGCTCCCCCAAAGTGGCTACTAACGGCAGGAAGAGCAAGTCTGGCCTGGACACTCGGGAGCTGCACTGGGGCCGGGAACTGGGGGACACTGACTGGCCTTGGCGGGGGAGAGGAGCGTCGACGAGCAAGCAGAAGGGGGACTGGAGCGACAGCACAGCGGGGAGTGGCCATGGGCTGGCCAGACTCCAGCTCTAGTGCTCCCTCTCTCCATCCCAGGTGCGTGCAAGCAGTGAGCTTCCGTGGCCGGAGCCTGTGCGGGGGGGGGGGGCGAGTCAAGGAAGACCCTTCTGGCTCAGGAGCAGAGAGGGGCCGAGGGAAAGACAGCCGGGGCATCCCCCCCCCCCCCCCCCGAAAGGCTTTGGGTCCAAGGAGCCACGGAGGCCGGGCCGCAGAGGAGAGTTGGGACCCCCGGCTCCACAGGGGAGCCCCGGGGCAGCAGGACGGAAGGCGGGGGAGGAGAGTCGGGGCCCAGAGTGCATCTGGTCATGGCTGTGAAGGGCAGGGGCATGGACTGGGGGAGCTGAGAGACAGAGGAGGCAGCTCAGAGGCCCCCTCCCCTGGGTGACCATGGCACCAGGCCGGACTGGCCCCGCCCCCCCCTCCCCACATAGTCCCCTGAGCCCGCCAGGAGGGATCCCTGAGTGCAGGGCCAGGAGTCAGCCCTGAGCACGGCCGGGGGCGCCCCCTCTGCACCCCAGGAGAAACCTGGAGTCTTCAGCAGGGACAGTCATCCCAAACCCCACAAGGTCTGCCACTGGCCCTCCCGGTGCTGAGGGCTGTGTGTGTGCATGTGTGTGCGTGTGCGTAGGGGAAGAAGTTTGGGGGGTGGTAAAGGCTGCGCACCTCACCTCCAAGTCTAAATTTGCTTCCACTGAAAATACACCCGAGTCAGGTGCTCCTCCTAATTATACGTGTCTGCGCTCAGGACGGGACTAATTGCCCACAGACGTGTCACAACACTGCACAGCTCCAGGAACGTACACCATCGGCGAGAACTGAGCTAACGTGCCACAGCCTCGTCGGGGGAAAAGCAGTTTGGTTTCAAAGAAAGAAGGAAGGAAGGAAGGAAGGAATAAAGGAAGGAAGGAAGGAGATAGTGAAAGAGAGAAAGAAAGAAAGAAAGAAAGAAAGAGAAAGAAGGAAGGGAGGAAGGAAGGAAAGAGATAGCGGAAGAGAGAAAGAAAGAAAGAAAGAAGGGAGGAAGGAAGGAAAGAGATAGTGAAAGACAGAAAGAAAAAGAAAGAAAGAAAGAAAAAGAACGAAAGAAAAAGAAGGAAGGGAGGGACGAGGGAAGGAGATAGTGAAAGAGAGAAAGAAAGAAAGAAAGAAAGAAAGAAAGAAGGGAGGAAGGAAGGAAAGAGACAGTGAAAGAGAGAGAGAAAGAAAGAAAGAAATAAGGGAGGAAGGAAGGAAAGAGACAGTGAAAGAGAAAGAAAAAGAAAGAAAGAAAGAAAAAGAAAAAGAAAGAAAAAGAAGGAAGGGAGGGAGGAAGGAAGGAGATAGTGAAAGAAAGAAAGAAAGAAAGAAAGAAGGGAGGAAGGAAGGAAAGAGACAGTGAAAGAGAGAGAGAAAGAAAGGAAAGAAAGAAAAAGAAAGAAAGAAAAAGAAGGAAGGGAGGGAGGAAGGAAGGAGATAGTGAAAGAGAGAAAGAAAGAAAGAAAGAAAGAAAGAAAGAAAGAAAGAAAGAAAGAAAGAAAGAAGGGAGGAAGGAAGGAAAGAGATAGCGAAAGAGAGAAAGAAAGAAAAAGAAAGAAAGAAAGAAAAAGGAAGGGAGGGAGGGAGGAAGAAAGGAAGGAAGGAAGGAAGGAAGAAAGGAAGGAAGGGAGGGAGGGAGGGATGGAAGGAGGGAGGGAGGGAGGGATGGAAGGAAGGAAGGAAGGAAGGAAGGAAGGAAGGAAGGAAGGAAGGGAGGAAGGAAGGAAGAGGTTGAAGCTGTCCTTCCAGTGTCTCTCCTGCTACAAGGGACAGAGAAAGAACCTTCCACCCCACGACAGTCAGAAAAGGCGCTTTGGAGAGGGGGAGGAACGAGGGCAGCAGTGACAGTGGCTCTGAGCCTGCGACAGGCGTGGCCCGCCTCTAAGGCACGGACACCGCGGTGCTGGGCTTCCCACACCCCCAACAGAGCAGGGCACCCGCTCAAAGGGGAGGGGGCCAGGGCACCGTGGCGCTTTCAAGAGACACCCAGGACACGTGGAGCTGGCGCAGGACGTGGCCCCGTTGGCGGGACCTTCTCACGGCTTTTCAGGTTCACCCCCTTGGGGTTCTCCGAGCCCGCCAGGCGCAGGGAGGCAGCGGCCAAGCCCACAGACGGGAAGAAGCTCCCGTCTGAGCAATGGGCCTTGAACCGGATTCCTCCTGCGTGAGCAGCTCAGCGGAGACCCGGGAACAAGACTCTGGACGCTGGACATTTCCCAGCTCCTGAATCTGGGACGCGCCCTAAATTCAGCTCGGAAGGCCGCGCGCGGCGTGTTAAGTCATTGGCAGATGTAACGGGGCCCCCCACGGACGCACGTCTAGAAGCTGAAAACAGATTTTCTAAAGCAGATGACATGCAGGGAAATGCTTATGAAGCCTCATTTTCAGTACGGCCGGCCGGGGCCGCTGCTTGGCCCCCAGGGCGGCTGCTCACGGGGAGGATGAGAATCAAATCACATCCCCGTGCCCTTCCCCACCTCACAGGAGTCGGAGGACTCCGCTTTACTTCACCCCGTTTGCAAACAGCAGGGACCAAGGACCGCACGTGCACGGTCCCCCCCCCCCCCCCCCCCCCCCGCAAGAGGCCCCGTGCTCTCCTGCCATCCCACAGAGAAGGAAATACTCTTGCAACAAGAGGCGGCCGGACTCTTAACGCGGACTCCAGTGAAGGAAGTGTCCCTGGCCCCGACGCCCCTCCACACCCGCAGGGATGCTCTGGGGGCCCTCCGGGGAGATGAGACCCCAGTGGGCGCGTGCACGGCAAGCTGCTGCGCTGGCCGGTTTTCCTGCAGGAGGAGGTTTCTGTCCTTCCTTCGGAACGCCCAGGCCGAGAGCTGCCTTCGTTCCCCCTGAATTACCTCTAATTTCTGCGGTGCCGTGAGCAGGACCGTGGCCACCAAGGAGCCCGCGGAGGCGCCCGCGAAGGCCTTCACGTCCTTCAGCAGCTTCCTGCCGTGCTTGCAGAGGGCAGACGCTGCCCCCAAGTGGTAGATGCCCAGGAACCCACAGGCGGCAAAGGACAAATTGATGTGCTTCATTTTAACTGGGGAAGCGACGACAGGAAACAGACAGAAACAGAGGCTTTGGTAAGCTGGGATCCTTTGTGAAACTGGGATGTTTTGCTGCAAGCTGTCATACCCAGGGGAATGTCATACCCCGGCCGCCGGATGAGTGACTAAGACTCTCTGGGAAGCGCCCAGCTGCCAACCCGCACCCCTCCCCCACCCCCACCCCCAAAATCTTTGCAGGGAACATTTTCTTTCTCCTCTCTCACCTGGGCCCAATAGTGTCACAATAGACACAAAGCTACAACAGACCCGTCAGTGACCCCTGGGGGTGCATCTGCTATGGCTACATTTATGCTAATTTTTATATTCTTTATTCCTTAACGGTAAACACAGAGAAGGCCCAAAGTATTTGCCCCTCCCCCCACTGTTCTTAGTTTATTATTTTCCCTAGATTTTTATGGAACTTTGGGGGGTGGAGAGAGGGTAGAGAAAAGTAACATCTGCAGAGATCCGAATTCCCGAGGGTCCCACTGGAATGCATCCCAGTTTGCCAAGAGCACCGGGGTCGATGGGGGCCGCAGTCCTAAAGCTCTGATAGAAACGTTGATGCTTTAGCAGGTTTGAAACTGCGGCCCCTGACCCCCAGGCCTGGCCGGAGCGAGGCTGCATCTATATAATCGATAGAACCCCCTTCCCGGGGCGCTGCACCATGCAATCCTGCAAACTGCCATCCTGCAGCAATTCTGAACTCTTTCCATTGTGCATACGTGCACACACACACACACACACACACACACACACACACCCCTCTCTGAGGTGCTTCACCATGCAATACTGCAAACTGCCATCCTGCAGCAATCCTGAACTCTTTCCATTGTGCATATGTGCACACACACACACACACACACACACACACACACACACACACACCCCTCTCTGAGGTGCTTCACCATGCAATACTGCAAACTGCCATCCTGCAACAATCCCGAACTCTTTCCATTATATTGCACACACACAAACAAACACCCCGATCCTGAATTCTTTCCATGGTGCGTACACACACACACACACACACAACCACCGCTCCCTGGGGCACTGTACCATGCAATCCTGCAAACCGCCATCTTGCAACAATCCTGAACTCTTTCCATTGTGCATACACACACACCAATCCTGAACTCTTTCCTTTGTGCATACACACACACCAATCCTGAACTATTTCCATTGTGCATACACACACACACACACACACACACACCATCCTGAACTCTTTCCATTGTGCATACACACACACACCAATCCTGAACACTTTCCATTGTGCATACACACACACACACACACACACACACCATCCTGAACTCTTTCCATTGTGCATACACACACACACACACACACACACCCCAATCCTAAACTCTTTCCATCGTGCATACACACACACACACACACACACACACACACACCCCTCTCCCTGGGGTGGTGCACCATGCAACCTTGCAAACTGCCATCCTGTAACAACCCTAAACTCTTTCTATTGTGCATATGTGCACACACACACACACACACACCAATCCTAAACTCTTTCCATCGTGCATACACACGCACACACACACACACACACACACACCAATCCTAAACTTTTTCTATCGTGCACACACACACACACACACACACACACACACACACACACACACCTCTCCCTGGGGTGCTGCACCACGCAACCCTGCAAACTGCCATCCTGTAACAACCCTGAACTGTTTTCATTGTGCATACGTGTACACACACACACACACACACACACACACACACACACGCCCCGGGTGCCAGTGTGTCGCTGCAGCCGCGCGCCCAGAGCAGGCGCCTGGAGCTCCCCGGGGTGCAGGGGCCGCCGGCCCGTCTGCGGAGCCCTGGGGTCCGGGGCGTGCGCCCTAAGCCCCCGGCCGGACGCGGCACCGAAGCCGGGTGACGGGCCCGCCTCCCCGCTACCGCCCTGAGCCCACCCGGCCCACCTGGGGACCCGACTCCCTTTCCCAGCCAAACACCCCTTGCTTCTGGCGCGGGGCCGCCCAGCCGCCACTCAAGCGCGCCCCGCCTATCGGAGCGCCCGGGCCCCGCACGGCCCGCCTCTCACTCCGCTCGACCAATAGCAGCGCGGCTCGCTTCCATACCTCCCGCCCCCTTGCGGTCCGCCTCAGTGCCCGGAACCGGAAGACGGGGCCCGGCGTCTCCGCGAGGCCCCGCCTCTCTGCACCGCGCGCCTCCTGGGAAGGTCCAGAGGGAACAGGTGTGGGGGCGGGGACGTGGCCAGGAGACACCGCCCCACCAGACTTTGTGACAAAATCACGCTGCGCGGCCCCGCCCAGGAAGGTACGAGCGGTGCCGGGGTCTCGTTTGTGACGTCATCGTCACTGGCTTGGCCGCTATTCGGAGCGCCCCGGAAGTGGTTGCCTCCGCTGGCCGGCGATCCCGGAAGTGGTTCCCTGCGCCTGTTTCCCCGTTGCCCCTGGCAGCCGGAGCACACACTGAGCGGCTGCGCCCCCTGCCGGAGGGTGAGCGCGCCCCGCCCGCAGGATGCTGGCTGGCCCTGGGCCCAGGTACTGCCCCGCGCTGGTGACGTCGGAGCCCGGGAGGCGGGCGGGGGCGGGGCGGGATGCACTAGGGAGGCCGCCCAGCAGCATCCCTGCATCCCTGCATCCCCACATCCCCGACTCCCTGCATCCCAGCCCCGGGCGCTAGCTAGCCCACGCGGGTACCAGGCAGAGCCGAAAACGCAGCGCACTCCGGGGTCCCGAGGTGAAAGGCGTAGATGGAAACGAGAAGGGGCGTCCGATTCTGTTTTATTCGAGATGGAAACGAGGAGGGACGTGTGAATCTAATTTATTCCATCCAGTAGGGTTGATTTTCTGATGGATACAGGGCAATACGGGATACGATCCTCATTCTACTGGCTCTGAGCATGTTCTGATCCTTACCATTTGCCAGTCCTTAAGGGTTTGGTGGGAATAACCGGGAGGGAACCCCATTTCTCACGTGCCTGGGGGTCAGTGAGCAGATGGTGCAGGACGGAGGGTCTCTGTTGGTTGGCATGTCCAGCTCTCCAGTATTTTCAGGAATGGAAGTTGGGAGTCCTGAGGACGCTCAGACTCAGAGTGGGAAAGTGGAGAGCCTCAGTTTATTAGCCTCTTAGCTAATGGGCTCCTTTATTAGAAAGGAGGAAGAGAAAACAAAGGGAGAGGGAGGACTACTCTGGTGTTGAGTTGTGTGGTGTTGGAATTATGTGCATGTGAATACAGGACTCCTAGTGTGGGAAACACAGAATTTCAATGAAAAAATTTCAAAGTAAAAGCCTAAGTACCAAAGGAAAAAAAGTAGAAGAGAAAAAAAAAACGAGAGAAACTCCCCATGTGGGAAGGAATGGGAAGGAATGTAGTTTATTTTGTGGGGTTTTCATAGGGAAATGGCTCTTTGTCTTACAGGGGGTGCAGACTTTAGAGATAAGGGGGTTTCCTGCAGACCCTTTGAGATGGAAATTGGTTTCTTGGAAGATCCCTGTCAGGCTAACTCCCAATTGATCAGAAAAAGGTCTGGGACTTGCGGGAAGTCAGAAATGTAGGATGCGCCTGCCCTGCCTGGGCCTGCTCCCTGCGGCTGGAGCGGACGGACACCCAGGCGCTCTCAGCAGCGCTGTGCGGGGAGGGAAGCGGGTCTCAGTGCAGGGGAAATCATTCTGGTGGCGCTGGAACAGCCGTATGATGGGCAACTCGGTAAATCGGGGTGTTTTTCACAGAACATTGTTTTTAGAATGTATGTGGAGCAGAGAGAACTGAAATGGAGCCACGTGCAGCCGCCGAGGACGGGAAACTGAGGCTTCCTCCTGCCCTCACTCACCCCAGGACCCTATCCTTCATGTTCCCGGTGCCGTGCCGGGTCCCCATGGCAGACACAGATCCTGGAATACAGAGGGAGCGAAGACGGGGCCGGAGCAGGTCCTGGCCTGTCTACCCTCTGGTGAGTGACGACCCCCCCGCCCCCCCCCCGCCAGATTACGCTCTCAGGGCTCTGTCTGGAAAGCTCCAGAGTTTTAAAATTCCTTTTGCCTTTGGGGACTGTGTGGCCGAGGCTTACACCTGGCTCTGTGCTCAGGCTGTTTCACCAGGAAATCCACAGTCGAAGATGCCACAGGGGGAATTAACCCCAAGCAGAAGGGGAAGCGCCTCTGTCCCATCACAGCAGCTGTTTGCAGGACAGGGAGTGGCGGCCGGGTCAGGAGGCTTCACTAAGCTATTCTCTGTGGCTTCAGAAGCTGCAGGCACCGGGTTCTGGGCTAGGTGGCCTCCGACACCATCCTGAAAAGTCAGTGCGGGGGCAGAAGGGTGTGGCTGGGCTCAGGAGTGGAGGTTAGCAGCACGCTGCTGCCGCCTGAGCTCAAGGCGCCTCCAAATTCTCCTTTCGGACTCTCCGGGGGTCTTTTAATCTCAGCTCCCCAACAAGGGATCACTTGGGGTGGGGCGGTGATGTCAGAGCACCCCACTTAGGTGAGGCTTGTGTGAAGCGGGGAGGAGAGACACAGACAGTCACTTTCTCCCCATCTGCCTCTGTACCTGGGGACCCAGGGTCACTGGGTTCTTGTCTCGCCTCACAGAAAAGGATTTCAGGAGTAGACGAGCAGTGAAGTGAAACAGGTTTTATTTGGCGGGTTTCAAAGGGGAGGAAGGAGAGAAAGTGGGAGAGAGTGGAGAGGAATGCGCTCAAGAGAGAACGATGGGCTTCTCCAGAGGCACAGAGAGCCTACACACACCCCAACAGGAGACTTGGAAGGATCAGAGGCCAACCCCCAAGAGGGGAGATTCGGGCGACACAGGTGCCCGGCCACATTGGCACAAGCTGCACATGTGGCCCCTCCTTTTGCTCAAGGTGGCTTTCATAGGGTTTTTCCAGCCTGGCCCCACCTGGGGCTTCTACCCAGGTAAGAGTCTGTCACTAGGGAGGTTGCCAAGGGGGTGGGCTTGGGAGTGGGGATGGTCTTCTTGGAAATCCCTTTCCTGGCCTTTGTTCCAGCTGTAGCTTCTCCAGCAGGGGGGTCCAATCTCCTCCAGGTCTGTTGCTGGCCACCCCCCCTGTGCTGTCTCTCAGGCCCGCAGTGCTGCTGTGCCCCCCAGGTGAGCAGCTGACAGCCACTCGTGCTCTTTCCCGTCTCAGTCCCCGAAAGAAACAGGATTCCACATAGACGTTTATCTCTGTGTAGTGCTTAGAGAACTGTGGACTCTCTCTCTCTCTCTTTCCCTCCCCCCTCTCTCTCTGTCTCTGTTTCTCTCTCTCTGTCTCTCTGCCTCTGTCTCTCCCTCCCTCTCCCTCTCTTTCTCTCTGTCTCTGTTCTCTGTTTCTCCCTCCTTTTGGGCATTAGGCTTTTTAGTACAGGGGCCGGAAGGTCATCCATCATGCACATCCCTTTCCCTCCTTTCAACACCTGGTCCTTGTCAGAGTGACCATCTCCAGCTCTCATTGTCATACTGGTCCCTTCTCTGTCCTCACTGCCCCTCGCCCCGACACACTTGGGCGAGCTTCCCACCACCGAGCCTCCTCCCGGCCCTGTTGGTGTGTGCCATACCCCCCTGGCCACGCCCCAGCTCACGTGCGTCTCCTTCTCCGCCAGGAGTCTGGAGCCATCAAGAGCAGAGGCCCGGGAGCTGGTCAGCGGCCGGAGACCCGCCCGGGGAACAGGCCGGGCAGACACAGCTTGGGGACCTCTGTGGGAACTCTGGGTAGGTGAGTACACCGGAGAGCACCACACGGGTCGGGGACACGGAAACTCGGCGCCTGCTCTGCACACGGTCCCAGGGCTGGTCTGCACGTGCTGTCGGGACACTGGCCCGTGGCCTGGATTGCCCTGGTGTCCACAGAGGGCCCGGCTCCAGCGCTGTGTCCGTGGCTAGGCTGCTTAGCCTCTCTGATTCAAACTCCTGGCCAGTGCATTGTGGGTGCCGCTGCCACCTGAGTGACAGAGATGGTCCATGACACTGTGGAGAAGTCAGGAGTGTGGAGTGTTTGTCCAGAGAAACGCCCACGCTAGTGTCCTTATCATCCCCGGCCGTAACAGGGTTCATGGTAGTTTACCAGGTAGGAATAATGAAATGATTGTCACTCATTAGTAAGGAAATAATGGTCCTACAGTATGTTTTAAGCATTTGTGAGGCCAAATACTGTAGACATACATATATGTGTGTATATATGTGTACGCATATGCATGCAAGGCCCAAAGAAGAGTGCTGTTGCTTGCTGGCCTATTTCATTTCTAACAGCCTGAATCATACTAGTCAGATTGACATCTCAAGGTAGATCCTCTTCAGTGTGAAAATAGTTTACTAGGTAGCGCAAAGCTTTGGATGATTTTTAATATCTTAAATCTGTTGGAAAGATAATTTGTTAAAAGAAGAACTCTAAACGGTTAAAACAGTTAAAGTAAAATTACAGTAAATTAGAGTATCTCTTCTCTCTGTGGAGGGAAAAGAGATCTACGTGAAATCCAGTTCCTTGGAACTGAAAACATTTTTGAATCCTAATTCATTCTCCTTGCAATTTATGCATCTGGCATTATTAAAATATTCATATCTCTGAGCTAAAGTGCCATCACAAATTTAATTTGCAAAACAGAGATACCATGAATAGAACATAATCCATAATCACTTTTTCTAGGCTTCGTGTTGAAGGCACTCTTTGGGAAATATAGATAACTCAGTTCTCTCTTGTAACTCTGTAACAAAATTTTTTCAAATAAGCATCGTTTTAGAAAATCATGATGTAATAGACACTCAGAGCCAAAAGTTTAAGGATTATGCACACACACATACATACACACATGTCCACATGTGTACACACATTGTATATGTATATATGCATACACATTTGTGATATATGTTTGTGTGTATATATACATACACATGTACATACATACATGTGTACACCCGTGCACATGTATATGTAGTTCATTCTTTTGCACGAGGGTATAAGCGGGCATTGGGTTGCAGTGTGGGGAGCTCTGCGCATTCTGCGGGCTCCCCCCAGAGCCTACCGCGCTGGCCGGATGGGCTGGGGCTGGTCAGCGCCTGGCTGTGCCCTGCAGCCCTGTCCCCCTCCAGGCCCCCGGCTTCCTGCCTGGGCAGAGCTTGTGTGCCTGAACAGTGGCCCCCTCCCCGGGCGTGTCCCCCGCTGTGTACCTGGGTGGTGCGTGCGGTGCCACCAGGGGGCGCCCTGCTCCCAGGAAAGGGGCCGCCCTTCCCAGCAGCCCGCCCTGCCCTGTAGGAAACAGAGCTGGCCCTTCTGTTCAAAGGAGGACTGGCACGCGAGCCTCTGCGAGGGCCTTGGGCCTGTCTCCTTGTGAGACCTGGTCCTTGGGATTGTGACCTCTGGGTACACACAGAGCTCACTCCTGGGGAGCTGCAGGCCTTTGGGAGACTTTGCAGACATGCGTGCAGCTGTCCTGGGTTTCCTCCCTGGCACGCTGTATGCTCCCCGTGTCGGCCAGGACTGAGTCCCGAGCACTGCCGGGTGTGGCCCCCTAAGCAAACCACACCAGACGCAGAGAAACCCCCAAACACAGACTCAAGCACACGTACTTATTTCCAGCTCTTTTCCCGGTCGGCATGTCCCCTTCCCTCCTGTCAGCACTCGGTTCCCCCAGAGTGACCATTTCCAAATCTCTCTGTCCGGGTGGTCACTTCTGTGTCCTCATCTGCTGGTGGCACAACGAATTTTGGACCCTTGCAGCCTTGAGGCTGTATGTATGTGTGTGTGTGTCCATGTGTATGAGTCTATACTCCCCTGCCACCCGGTCTCGGGTTTCTGGTTCCCCTCTGCTTCACGGGCAGGCCCACAGTCTGTCCTGCCACTGGGGTTCCGGAGCGTGGCCTGAATCCGCGGCAGTCTGCCCTGCTGACAGCAACGTGCGCTCCCGGGTCCTGCAGTCTCTCCTTGCTCCTTGTTGGCATCTCTCCTCTCAATCTTGGCTCCATTTTCCACTCACGTGTCTTGCACATTGATTTTAAAGAATAATCTGCACATTTTAATATTATTATTTCAGGTTTTTTTGTTCCCATGGTGGTGCTCAGGACTCACTGCTGGCTCTGCTCCGAAGACACTCCTGGTAAGAAGGGGGTTTGGAACCTGGGTCGATCGCATGTAGGGCAGACAGACACCTTCCCCACTGTCCTGCGGCTCGGCCCTAGTCCAATCTGTACTCTTGACTGTGTCTTCTGAGCTGCTCTGTAAGCTGTGTGCTGTGTCCCTTCCTCGCAGTGGGGTCTGTGCGCCAGAGTCTCTGTGCATCTCCCGCGACTGCAGGCTCACTCGTGCCGGAGTGTTTAGAGAAGAGGCAGCCGTTTCTCTGTCATGGCAGCCCTGGTCCGTTGGGTCCCCTGAAGGAATCTTTCTTCTCCTGCCTTGACTCAGGAGGTAGGTAGAAACATCTCTTTTTTTCCTCAAGAGATGATTGTGTTTTCTTTTTGGGGGGATGGGTGATGGTTCTGGGTCACACTTGGCGTCACACATGTTTACTATGGGCTCTGGGCTCATAGATCACCCCTGGCAGGGCTCAGGGGACCACGGCAGGTGCCAAGGCGCAAGGCCAGGTCACTGGGTCGACCCTTGTGTGCATCTGTGTCCCGCGAGGGCCATTGCTGTCTTTGGCCCACACGGGGTGGAAGGGGTACAGCCCTTCGGGCCTTGCCCTCTGCATGCAGGTGCCGGCGTTTCCTGAGCAGCAATGAAGAAGGTCGTGCTGTCATCGTCCAGAGGAGCCCACAGCGGCCCTAGAACTCACATGTGTGGTGGGACCCAGCCCTGGCACCGTGTATGTGCTGCTGGTAAGCTGGGGGACAGTGTCCGCGCCCTCTGTCCATTTGCAGCTCTGATTGGAACACACTGACCACACCCACCACATATACAGTGGCACACACAAACACACATATTACACAGAGAAACACAGACATACACATATTGCACACATAAGCGCAAGTAAATAGTAATATACACAAACAGACACACAGATATATGTATTGATACAGACACATACATACACAATTAGGCATACAGAAACCAAAGACACAGATACACATATACATGCATAGGCAACACACAGATACATGCACAAGCACACAGACAACACACATATGCACACATGGAGACAGACAGACATGTGGCACATATGCACAGACATGAAGACACACGCAGACATATCACACACACTTGCGCACACACAGATATAGACACAGACACACACCTATGTACATGTACGTGACACATAGACATATATACTGACAGATACATGTGCACACACAAGACATACTGATTCACACAGACACACAAACACACAGACAGCAGTTATACACTTAAATGTGTAAACAGACAAATGCACACACAGACATATACACAGACACATGCACACACAGATGTGCACACAGATGTACACATAGAGACAGATGTATATACAGACATGCAGACACACAAACACATGCACACAACACATTCACATGCACACACACATTTATACAAACACACTTAGACATATACATACAGACATGTGCACAGATACACACAGACATTATTGTACACGCAGACATAAACGTATCCAGACATATACAGAATGTACAGACATACAGTCACACAGACATACAGATACAGCAACACAGGCACACAGAAACATACACACATTTATATACAGAGATACAGACATACACATACCAGCATAAAATGTACACAGAGATACACATGCACACACAGAGACACTACACACATAGCATATATATACACAGACATATATATAACACATCTGCAGGTACATTTATAGTCATATCTAAAGAAACACACAGAATGTACACACACAGGTATATACATAGACATATATCAGACATACAGATACAGAATTATATGCTGACACACAAATATAAATATACACAAACACAAACATATGCACGCACAGACACAGACATACAGAGACTCAGACATAAACGCATACCCACATGCACACAGACAAAACACACACATACATAGACTCACACACAAGTGCACACGTAGACATACACAAACACGGATACAGAAAATGAATACAGACACACCGACAGTTAAATACACTGGTGCACACACTTATACAGAGGCATGCACAGATACACAGATGAATATCCCAACATACACATACAAGGACACATATACCCAGATCATAATCATATACACAAAATAGATATACAGACATACACTCACATGCACACACAGACATATGTAGATATAGAGAGACACCTGTGTACACAGACACACATGTGAGCTCACAGGAACCCACATGCTCACACAGACACACTCACATGCACACACATACACACTCATATACAATATATTCCAGCATAAACTACATACACAAAGACACAAATACATACACAGATTCACTCTGACGTGCATACAGAGACACATGGACTCATACGGAAAGACAAACAAGCTTGCACACACAAATGACAGACAAAATACAAAAATAGACACAAATCCACACTGACATGCACACACAAGCATCTATAGACAGACACTCACATGCACACAGACATATAGAAAGACACACAGAGATTAACATATAGACACGTAAACACAATGATAGACACACAGACATATACACAGACACACTGAGACACAGACATCCATAGACATGGACACATAAACATAGACATAGACACACAGATATAAATGGTCACACATAGAAACACAAGGATATATACATTTATACACAGACACACATGCACATCGAGACCCAAACAGACATGTACACATACATACAATTACACACACAAATGGACATATACAGATACACACGCACACACAGACAACAGACTTGTACACAAATAGACTCAAACACACAGAGATATACACAGACATATGAAAATATATACACAGACACACATATATATACAGACACACTTAACATGTACGTACACGCACACATATACACATAGACATAGACACAGACATACATATACTTACACACAAGCACATATAGACAGACAAAGATATATATCTAGACAAAAACACAGATATATTCATAGACACACATGCATACACAAAGATATATAAACAGGAACATGAACATACACAGACTCACATAGACATATGCACACATGCACATACAGCTATAACATGTACATATATACAAACTTATGCGCACAGACACAGATACGTAGATACACATAGACACAATCATACAAATACACAGACATGCAGACATGCAGATACACATGCTAAATTATACTTACACTAACTCATACACAGACATAGATACATATATACCAATACACATGCACATACAGACAACACGTATACATGTAGACACATGCACACACAGACATACACTAACATAATATGTACAAAGAAATATAGAAACAGATATGTGCACAAACAGGCATATCCAGACACATGCACACACAGACATGCACACTAACACAGACACAATATATTTACAAGCACAGACATATTCATAGACAATGCATACAGAGAGCAGCACATATACATAAACACACACCTACATCCTCACACATATACATGTACACACAGACATACACACAATCAAATACACACATAGAAACACATGCACATAAAGTGATATGCATATATATATACACAAAGATACACAGATGCACAGGTACACACATATGTACAGAAAGACAGACCCATGCACAAATAGACACAGACATACATACACAACCAGACCCACACATACATATATGTGGTCACATTCACACTCAAAAACACAGACATATACAGACACACATAGATATACAGACACATGCGTGCACACACAGACACACACACTCGCACTATTTATACAGATATCCAACATTCTCATACACAAAAAACATATACATAGATACATAACAGGCACACATAGGCATGTATACATAGACACAAGACAGATTACATGCATAGACAAATACATGCACACAGAGACATATATTCAAACACAGATTCACATAATCACACATGAACAACACACATATGTATACATACCCACATTTGCATATACCCATGAATGCACAAACACATACATACAAACATGTGCACAAGCAAATAAACACACACAGAAACACAGAGAGACACAAAAACAGAAACACAAAAACGTACATGTACATATACAGAGATATGCACATACCCACATATATCCCACAGACATAAAGACACATAGACATGCTCAAACACATGAATACAATGCACACACCCATGCACCCACATGCATATATAAAAAAACACAAACATATACACTGACCCACACACATGGAAACACACAGACACAAACATATACACACAATGACGTGACCACAGGTACAGATACATACATACAGAGAGTCAAACACCCAGTGTACATAGGATACATACATATATATAGACACAAACATGTGCACAGATATATGCAAACACATGCAAACACAGACAAACATGCATACACGGATATACAGACATGAACACACATGTAAATTGATGCACATAAACAGAGATAAACTTGTAGACACACACAGACATAAATACACAAGCCACACAGACATAATATGCACAGACACGCACACAGAGGTACACACAAAGACCTATATAGTCACAAATATATGCATGCACAGAAACACACATCGATTCACACAGACATTTACATAAACAAATACCCACATGCACACAGAGACACAATACACAATCAGCCACAAATGTGCACACACAGAATGCAGTAGGCACAGACACATAAATATACACATAGACACACAAACACAGACACAAAGATACATAAAAATATTTAGGCACAGAGATATACACATGCACCCAGATACACACAGACATACACAGAAACACATATGCATACTCCAATACCAAAGCACGCAAACAAATCACACTTGCAAACAGACATATACTTAGAGTCATACAAGGATACAGAGACACACATGCACAGACATACACGGACATAGACATAGACACTTATATACACAAACATGAACATACTAACGTATACACATACAGACATAGACACAAATACTGACAACTACATAGACATACACCCGTATTCACACATAGAGATATGCAAATATATGCACAAATACATGGACACACACAGACATATAAAAAATAGACACGGAGAGACATATATACAGACACTCATGCAAAAGATGCACAGACATACACAGACACACAGCCACATACACAGACACCACACACATGCTCACAAAAAGACACAGATATAGACACAGAGAGATACATATGTATACCTAGATACACATGATCATATAAATAAATACATATGCAAAAACACATAGGCATCTAGATACAGATGCACAGAGATAAACATATACACCAACATACACAAACACAGACAAGTACACAGACAGACATGCATATGCACACAGATATTCACACAGACATATACATAGACATACACATTCACGCATCCATAGACACACAGACACAGTGACATACACATAGACATAAACATGCACATAACAGAGATGTATATACAGACACCACATACATGTGCACACAAAGACACAGATATATACCTAGATACACACTTAGTGGACACACAAACACAAGACATATACAGACACACATACCACATGTACAGACAGTATACATGGACACTCAGACTCAGATACACTATAGATATATCCCCAGACAAATACAGACACAGAGAAACACAGGTATACACACACAGAGGGACACACAGAATAGTATACACAGAAATGTAAAGAGACATGCAGATGCATGCTCACACAGATATATACAGGAACAAACACAGACATACACAACTATATACATACACGTATGTGCATGTAAAGACATACAAATACACATACACACAGCAAAACAGACACCCAGAGATACACATGTATACACACAGACATGCAGACACATATACAAACATATACACAGACACACAAGGCACACAAATATACACAGACATCCAGTGGACACACAGATGCACATACAGAGATGTACAGAGAAACATATCCACACTCAGACACAGATAAACACGTACAGACTCACACAAACATATACACAGACACAAATTCATAGACATGCAACAGAGACATATACACAGACACAGAAATGTTCAGACATGTGTGCACATATACAGAGACAGAGACAACACATATATAAACACAGTCAGAAGCAGAGACACAGATATATACACAAACTCACAAATGTGCAGACAGTCATATACACACAACCACACCCACATGGAGACACACACAGATATAGACATGTGCACACACATTCATGCACTCAGATACACATAGGCATACGCACACCAATTTGCACAGACATATATATGCACAGAGAGACACAAGCATATACACAGACACACAGAATATATAGACATATACAGACACACAGACATGGACACATAAAACAGGCACATGAAACCTACAGACATACACAGATACACACTCAGATACTGGCGTACAGATGCACACACATATACACGTGCACACACACAGACATACGCACACACAGAGAACATATATATATATATATATATACACAGACATAGATGTAAAACTTGTGGAGCCAAAGAAATACAGATGCACACATAGGCACACTCATATGTATAGAGATATATATGCATGTGCACACACAGACTTAACAACACAGATATAAACATAGACACACCAAAAATGCAAGCACAGACACAATGACATACACAGACACACACACATATATATATATACACAGATACACATATGTGCACACACAGAACAGATATACACACAGAATCAGGAACACACTGACATATACTCCACACGTGTGAACGCAGACGCAGTGATATACACAAACTCAGAGAGACATATACGCAGACACATACACATAGACATATACATTTAGACTCACACAGACATATATACACAGACACATATTCACAAATACACACAGTCATAGCACAGACATATGAAAACAGTCACGTATGCACACACAGACATGTACATGGACACACAGAAACATATATACATAGACACAATGACACAGACACAGACATATACACAGACACGCAGAGATAGAATTAAAGCACACAGACTGACACACAGAGACACACACAGAAACACAAAGATGCAGAGATATATACCCAGACCCACAGAGACAAACAGGTATAGGCATAGACAACTGTTGGCATAGACACTTGAATACACAGGCATATACATAACTACACAGATATGCACATACAGATATATACACAGATACACACACAAACACCAGACATATAGATACACACCCAGAAACGCATACAATATACACAGAAATATACACGGAGACATAAATAGACACACCCATGGGCACACACAGACATACAGACACATACGAGCATATACAAGAACTTTCTCCATGCACACACCTAGGCATAGCACGGTTTATACACAGCTACACTCATTTGCACACAAAGACACATACAAATATATACACATGTGCTACACTAACACAGAAAGACAGACATATATACAGAGACACAGATATATACCTAGGCACATATGCACAGACAGATGAACATATAGCCACCTGTAAACCCATAGACTCACACAAATACATAAAGAGACACACACCCACATGCACACAATCATAGAATGGACTTATATACAGATTCACATGTACACACACTTAATACACAAGATACACGCAGGGACAGACTAAAACACACAATGGGCATAGTATGGAGACAGAGGTATATATCAACATATGCAATACTCAGATTCATAAACAGAGACATATGCACATACAGACGTACACAAACACAATGAACAGACATATTGTATACACCCAGAGACATAAACACACCTAAATAGACATACACATACACCTATGTGCAACACAGACATGCAGACTCACAGACATAAATGCAGACATATATGGATACACTCCAGACATACACATACACTCACAGACAGTATGTACACACAGACATACAATCACACCACCCAGATACACACAGAGAAGAACATACATATGCACACTCAGACACAGCTATACACACAGACACATATTCGTATACAGACACAAGCATGCACACACAACAGCACACAAATATACACACAGAGAAAAACGTGCATACACTCAGAAAACACACATAGACAGACGTACACAGACATATACCAAATATATGTGCACACAGAGACACACAGACCTGTACAATTAAAGGCATGCACATACAGACAACAGACGTGTATAGACACACATACAAATGCCCACACAGAGACATACACATAAGTTCGTGGACACACAACACAGTCACAAAGACATATACACAGACATAAACACAGACACATAGACATACACAAAGACAAATACACACCCAATACACGGACGTATGCATCCACAGACTAAAAAGTATATATGCAAAGATATGGGCATATGACACAGACACACAAATATACAGATATTTGTACATATGAGGAATATAAACAGACATGAAAACTTACACTGGCACACATCCATGTATACATACAGACACAGACATATACAGACACATAACAACATAGATACAAACACACCTGCATACACAAACAGCATACACACACCCACTTGAATAGACTGACAACAGATATATAGAGACACATGCACACTCAGAGACATAGACATACACATTGACATACAGACATATTCAGACAATACAACATATGCACACAGACATTTACATACTCAGTTACATAAACATGCACACACAATACACATATACACAGGAACATACATGTGCACAGTCAACTGCACAGAGACATATAGACATATACACAGAGGCACATAGATATATGCATAGACACACACACAATCTCACAGACACAAAAAAACAGATATAAAGACATAGAAATACCGATACACAGACACACATATACAATGATACACATGAACACAGACATACACACAAAGACAGAGATACACACACAGACATATGCAGACATACCCAGTGAAACACAGAGAGACATAGTCATATACACAGATGCATACATGCACATACAGACACAAAGACATATACACAGAGTACTAGAAACACACATAGATATATGCATAGAAACATAGATGCACAGAGACATGTGCATAGCATAGACACACAAAAACACATGCACACATATTCATATACCCAGGCACACAGACATTTACACAGAGACATACATGTTCACACAGATATATATAAAGACACTCTAACACACAGATACAGATACACAACATATACAGACACATACTTGCCCACATGACATTGACATGCACAGACACACAGACATATGCACAGACACACATGAACTAACAACAGAGACACATGCATACACAGACATGCACAGACACGGAGATACAGACACAGACACTTAGACACGCATACTCATTGTTATATAGACATACACTACAATATGCAGAGACACACATGCACACACAGATACAGAGACATACTAAAGCACACAGACAGACCTATGTACAATATACACAGACAATATGGACATATTCATAAGCAGACACATACAGACGTATACATATACAAAGACTCACACATATACATGCACTTACAGAGATGCAGGTAAGTGCTTCCACACTGAGACACATACAGAGAAACACACAGACATGTACAGAGACACTCAGATGCGCACACACAGATGTATGGACATATACATATACATAGCCACACAGAGACATTTAGAGACATGCAAAAAGAATCAGAGACACATGTAGACATATATATAGACTCACAGACATGCATACTCACACACATGCATACAGACACACAGACATATGCAAACAAAAAGAACATAGATATATGCATAGACCACACAGGAACATGCACAGAGAGACACAGAGACATTTACACAGATGTATATGAGACACATGCACACCTACATATGCAAATAAACACAGACATCATCACAGACACACACGTGCACACAAACACGTGTTTGTTTGTGACATACACTCAGACACAGATATATACATAAACATACATACACATAGATATACATGCAGACACAGAATGACATAAAAACAGGTACACACATAGACACAGAGACGTATATAGATTTTATATGTATATACATATGTACACACATAGACATACATACACAGAGACACAGACATACACAGAAACTTGCACAGAGACACAGATATATGCAGACACACAGACATATACATAGACATATATGGAGAGAAACACAGACACATAATAACTCAACACATGCACCCAACATATACATACACACATGCACACAGGCACACACAACATATACACAGATATACAAAGACACATATGTACATAGACACAGAAACATCAGACACAAAACAACATATGATTGGACACACAGACTTGCACACACAGACATGCACGCAGACATATACATAGACAAAAACATATAGACAGACACACACATGCACACACAGAATTACATATATACAGCCATGTATACAGACACACACAAATACACAAATATATACAAAGACACATGCAGACACAGATACACAGAAACATTCACAGACACAAACATGTACAGAAGGATACAGACTACATACACAGAGATAATCACAGATATATGCACAGACACACACAGAGACTCACATACAAACACACATGAGCACACATAGGCATATACCCAGACACACAGAAAAATGCAATCAAAGAAACATACACACAGAGCAAGAAACAAAGAGATATAAATTAGACTCAGGCTCACACAGATATGTATACACAGAGATAGATATATGGACATAGAAGCACATGCACATTCACGCAGAGACAATTATATGCACAGATACATGTATACACACAGATAGCGTAGAGATACAGAGACATCTGTGTATATACACATATACACACATCTCATACACATATAGACTGATACAGAGACACAAATGCACACCAAGAGGCACAGACAACGGCATAGGCAAATATGGACATGCCCACATGCGAACACAGAGGCACAGAAAGAGACATATACAAAGACAGAGATACACAAAAATATATACATACAAACAGACACATACCCACATATATGCAGATACACAAAAATACATGTATACATATACACAACAGTCCTATACCACACAGATGTATATATAGAAAAACACATGTGAACACAGAGACACATGTATGTATACACACAGACACATACACATGCACACTTACATAAACATATACACAGGCACACATATGCACATACATTTGAATACAGAAGTATATAAACACAGACATATATACAGACAAACATAGATATATACACAGACACATGCCCACACAGACATACTGAAACATAGACACAAGGGAGATATATACAGAGACACAGGTGCACACAGATTTATACATAGACACATATACATGCATATACATAGAAACATGCGCTCACATGCACAGTTATAATCACAGACACTCACAGACATACCAACACACATGCACACACAGACACACTAGAACTATACACATGCACATCCACACCTAACATACATATACATACACAAAGACACACAGATACACACATTTGTATACTCAGACACCCAAACAATGCCTAGAGATACATTTATTCACAGACATAAACATGCATACGCAGACAGAGACATACACACGAAAGCTGCACAGAGAAATATACACATATACAAATATAGCACACAGGTACACACAGACAATCACAGTTTCACATATATGCACAGACACAACATACAAATACAGAGACACATAGATACACAGACACAAAGAGACATACACAGACACATGCACACAGGAAACATATGCAGAAACACACAAACACACAGACATATACAGAGACACTCACATGGACATACATGGACATGCACACATAAAAGATCAACATGTGCACACACAGAGACCTGTACAGAGAGGTCTCTGCACAAAGACACACATACTGACGTATACACGGACACTAACAAATCTGTACACACAGACATATACAAAGACACACAGATATATACAAACATGGAGACACACATACTCAGTTATATACATGTTTACAAATGGATGAAATATATACAGATACACAAACATATATATATAAAGACACACAGACATATATATGTATATATATATACACAAACACACACAGACATACTTGGTCACATACATGCTCAGAAACAGATGAAATATATACAGATAGACAAACACAGATATATACAAAGACAAACATGTATTCAGAGGTACATACATGCACACACCTGCACACAGATTTATACACTATTACACACACGTGCGCACACAGATATTTATAAACACACAGACACAATGACATAGACGCATAGAGAGTCCAGACATAGACCCAGACCCAGACATACATACTAGCACACACAGACACACTTTGGCATATACATAGAAACACACACACATTGGTATACAAACGAACCTGCACGTATCGACATACACAAACGAACATAAAAACATATACCCAAACACAGGACCATATACATAGAAATGCACAGACACAAGACGTGCACTTAGACACACAGATAAACTTTGACAAAATTACAGACATATAGTCAAATAGACTCAGACACACACAGGCTCACAGACATATACATACACAAATGCATACAAAAATACACACCCTTTGGTATACACAAAAACACTCTCATGCGCACACACATTCACCACAGACATACAGACAGGACATGCACACAAGACATACACTCAGAAACACAGACATGCACACAGACATACCTAATGCTTACACAAACACAAAGACATAAACAGAAACACACGTTGTACAAATAGACATGTACACAGGACACATTAACAGGTATAGAGAAAGACACAGACCTCTACACAGACACACAGAAACATACAGATATGAAAGTAGACAGATAGATACACACATACAACACAGACACCTATGTAGACATACACCTACATGCACATTCAGATACACACCAGCATATGCACATACAACATCGAGACATATAGACAAAAAGAAATGTACATTCACAGGCATGTACACATGTACACACAGACATGCACACACATAGACATGCAGACAGACACACACAGACATAGAGGCGCACACACAAATATGCATGGATTTATACAGACAGATGCACACACATATGCAGAGACATATACAGACACAATAAGATATATACAGATATATATAGACACAGCATACACAGCCCACATACATGCACACACCAATATATAGACCCATGCACAGACACACAGACATATACAGACACACAGAGACATGTACACACACAAAACACAGACATATATACAGACACACACCCACATTCACACACAGATGCACACACAAACATGTAAATAGATTCATAGACACACACACAGTCATACATGTGTATACATAGACACACACAGGCATTTACAGATACACACAGGTACACCCCCAAAGATATAGTTGCATAGATACACACATTCACAGACAAACATGCAAACACAGAGACAGACATATACACAAAGACACACACAGACATATATTCAAATTCATTCATACACACAGGCTTACACAGACACAGCATTATTAAGAGACACACACAGACATACACATATGCATAAACAGAGGAATATACAGACACCCAAACATATACACACAGACAGAAGAAATCTACAAACCAAGAAACTCGTACATATACAGAGACACACAAATGCACACAAAAACATATACATGGGCACACACAGACATATGCACACTCAGAAGAAGACATAAAGAGGCACACATAGACATATACACACAGAGAAACAGACATACAGATAGTGCCCACACAAGAAGAGACACACAAATATGCTTAGAGAAACAGACACACACAGATAAATCTATACACACAGACACATGCACACACAGACAAGGATAGACATACAAAATATATAAGACACAATAGATACGCACACATGCACATAGAGAGCCACTCAGGAATATATACTAAGACAGAGAGAGAGAGACATGCACAGACATATACATAGACCAGAGGTATATATATAAATGTATACCAACACAGTGCACACAAGCAGACATACACACAGGTACATAGACATATACAGAGACACACATAGATGCATATACATGCACACATTTACAAGGAGAACATACACATGCTCACAGAGATACACACTGAAACTATACACCTGTATGCATAGAGACATACATACATGTGCACATATATTTATATAGACACACATGCACACACAGACTTATACCCAGACATATACATTGATCAACACCCATGCACACACAGACATACAAACTCACACAGAGAAACATACACACACATACACAGACACACATGCCCCACAGATACACACTCCACATATAAACAGACACACATGCACAACTTACACCACAGACGTAAGGACAGATACAGACATATAGGCAGACTCAGACTTATACACAGGCAAAAATACACTCACGAACTTATAAACAGACATTCAGATATATACAGATACACACAGATACACATGCACACAGATAGGCACAAAGACACATAAAAAACACATGTATACACAGAAACATACACAGATACACATACATGCACACACATAGATACACAGACATAACAGATTTACATATGTACAGACTTAGGGTATATATACATTCACAGAGAACCATGCACACACAAACACTGACATACATACGTACCTACAAAGACACATGTGCACACCCAGAGACACAGAGGCACATAGATATATATGTAGACACAGACATATACACAGGCACACGTAAACATATACATAAATTCACAGACATATACACGTATGTACAGATACAAAAACAGGCACACACAGAGATATATACACATAAATACACAGAGAAACATAGATATATCCAGACACACACAGATTGAATAAAATACACATATGCACACACAGAAACATACACAGACACACACATACATGTACGCACACTGATAAACACTCAGATACACCAATATATACAGAGAAATACATGCACAAAGACACACAGAAACACACATATATATACAGACACAAATATAGACACACACAGATACATACATAGATATATATAGAAAACATATTACAGGCACACAAATGTGTACATAGACACACAACCACATGCACATACAGAAACAACAGACAAAAACACAGAAACAGGAGTTTGCTCACACATAAGACACAAAGACACACATATATACATTGATACACTGATACAGTCACACAGACACACAAAAATACAGACACACAGATTCACAAAAAGACACAGACATTTATAGATACATACATACACATGCACAACACAGAGAAACACACAGATACATACCTGCACATGAAACACCCACATATTCAGGACACACAGATATATCGACGGATACACATAGAAATTTTTATCTACATGTATACACTGACATATATAAAGACATACACATATTGACAGACACAATAGACATCTATGTAGGAACACATTGAGACAGACACACAGGTGCACATGCACACACAGAGATATATACTCAGAGACACACACAGGTATACGCAGACATTACCCTTTATACACAGACTAAATACAAATAGACATAAACATACCCATTTTCACACATACACAGAGAGACACAGACATATGACAGAAACACACAATGAGCACACATGCACTCACATAAATATAAACAAAGAGAGACACACAGATACACACAGACACACGCAAGGCCTAAACACACACAGAAGACACACGGATACACACAGACATGTACACAGATGCATACCCAGTGTACACATAGAGACACACTGACTATATACACAGCCACATGCACACAAAGAGACACAACAAACGTACACAGACTTACACACATGTGCACACACAGACATACAGATATATACATAGACAGGTACACAATCATACATACATGCATATACACAGAAACAGACACAGAGAAACACATGAATATATACATAGACACACAGACACATGCAAACACACAAAACATAGACACACATACATATAGGCAGTATAGTCTTTGCCTGTCTGTCTGCCTGCCTGTCTGTCCGTCCATCTGTCAGCCTGTTCGTCTGTCCATCCAGACTCAGACATATATGCATACATGTATATATGTATGTAGATATATACATAACATACATACAAATGTGTACATCGAAACATGTGAACACAGTCACACAAAAGCACATGCACTGACACACATGTAGAGACAGAAAATGTGCACAGATATGCACACAGACACATGCAGACATATACAGACACATGCAGACATACACAGACACACACATATATACATATATCCACAGCCATATACATAGACACATACACATGCACAAAGTAAGAGAAACAGACAAATATTACGTGCACACACAGATTCACACAAACATACAGGGACACATACATGGACACAGAAATGCACAGACACCCAAATATAGATACATCCGATGCACACACAAATCTACAGTCATATAGGAAGACAATCATATGCACACATAGATATACACAGAGACTCACATAGACATATACAAAGACAAGTGTACACAGATTCACACAGATGCATATACACACGTGCACAGAAAATGCACACATAGAAATATAGACAGCCACACGCATGCACACAGAGACATGAACATGCAGAGATACACACAAGTAGACACCAATGCACACACAGACTAAAGACACTCCCGTGTGAGCACACACATGTAAACATACACATGCATCTAGATAGGCATATGGAGGGATCTACACAAAGACACAGACATATACACAGACATGCACACATATGCAGAGACTCACATATACCCACATGCAGACAGACTCACACAGACATACAGATACACACCACACACCTGTATGCAGAAATGCACATATACACACAGAGGCACCTAGAGACACGCAGAAACATCCACACCCACACGAGGACACACAAATGTATTCAGAGACACACACATGTACACACATGTACACACAGATGTATACACACAGAAACCCAGAGACATATACACAGGTGTGCACATGCACTCACACAACACACACAATATGAGAGAATGAGACACAGGTAAATACAGATACACAGACAACAAAGACATTGGCACAAATATGTACATGCTCACAAAGACACACTTGTGAGCACACATATACAGACATAGACTTATAGACACAGATGTACACAAATACATGCACACAAAGAGGCAGACATATGAACATACCCACTTGCACGCACAGAAATGCAAAGATTTATAGAGACATGCACAGAGACACATGTAGACACACATTTACACAGACTACCACATGTATACAGAGATAGGAATGCACAGAGACACACAGAAAAATTCACAGCAACATACATGTACACACAGACATTTACAGACACAGATATTCACACAGACTTATAAACAGGCACACAAATGCACACACAGACACAGACTTATCCACGGATACACACATACACACAGACACACAAAACATGCACAAACACACAGGTGCACAGGCACACGAATGTAAACACAGAAACATACATTTACAGATATAGACATACATGTACAACAGATAAATACACAGATTTAGACACACATGCACACATATAGAGGCACACAGATATATATGCAGCCATACATAGTGTAAATACAAGACATAGATTTATACAGACACACAAACATACACAGACACACATTTACACACAGACATATACACAGCACACCTTCATGCACACACATGTGCAAACATCAGACATACACACTTACTCTGACAGAAATATACAGAGACACACACATTCACTGACACACAGCTAACCATGGAAACAGAGACACACTCACGAAGACGTACAGATATACAGGAATGAACACAAAGACACAAATATTTACCTGGACACACAGACACATGCACATACACACAGATATTTATACACAGATATACATTCATAAAGAGATGGAAACTGCACACTTAGACAACACATACATATGCACAGACATATAGACACATACAAAGTAATAGACATATTCACAGACAACATATGCACAGAGACATACACATACGGAGACACACAGACATGCAGATCTATACATAGACACATAGACATGATCACACAGACACACACATATACATAGACAGACAAAGACACTGCATGAGCACACACAAACATGCACAGACACACACATGTACATACAGACATACTCAAAGACATACTCAGATGAACACACAAAGACAAAGTACAGATATATACAGAGACTCACTGTGTCCCATACAGGGAGGAAGGGGTGCAGCCCCTCAGGCCTTGCCCTCTGCATGCAGGTGCTGGTGTTTCCTGAGCCGCAGTGATGAAGGTTGTGCTGTCATCGTCCAAAGGACCAGCACAGCAGCCCTGGAACACACATGTGTGGTGGAACCCAGCCCTGGCACCGTGTCTGTGCTGCTGGTAAGCTGGGGGACAGTGTCCGCGCCCTCTGTCCATTTGCATCTCTGACTGGAGAACACTGACCACACCACCTCTCTGCCCCGCTCTGGGGACTCTGCAGAGAGTGTACAGACTTGCTCACCCTCTTCCCACACACATAGCCACAGACATACATCAAGACATAGACAGAACACAGAAACCACACAGACAGACACAGACATATACACAGAAACAAACACATGCATACACAGATACACAGACAGAAAGCACAGACATAGCATACACACAGATACACAGATATATACAGAGGCACATACACCTCATACACGAGACAGACACACAGAT
Source organism: Sorex araneus (assembly GCF_027595985.1). Classification (NCBI taxonomy): domain Eukaryota; kingdom Metazoa; phylum Chordata; class Mammalia; order Eulipotyphla; family Soricidae; genus Sorex; species Sorex araneus. Next base: position 1,120,623 of record NC_073313.1, read on the forward strand.
ACACATGCACACACATGCACACACAGACACAAACACATAAACACATACACAGCCACACACATACACACATATACAGTGACACATGCACACAGAGAGACACGCACTATGAAACATGCATATACAGACAGATATATATATAGAAGCACATATACACATGCAGACACACATAAACGGACACAAGAACACACAGATATACACATATACACAGACAATTGCACGGAAAAACACATGCACACACAGACACATAAATGCACACACAGAAACACAAACACACACACAGACATACGTAGTAACCATACATGCACACAGACATATAGACATGATACAAAGACATAAACACACAAATAGATGTACACAAAGAAAGATCTATACACAGACACAAATACAATTGTACTCACAGAGACCCATAACAAATATACATTGACAGATACACACAAAAACACAGAAATATACCCAGATATAAACAAACATGCAGACATAGGCACAGAGACATATTGCCATACAGACACAGAGATACACATAGAGACATACACAGACATACATATACATGCACACATACACACTGACAGACATATACACTGAGAAAATAATGTACACACAAACACTGAGATACATACACACAGACATGAATACACAGACACAAATATGCACATAGACACAGAGATATATGGATAGATACACAGAAATGCACACAGACATGTACATAGATGGTACCTACAGATCAATACACATACATACAGACACACCAGACATATATGTAGACAAACATGCTCACCCACACATATATGTGTATATATACATATATATAGTCACAGTAACGGAGAGAAAAACACAAACACACATCCACATGCACACACACTGACACACACATGTGCATACATACACAAACACATACATATACACAGACACAGATGCACACACAGGCACAATCATATATACACAGACGCAGACTTATACACAGGCACATAGCACACAGACAGATGTGTATGCACAGAGGTGTATTCACAGAAACACATGCACACACAGAGGCACAAAGACATACATGCACACACACTGACACAGACACATAGACACAGGAAGACATACACAGAAATATTCACTGACACACATAGACACATCCGCATACACATAACTACCACATACACATAAGTAGAGATATATACTCTCAACATGTGTATAGACAAATAGACATATGCACAGACACATGTATAGACACATATGCATACACAGTTATATACACAGAAAAACAGAATTGCATATACAGACACATGAGTACAAACTGACACATGGAGACCAAGACACATAAAGACACACTCGGACATACACACACAGACAAAAAGACATACATATCCACATTGACTCCCAGACACAATGACATAGACACAGAACCACACATAGACAAGTACATACCTAATGCACACAAAGAAAAACAGGCATATTAAGAGACATAATGACAAACAGATACACACGGAGACTCAGACAGACGTATACACAGATACACTCTTATACCAGACAGTCACAACATGGACTTATGCACAGACTCACAACATGAACACACAGAAACACAAAAACATATACACAGACACACAGAGACATAGCCACATACACATGCGCACCAACACATGTGCACACAGACATATACACAGACACACACATGCACACAGACATGCACAGAAACACACACGCACACACCAACACAGAGACACAAAGACAAGGACATAGATGCATACACACACTCCCATGGCACCCAGTTACAACACGGACTTGTGCACAGACTCACAACATGCATGTGCACAGACACAGATATATACACAGATATATACAAACAGATATATACAGTCACACACAGACATGCACTGCCACATACACATGCACACCAACATGTACACACCAACATGTGTGCACGCACAGATGCATAGAAACACATGTGCACATTAACACCAATATAGAGACAAAGATGGACACATATACAGAGTCATAGACAGACACATATACATAGATTGAAAGACAATGACATGGATACGCACAGATATATACACAGACATACAGACATATATATATGCACTAATATGTACACACAAGCACACCCATTGTATACACAGATACGTAACCATAATACCAATACACACATTATCACGCATTGACAGATATATACACATAGTATCACACAGGCACATACATAGACACACACCCACATGCAAAACAATCACAACATGGTCTTATACACTGACTCACAATATGAGCACAGACAGACATGAACACAGACACACACATATGCGCTGACACATGCACACAGAGGTACACACAGACATATGCCAAGAAACACACAAAGTCACACACAGATAAACAGACTCACACAGACACATGCCACACATTAAAACATTTTTGCATGGACTCACAACATGCACACACACAGACAAAAATAGACATATACACAGACATAGACATCCATACACATATGCATGCACTCTGACAAACACAAAGGCACACAAAGACACATATACACAGTAGAAACATATATATTTATATATATGCACAGATATAGCGACATAGATGTACACATATACACAGACATACAGAGACACAGACATGGACATAGTCACAGAAATATACTCAGACACCCAGTGATTACACTGGTAAACACATATGCATATGCAAAGACACATAATCACAGACTCATACATATAAACAGATACACGTGCAGAAACATATGCACACACAGGCATATACATAGACACACACATGCGTACACAGACAGACACACAGACATACACACACAAAGACACAAATATATACACACAGGCATAAGACAGACATAAACAGACATATACACAGACTCACAGAGATGACACATGTGTGCACACATGGCACACATGACATATACACATATATACACAAACACAAATAGACATACAATATATATACAAAGACACACCCAGTGCACACAGATATACACAGAGACATATACCAAGACATACATAATTTCACACAGACACTTACAGACATATTCATAGACACAGACCCATGTGCAGACATATTTACACACAGACATATATAGATACACACAAACATATACAACACATACATGGTACAAACTCACACAGAAACATACAAACACAAGGTATATGCAGATACACATAGAAACAAAGGCACGCACATACATACATAAACACACAGAGACAATGATAGAGATATACATAGAGTTAGACATATAGAATGATGCACAATTATATCTATATATACACAGACGCACCCTATGAACATGCAGATACATAGGCATATACAAAGACACAAACACGTGCGTGCACTCAGACACACAGAAACATGGAGAGGTATACACAGACATTACAAAGATGTACACATGCTCACAGATAAGCGCATATACATATACATACACACTATCCAGATATGTATATGCTCACACATCACAACACAGAAATTCACACAGATATATACAAAGATTCAAAATCACACACATATATACATAGATACATTGACACAGACATATACACAGACCCACATAGACATATACACTGAAACACTAATATATAGACAACACACAAATATATTTAAACACACATCCAGTGCACACACAGATACACATAGACATATACCAGGACACACATATTCATTCCCAAAGATTCACACATACTCACAGACATATACACAGACATACTCTCCTATAACACAGTCACAATACGGACTTATACACAGAATCACAACATTCTCTGCCACACACAGAGACATATACATAGACGCACAGATATATAAACAGCTGCACGTATGTTCACAGAAATGTTTGCACACACAGATGTGTACACAGACACTTGTGCACACCACTACGCACAGAGACATTGACGGACACAGTGATACATATATGGAGACACAGGCCATACACAGACACATGTGCACACACACAAGAAAACAGACATACACAGACACACACAGACTTAGACATACAACGTATCCATAAATACATCTAATGCAAACACAGATCTCTACACAGGACTATACCAAGACATACACATAATCACACACAGAAATACAGGCTGACACAGACCTATACACACGCATTCAAATGCAACACTGTCACAAAACGAACTTCTACCACAATCACAACATGCACACACACGACATATATAGTCACATACATGTTTACAGACACATGTGCAGACACATACATATACAATGACTATATACACACAGACACATATGTATAGAGACACATACACATACACTGGCAGTCTCATAGACTCCCAAAACGCAGACATACTTACAGACACTAAACATATACATAGACTCACAACCACAATGACAGTAACATATACAGGCATATACATAGACAAACATATGCAAACATACAAGCACACAGATGTATACACAGATAGACACAGACATAGACATAGAAACACACAGACATGCAAATATATACATGGAAACCCCCAATGCACACACAAATACACACAGTCCTATGTGAAGACACAGACACACAGACATACACCCACTACAACAGAGTAACAACACGGACTTATACACAGACTCACAGCATGCATAGATAGACTCATATAGGCATACAAAGAAATATACAAGCCACACATTTGTAAACACACAGACATGTAAACAAACACACATGCACAAATACTGAAACACAGACACAAACACAAATTCACACACATATATACATAGAGACACCATGATATATGCCGAGGCACAGCTATATACGCAGACCATGCACAGACACAAGTACACACATATACACAGACACAGACATTGACACAAATATATATACACAGGTATACACAGTGCACACACAGATATATAGACAGGCATATGCGAAGCCATCACATAATCACACACAGACTCACATATACACGGACACACATGCAATACACAACTCGGTCGTATACACAGATAACATGCGCACACACAGACACAGACATTGACACAAATATATATACACAGGTATACACAGTGCACACACAGATATATAGACAGGCATATGCGAAGCCATACACATAATCACACACAGACTCACATATACACGGACACACATGCAATACACAACTCAGTCTTATACACAGATAACATGCGCACACACAGACACAGACATATACAGACACACCTACATAGATACTGTTACACACATGCTCACACAGACATACACAGAAATTCATAGACAAATGTGCACATTCTGACACAGAGACACATAGACACAAACATACACAGACACACACATGCGACCGCAAGCCCACACATTCATATACAGAGACACAGACATATAGAAACATGTAGGATAACATTGGTTTGTCCTTTCTCCCTCTTTTGTGAATAGAAGACACACAGTAAATTAATAGAGACAAACCCAGTGCACACATAGAATCACTCAAGCATATGCAAAGACACACATTCACAAACAGAGACACACACAGACTCAGATATATACATGGAGTCATACCCACATGCAATAAGTCACAACAGGGTCTTATACACAGACTCACAACGTGTGCACATTCAAACAGAAACAGACATGGAAATATATATAGACACACACATACACACAAACACATGTGCAAATATACAGAGACACGTGCATATGCAGGCACGCAAACATATACAGAGACACAAACGTCCACACATTGACACACAGAAACAAACCCAAAGACAAAGAGCTATGTACAAAGACACATAAGCGTATATACAGACACATACAAGCACAAACACATATACACAGATATATAGAAAGATACACAGAGATACACAGATATGCACACTGAATCACCCAATGCACACACAGATACACAGCCATATGCAAAGAAACGCACAGACTCACACAGGCATATACACAGACAACATGCATAAGCAGCAGTTATAAAACAAACTTATACAGAGACTCATGACGTGCACACGCTCAGACATAGACATATACAGAGACACACAGACATGCACACACACAAGCACACAGATACATAGGCATATACACAGACACAACCAGAGCATATACAGATACAACAGACATATATAAAGGCACACACATAAGTAGACATAGATACTCACAGGCACCCTCATGTAGCAGTGTCATAACTTGTACTTACACACACTTACAACATTGATACATAAAAATTGATCTATTCAGAGCTACACATAGAACTGTAGACAGCCATACACACATGCATGCAAACACATATACACAGACATATACAGATGCACACTTATACTGCACATACAGATACACACAGACACAGACACACACAACATATACAGACACAAATACACAGAATTATACACAAATGGCTATGCTTACACAGAAAAAGACATACAGACACACAGATATATAAACAGACATAAACATGCACACAGATACCACAGACATACACAGAAACACACACACAGTCACACAGAACAGACAGATACAGAATCAGACACACAGACATATCTAGACACACATGAACGCATACAGACAAACAGACATACAGAGACACACAGACACACACTACACTGGTTTGTGTGTGTCTGTGTGTAAATACATACAGAGACACATAAGTATGTGTACAGACAGTAAAGACATATACACAGGCAAACACTCAGGCATAGATAGATATTCAGAGATGCACCTGTGGGCACACAAACATACACAGACACACATATATACACTGATACAGAAACAAACATGCACATATACAGCAGACATATACATGCAGAATTAGACATACACAAACATAACACAACACATACACTTGTGCACCCACTGACACAGGGAGGCACACACAAAGACAAAAGCACGCAAACATATACATAGACATAGAGACACACAAGATATATACATAGACACACAACAGACATGCACAGAGACACATGAACAGTACACAAAACACTCACATGCAGATATATACACAGATACATAAATACTACACAGATTTACAGACATAGAACCAGAGACTCACATACAGAGTCATGCCCTTGCATACACACAGACACATACAGAGACACATACATGCTCACAGACATATGCAGATAGAGGCACACAGAAATATACACACACCACACATACAGACAGAGACACAGACACATGTGCACAAAAACACAGATTCGACGGACAGACTTACATACACACATACAGATACACACAACATATTTACAGAAAATGTACAAGAGCAAACACAGACATACACTGACTGACACTGATGCATATGTGACATAGACATACAGAGACACAGACATATAAAGACACATGCACACAGATATACACATAGGCATATACACCGACACACATAGACACATAGACATATACACAGATACACATGCATGCACACACAGACATATACACAGATACAGAGACACAAACACACATAGACTCAGAGATAGATGCATACACATAGACACAGACATATACATAGCCACACACAGACATTCACACATACACAAACATACTGATACAGACATTTACACAAAAGCACACATACACAGACATACAAACACAGGGACATAAACAGATGAAAACACGTATGCACACTTATGCACATATTTATGCACACAGAGACCTGTATACAAGACACACACCCAAGTGCATATAGTGAGACCTACACAGGCATATCCACAGACACAAATACAGTCATATACAGAGACACATAGATATTTGCATAGACATACAGACGATGAACAGACATACAGATATATATATACAGACATACAGACAGATACAAACACAGATATATACAAAAGGAGACAGACACAGAGACATATACAAAGGCACACAGACATCTATACACAGAGACCCACACGGACATACAGAGACACAGTTCACACAGAAGCATACACCTAGATATCCACAGACAAACATAGAAACATAGACACAAACTAGACATATACCAAGACACACCCAATGCATGCACAGATAGACACACAAAGACTTACATAAAGACACACACATGCACAGAGATAGACAGACTCACGCAGACATACACAGATACACTCCCACATTCAGCACAGTTACAACATGAAACTATACACAGGCTTAAAACATGCACACAGAGATAGAAAATTGATATGAACAGAGACATATAGATAGCCACACACAGATGTGCCAGACACATATAGACATATGTGGAAACACTTAGACACAGATACACACATATAGACATATACACAAACACATACACAGAATTATACACAGATGCATACATTCATGCACAAAAAGACATACTGATAAACACAGATATACAAAAACACAATCATGCACACAGACACAATAGACATATGCAGAGACACACATAGCCACACACAGATATATATACACGGACGTATACAGAGACATATGCAGATACACAGAACAGAAATATACACACAGAATCAGATACAGAGACATATACCCAGATACGCATGTGCACACACTGACAGAGACACCGAGACACATACAGAGAGACGTACAGAAACACAGACACAGACAGACATATACACAGAATCCCAGAGACAGATACACTATACTTAGCCACATGGACACATAGAAATACACACATGCACACAGACAGACAATAAGGACATGTTCACAGGCATAAACAGACATATTTTTATGTCTTTTTGTGCAAGTCTGTATGTCTGTGTGTCTTTTTGTGCATAAGTGTATGCATCCATGTATAATTCTATCACACACAGACACACATGGTATATGCACAGAGTCAACCACATGAACTTCCACAGAGACATCAAGAGCACAGTTTACATATAGACATAAACTTAGAAACACAGACACAGAGACATATACACACAGATATACAAACACACAGATGCATAAAACTGCACACGTAACATACATATATACATACAGAATAAATACACAGACATATACACAACATACTTTTGTGCAAACCACTGTCAGAGACACACAGATATATACTAAGACATACAGCACACACATGCACAGACACATGAACACACAGAGAAACACAGACATATACTCACATGCAGATATATATACAAATACACACATGCATTAAACAGATGTGCAGACACATACACAGAGACATACACATATACAGACATACCTTTGTGCACACACAGACATACAGACGTATACAAAGACAAACACATGCACAGAAATGATATATACATACAGATATAGACATATATACACAACACACATGCACACAGTCATACACAGGCACACACATGTACACAGACATACACAGAAAACACAGACTTACACACAGACACAAATGCACGCAGGTGTATTTAGACACAGTATACGTGCAAAGACAAGACATATACACTGACATAGATGCACACCAACGCAGACACCCACATGCATACGGAGACCTATATAAGGACACATTCACACAGATACAAGTATGCACACATTTATAGACATTTACACTAACACAAGTGTGCACACAGGTACATACAGTCATATACTTAGACACACATACCATTTACATAGACACGTGCACACACAAACATACTGGCTCAAAGACATATATGAAAACACACAGAGACACAGATATACAAATCCAGAGACGTAAGCACAGATGAACAAATGTGCACACACAGACACAGAGAGACGGTCATATACAGACCCACAGAAACACATACACACATAGACATACAGACAGATGAACACACACAAAGATACATACATGGACATCTCGACACAAACACAGACATAAACACAGGTATACACAGACATACACAGAGACACAGACACAGTGCACACACAAGCACAAATAAACCAAATATACGTAAATAGATACATAGACATAGACATATGCACATGCAGAGACATACACAAACATACACAGACCCATACAGGTACACACACACGCACATACACAGACACTCAGAGACATATACAAAGAAACATAGAGACATGCACAGGCATCTACACAGACACAGATATGTACAGTCATACACTGACACACACAATGCACACAAGCAGACATACAGACACAGACATCCACAGACATATAAACATCCACACAGATATACACCCAGGCACACTCATATACACAGAGACCACACATATGCACACACGGATATAAAGAGACAAGCAGACATTCACAAACTCATTTATGCACACTGAGACATATACATGGACACATACCTACATGCACACACTGAGACACACATACAGACTTGTGTACAGAAACACACATGTACACATAAGACATATAGATTACCAAAGACACAGATATAGATACACAAATATACACAGACAACGGTTACACACACTTGTAAATAGGGACATACATGCACACAGACATACACGTAGACACATGTGCAGATATGTGCAAACAGACATATACACATACACAAAAATATACACACAGACACATACAGATATATACACAAAGGCAGATACAGACTTATACAGAGACACAAACATTATACGCACACATATATAGAGATATATAAACACATGCACATAAAATTTACACAGACACAACATACACACAAAACACTTGTATGTACACACAGACATAAGCAGAGACACCAATATGCACACAGACATGCACATACACCAACACATATGCTCACACAAACATACACAGATTTATAGACACACAGTTATACACAGATGCACATGGAGACATCGATTTATATACACAAAGACACCCAGGTAAAGGCATGAACACACACACAAACATACAAACATATAGACATATACACAAACTCATGCATCTACATACACATAAGTCATATACACAGAAACACAACAGACATATACACAAGCACACATAGATGAACAGACATACACACAGAGAAACACATAGACATACACAGACACAGTGTCCACACAAGAACACAGAGACACACACAAATACACAGAAATAGACACACAGAGAGATATTCATAGACCCACAGACACGTGCACTCACAAGACAAGCAAAGAAATATCACGAAAAACCTACAGAGACACAGATACACATGCAATGGACAGATACTCAGAGACATGTATGTAGATAGACACAGGTATATACAGACATATAACTAGCCACACACCCACATACAAAGACACAGAAACAGACTTATACACAAACACATATATGCACGTGGAGATAGGCATATACAGAGGCATACAGATATTACACTGACATACTCAGATACACACAGACACACATGCATACACGACACACAGATATACACAAAAACCTCTGCACAGACATTTTGAGCAGGCACCGGTAACATCTCTCATTGTGACACTTATTGTTACTGTTTTTGGCATATCCAATACACCAAATACACAAGGGGTAGCTTGCCAGGCTCTGCCATGTGGCGTGATACTCTCGGTAGCTTGCTGGGCTCTCTGAGAGGGGCGAGGGAATTGAACACGGGTCTGCCGCATGAAAGGCGAACGCCCTACCGTTGTGCTATCGTTCCAGCCCCGGCACAGACATAAACATATACACATACACATTTGCACACACGGACACACAAGGCACATGCATAAACACACACATGCACACACAGATGTATACACAGACACATATGGACACATACATAGACACAGACAGTCACACACTTTGCGCCACACTCAGTCACACACAAACACACAGACATGCACAGAGACACAGACATATATAGAGGCACACCCCAAATAGAACAAATAGATATGTACATAGACATACAGAGATATAAACACAGGCACATATGGTCATATACATAGACACAGTCATACACACATGCGGTATAACAGTCACAGATGTATACACAAACAGACACAGAGATATGCACACATGCATGCAGACATATTTACAGAAAAATATTGCAGACACATGGACACACAGAGAAACACATATAGAAACACACATGTACACATATACATACAGACACATACATATATATACAGGTTTTATATATATATATATATATATATATATATATATATATATATATGGGCTCTTGATGCACACAGACACAAACACACATGCACACACAGAGACTCACACAGGCACACATGTACACAGAGATATACAAAAACACATACCGAGGTGTATACACACTCACACACAGACATATAAACAAGAGAGACTAGTCTGAATTTAGGTTTCATTTTGCAATGTTGCACATTGATTTTAAAGAATAATTTGCACATTTAATATTATTAGTATTCCAGTATTTTTGCGCACATGTGGTGGTTAGGGCTTACTTTTGGCTCTGCTCAGGAATCACTCTGGGAGAGGCGGGGGGCCTGGGGGGTATCGGGGATCGAACCTGGGTCCGTTGCATATAGAGCAGACAGATACCTTCCCTACTGTCCTGCAGCTCGGCCCTGGTCCGATCTATACACTTGACTGTGCCTTCTGAGCTGTTCTGTAAGCTGTGTGCTGTGTCCCTTCCTCGCAGTGGGGTCTGTGTGCCAGAGTCTCCATGCATTCTCCCCCGACTGCCGGCTCACTCATGCCATAATGTTGAGAAAAGGGGCAGCTGTTTTCCTGTCATAGGAGCCACCGTCCTTGAGGTCTCCTGAAGGAATCTTTCTCCTCCTGCCTTGACTCAAGAGGTAGGTAGAAACGTCTCTTTTTTCCTCAAGAGATGGATACACGGAAATACATAGACACAGACACATGCACACTAATACAAACACAGACATCACTGTCATCACTGTCATCCGTTACTCATCGATTTGTTCGAGCAGGCAGCAGTAACTTTTCCATGGTGAGACTTGTTGCTACTATTTTTAGCATATTGAATATGCCACGGGTAGTTTGCCAGGCTCTGCCGTGCAAGCAGGATTCTCTCGGTAGCTTGCCGGGCTCTCAGAGAGGGGCAGAGAAATCGAACCTGGGTCAGCTGCCTGCAAGGCAAATGCCCTGTCTGCAGCGCTATCGCTCCAACCCAAACACAGACATATTTGCAGAAACACAGGTACAAACACATGCACACAAAGACATATATGGAACAAATATAAATATATACACACATATGCTTAGACACACACATGCATACACACAAACACAAAGTCACACACAAGTACACAATTAAATGTTCACACATACATATAGATATACATCTACTCATACATACAGAGAAATATGCAAACACATGTGTGCACACAAAGAGACATATACAGACACAAGCACATGCTCACATAGACATACACATATACTCAGATACAAATGGGACACACATGCACACACTGATATATACAGTCACAGACAGACATGAAGTCACACACATTTACATATGTACACAATGAAATAACTATATACTGACATACATGGGTAGACACATATATAGACAGACACACAGACATGTATGCACATACAATGACAGACATATACAGCATGCACAGGTAGACACACATGAGCACACACAGACATATACACAGATACACAGACACAGACATACATATATGCTTACACATAGACATACATATACACAGCAATATACACACAGAGACATACACAGATACACATATATATTCCAACATAGATAAACGTATACACAGAAGCAGCGACATGCAAACATGGTCACACAGACACAAAAGAAATATACATACAGATTCTCACATATGCAGAAACACATGCGAACACAGACACACTCAGACATAATATACAGACAATCAGAGACACACATGCACACAAATAAACAGACATATGCACACTCAACACAGACATACACAGATACAAAATACAAATACATGTACAACAGACATCTGGAGACAGTACACACATGTAAACACAAATGCACATTTACAAATAGATAACCGACATATACCACACACAGATACATACACACAGAGAAACACAGATACATATGTTTGAAGATACACAAATGCACACACAGACATATTCAGAGACACACATGTGTACATTGACACAAACGAACATACACAAACATGCACACATAGACATATGTACACAGTCACATTTATACAAACATACATACACAAAAAGGAATACAGAGACACATATACACACAGCCATATACACAGACCACCATATGGCACACATATACAGATGTGTACACAAGACAGCAAATATTTACACACTGAGAAACAGAGACAAAAATGTACAAAAATACACACAGTGACATACACATAAACACATTGTCACTGTCACTGTCATCCCATTGCTCATCGCTTTGTTCGAGTGGGCACCAGTAACATCTCTCATTGTGGGACTTATTGTTACTGTTTTGGCATATCGAATACGCCATGGGTAGCTTGTGAGGCTCTGCCATGCGGACGCAATACTCTCGGTAGCTTTCTGGGCTCTCTGAGAGGGATAATTGAATCGAACATGGGTCGGCCGCATGAAAGGCGAACGCCCTACTGCTGGTCTATTACTCTAGCCCACACATACACAAAGATACATAATCATATATCAACACATGCACAAATCTGACCACAAAGAGAGGCAGACATGTACACAGAGACACACCCAAATATACAGATACACACCCACATGCAAACACACACAGACATACATGTTGATACACAGAGACACACAGAGACATACACAGAGATGCACAGAGATATGTACCCAGAGACACAGACAATCACACACAGAGACACATATAAACACAGAGTAAGGCACACAGATATAAATACAGACACATGCATACACAAACATATACACATGGAGACACATAGAGATACATAAACACACATACAGTTGTACACACAGACCCACATATCCACGCAAAGCTGACATACACAAACATATACACAAACATGCACACACAGATACAGACATGCACAAAGAGTCACACGGACATATACACAGAGACATACCAAACATGTAAACCCACATATAAAACAGATATACAGACTCACACGTGGGCACACTTAGACACACATATAAATATACACAGAGAAACACACAGAAACAGACATATATACTAAAATATGCACACACAGACACAGATATAGACAGACACAATCACAGTGCACACAGACATATATACAGACACACATAAACAGAGATACAGATATGTATATAGATACAATCAAAAGACACACTGACACACACTCAGTCAAACACATCTGCCCCACATATGCATACACAGTGTTATTTATAGACACACAGGCATGTGCACGTACACATAGTCATGTATACAGACACACATCCACACACAGGCAAGACATATACACAAACACAAACAGAAAAATGCATAGTCACATAGAAATGTATACATTGACACATATTTTCACACACACATAAACACACAAACATACACAGTAATATAGGCAGACATATAGATATATTAACAGACACAGCCAAATGCATAGAGCGACACAGACATACATAGACACACGCATATTTGGACACTGACATTACACACATATACAGAGTCACATAGATACCACACAAACAGCACATCATATATGCAGAAACATGCAGTATGTACACAGATACATGGATACATGGCAATGCAACATATACATATAGACATATGCATAGACACTTAGACAAATGCACAGAGAGATATATACATAGACACATGCACACAGACATTTACACAGACACAATGCACAGAGATATGGACACACTTATACTCTCAGATGCACTCACAGACACACACATGAACACATAGACATACAGAAACACAGATTGAGACAGAAATAGACACAGACACATACACAGTACATGTGCACACAGGAATAGAGACAGACACATAGACACACTTGCACACACATGGAAACATAGACACGTATACACACAACACAGACTTATATAGAGACACAAAGGTATATGCATAGTCATACAGACAGAATAACACATAGACACACACATACACAGGCATAAGCAGAGACTTAGGCAGACATATACACAGAAACAAACTGAGATACAGACACAACAAAGACATACAACATTGACATATACACATGTACACATATATGCACAGATTCAGATGCAGACACAGAAATATAAACAGACTCACATACCCACATGTACACACAGACACACAGCGACATATACAGAGATACACATGTACACACATACAAAAATAGACACACACATAGACATAAAGACACATGCTCATTGACATATACACAGACACAGATACGCACAGAAAAACACATATACATAAAAACACATGCATTCACATACATGTACACAGACATTTACAAAGAAAAAACATACACATGTGCAACACACCAGACAACAGACATATACACAGACACATGCAGACACACATGTTCACACAGACATAAACTTACACACACAGGCATAAACCCAGACATGTTCAATAGATACACACAGATACATGCACACCCAGGGTCTAATATACAAATACACACTGGCATATACACTGACATAAACCCACATATACACACACAGATACACAGAGACACACAAACAATAGACATTCACATACAGACTGAAAGACGCATAGACATACGCACGTGCTGACCCACAGAAACACAAGAGACACACATACATAGAAGTACAGAAAAATGCACAAATGCAGACATATGCAAAGACACACAGGCACACATGAGTATACAGAACATACAAATGCAAAAACACACATGTGTACACCTGTACACACATTCACACAGATACAACATGCGCAAAGATAAATGAATACAGGTATACACACAAAGACATATAGACAAATACAGGCACATATGCACACACCCATATTTACACAGATTCACACTGATATATACAGATACTTGCATGAACCAACAGACACACACAGATGTAGACACACAGAAAACGAACAGTGACAGAGACAGACACACATATATACATACAAACGCAGGTGCACACACAGACATGCAAAGACTTATACACAGACACATGTATATGTACAGACCGAGAAGAAATATGTACAGACACACAGAGACTCAGATAGGCAGAGACATGTAGACAGAGACATACACATACACAAATGCACACATATATGTAGACATAATTCAGACACATGCATATACATATAAACAAACTCCCTGACATATGGAGACACACGCACACACGTACACTTGCAGAGACATATACACACAGTGTGCACACACATGAACATAAAGACACAGACATAGATAAAGATACAAAAATGCACAAAGATATAGACAGACCTACACAGTCACACACATGCACACACAGACATATATAAAGACACACAATGATACCCAGATGTACACACAAAGTCACACACCCAGTTCATACACAAATACACATACATATAAACAGAAAGACATATACACAGAAAGACACAGACATACACTTGCCACAGAGACTCACAGACCAGACCCACATGCACACACATAAATTCAACACAGACATACAGAGATGCACATACCTGTGCAATGACAGACACATACAGAGACCTACACCCACATGCAGACATAGATTCATACATGTACACACACATTCACACATAGACATGTATATACAGACACGCACATAGACATTCATATACACACAAAGACACACGCATACACAGAGAATATAAAGACATACACAGACACTCAGACATAGAGATAGACACACAAAACAGGTGCACAGACATATAGACATATACACAGATAGAGGCACACACCAGCATAAGATGCACACACATATACACGTGTACACACAGACATATACACCAGAGACATATATACATAGACATAGATATAACACATGCACAGGAAGAGTTACAGTCATATCTACAGGATGCATACACATGCACACACAGATATATACATAGATGTATATCAGACATATAGACAGATACAGAATTATACGCTGACACACAAATATACAGAAACACAATCATACAGACACAGACATACAGAGATTCAGACATAAACTCATACCCACATGCACACAGCCAAAGCACATGTATACAGACTCACACACATGTGCACAGACAAATATACAGACACGTGGACACACAAAATGAACACAGACACATGCAAGACATTAAAGTACACAGGTGCACACACATATATAGAGGCAATCACAGATACACAGATGAATATACCAACACACACATACAAGGACACACATATCCAAATCATAAACATGCACACAAAATGGACACACACAGACATATACACAGACATACATCCACATGTACACACAGACATATGTGATGTATAGAGACTCACATATACATAATCACACACATGTGTGTTCACAGTTACCCACATGGACACAGACACACTCACATGCACACACCTACGCATGTATACACATGCACAAAGCTCAGGCTACATGCACAAAGACACACATATACACAGATTTACACTGACATGCATACAGAGACACACTTGCACTATTACAGCCACAGAAACATAAACACACTTGCACACACAAATGACAGACAAACACAGAGACACAAACCCACAATGACACACACAAGCAGCTATAAACAGACATATGCACATATCCAGACTTATATAAAGACGCACAGAGACTAACAGTTATATAGACACAGAAACACAATGATAAACACCCAGATATACATACAGATGCACTGCTAATCATACAGACACATACACATGCACACACACTGAGACACACAGACATATACATAGAAACACAGCTATGTGGACACACAAACACAGATATAGATGCAGAGATAGACATAGCAGATATGCATAGAAATGCAAAGATGCATAGATATAAACACAGGCACTCATGCACACAGACCCACGCAGACATATACACATACCTACAATCATCACCCACATATACACACATGCACAGAAAACTGAATTGTGCACACATAGACTCAGACATGCATACATACATAGACACATGAAAGTACATAGAGACTCATATATATAGACACACTTAATATGTACATACATATACACATATAAACACAGACATACACAGACACACTTACATGCATTCACACTCAAGCACATACAGACACAGGTATATATCCAGACAAAACACAGATATATTCATAGACACATACACACTAGCATACACACAGACAAATATATACAGAAACATACAAAGAGACTCACTCTGACATATACATACACACATTCACACAGCTACAACTGTACATATATACAGACATGTGCACAGAACGAATATAGACACACAGATGCATACACATAGACACAGTCAGACAAACACAAATACATTGACATGTAGACATACACAGATATACATGCTAACTCACATTTATACACACTAACTCGTACACAAACATAGATACACACATACTCACAAACAACTAGTATACACATAGGCACATGCACACAAACTCACGTACACTAACACATACAGACATATACGCACAGAAGTATGGAAGCAAACAGATATGTCCACAGACAGGCATATTCAGACACATGCATACACAGATGTGCACACTAGAACAGACAAAACATATACACAAACACAGATATATGTATCGACACATGCATACAGAGAGCAACACACATATGCATAAATACACCTTATGCTCACACAGACATATACATGTACACACAGACATACACAACATACATACACACAATATACATATACACATATACATAGAAACGTATGCAAATGACATACATATATATACAAAGATACATAGGTACACAGGCACATACATATATGCAGACACATTCACACTCAAAAACACAATTATACAGACACATTAGATGTACATAGACACACGTGCACACAGAGACACACAGAATGACACAAATACACAGGCATATACACAGACACTTTTTTCCAAACAGACATACACAAAAAATACATAGATACATAACATGCACACACAGACACACAGATGTATACATAGTCACAAAACACAGCTACTTATGTATAGATATACATGCAAAAAGAGACATATTCAAGCACAGATGTACACATAATCTCACACAAACAACACAGACATATAAACCCATTTGTATAAACACATAAACGCATTAACATATACACATGTACACATGTGCACAAGCAAAAAACACACATAAATGTACAGAGAGACACAGAAACATACAGACTTACAGATAGACACACAAATGCTCACACAGACATACAGACACACATAGGTATTTACAGACAATGTACTACAAGAGGAAACACATACACTGACACTGATGCATACATGACACAGACATACATAGAGACACAGATATAAAGACACACATGAACAAAGATACACACACAAATATATATACACAGAGAAAAGCATTCACAGTCACATAGACACAGACACACATGCGTGCATACACAGACATATACACAGATACAGAGACACAAACATATATATAAACTCAGAGACAGATGCATTCACTTAGACACATGTACATACCCACAGACATTAACACATGCACACACAAACATACTGATACAAATAGACATTTAAAGAAAAGCACACATACACAGACATACAAACATAGGGCCATAAATTGATGAAAACTTACATATACACACTTATGCACAGAGACACACACCCAAATTCACATAGTGAGATATACTCAGATATATACACAGACACAAGCACAGAGTCATATACAGACACAGAGACACACAGATATTTGCATAGACACACAGATGCATGAATAGATACACAAATACATATGCAGATATGAAGACATATAGACAGACACCAACACAGACATATATAGGAGACAGACACACAGAAACACACAGACATATACAAAGGCACACAAAGACAAAACAGACATAAACACATAGAGGCCTCCACAGAAATACAGAGACACAGTTCACACACAAGCACAGAGAAACACACAGAAATATACACAGACACAGGTATATGGATAGACACAGAGACATGCACGCACACACAAGCACACACCTAAACATACAAAAACAGACATATAGACAGACACTCCCAATGCATGCACACAAACACACAGACTGTATAAAGACACACACATGCACACACAGAAATACAGACAGAGTCACACAGACATACTCAAACATGCAGCACAGTCACAACATGAAATTATACATGGGCTCAAAACATGCACACACAGCTACAAAATCAACATACACAGAGACATATAGGCAGCCACACACAGATGCACAAGGCACATATACACAGACATACAGGCAGACACACTTATACACAGACACATAGATATATTTACAGACATATATACCCACAGAATTATACACAGATTCATACATTTATGCACAAAAAGACATACAGATAAACACAGATATGTACATAGAGACACACACAACCATGCGCACAGACACAACATACGTATGCAGAGACATGCATAGCCACACAATAATATATACAGAGAGATATATAGAAACACATGTAGATACATAGGGCAGACATATACACAGACAGAATCAGACACACACAAACATATATCAGACACACAGAAACACCCAGACACACACAGACACACAGATAGAGACACAGACAGATATATACAGAAATACACAGAGACAAACACTATATACTTAGATACATGCACACATAGAGATACATGCATTCACACTGACAACAAGGACATGTACACAGGCATGTCTATTATAGTTTTATGCATAAGTGTGTGTCTTTTTGTGTCTTTTGTGCATAAGTGTATGCATCTGTGTATAATTCTGTGTAGCACACAGAGACACATATGACGTATACACAGTCAAACACATGCACTCCCACAGAGACATATGAAGAACACATTACATACAGATATATACGTAGAAACAGACACAGAGACATATACAGACACACACAAATACACAGACACATAAACATGCACATACAACAGACATACATAGAGAATAGACACACATATACATAACACATGTGTGCAACCACTGACAGACAAACAGATAGATACTTTGGCGCACAACACACCTGCGCAGCCACATGAACACACATACAGAATCAGACACTCACATACAGATATATATACACAAATACATACCTTGCACACACAGACATACAGACACATAGACATATACACACACAAACACGCACACAATCATACATACACAGACACACACATATGCTCGCAGAGACATGCAGATACAGAGACATATAAATATATATACACAGCACACACGTGCACACAGACATACACAGTATACACACAGGCCTACACACAGACACAGATGCACACAGATGTATTTAGACATGGTACACGTGCAAACACAGACATATACAAACGTGTACACAAAAATACATATGTCCACACAGACAAACATGCCCACGGACATATATATTCAGAGACACAAGCATGCACACAGACATACACAAACTGAGATTCACACAGACATACACAGAAACATACTAACATGGTGAGCCAAAGACAACACAGAGATATACACAGACTCACTTGTTGGCATACACAGACATATATAGATATATACACACAGAGACACACAGAAACACACTGACACATACACTGACACTTGCACAACAAACTCAGATAAAGATAGACATATACACGAAGATACACATAAACAGATATACAGATATGTGAATAGACACAATCACAAGACACACTGATAGAAGCACACCCAGTCACACACATGTGCCACACATATACATAGTCATTTGCAGACACACAGATGTTCCTGTGGACATGTATACAGAGAACATATATGAAACACAGGCACAAAGAAACATAAGTCATACACAAACACAAAGACAAGGAAATATACAGATAGACATGAACATATGCACTGACACACACGTTGGCACAGACACATGAACACACAAACATACACAGAAATATAGACATACACATAAATATATAAACAGATACACAGCCAAATGCAAAGAGTGACACTTGAGATAAAGAGACGCAAACGTATACACACAGATACCAAACAACACATATATGCATAAACACACATTTACATGGACACACACATGCACACATGGAAACACAACATAGACACATGCATAGATACACAGATATATATACAGAGACACGTAGACACGCATAGACATAAACATAGACACATTGGTGCACACGCGTGCATGCGAACAGATATTTTCACAGACTCATACAAGCACACAGACTTACAAATGCACACACAGATATATGGAAACACAGTCATATAGATCGACAGAGATAAACAGCATATACACATACACATACGTGTGCACATGCAGAGACATACACAGACATATGCTTGCATACATACATGATGACAGACAGAAAGACATATATACAAGACACAGGAATTCACACAGACACAAAGGTGTATGCATAGTCACACAGACACAATAACACATAGACACATGCACAGACATGAACACACAGAGACTTTTGCAGACATATACACAGACACAAACCAAAATGCAGATAC
Organism: Sorex araneus; assembly: GCF_027595985.1. Classification (NCBI taxonomy): domain Eukaryota; kingdom Metazoa; phylum Chordata; class Mammalia; order Eulipotyphla; family Soricidae; genus Sorex; species Sorex araneus. The sequence continues at coordinate 1,143,809 of NC_073313.1, forward strand.
AACAAAGAGATAAAACAGACATATACTCATGTGCACACACATGCATAGACACACAATTGCAAACACAGAAATATAAGCACAGACTCATACAGACCCCCACGTGCACATAGACACACATCAATATATAGACACACATATTTACACACACATATAAACCTAGACACACAGAGACATACACAGACGGACACTAATTTGTATAATAGACACATAATACAGATACATACATAGATAAACACATGCACACACAGACATGCGCACAGAAAAAACCAGATAAACACGTGCAACACACCAGAAAACACAGACATATATACAGATACACACAGACATATACACAGACACATATGCACACACAGACAAACTGACACAGACATAAACCCAGACATGCACAATAGAGATGCATAGATATATGCACACTGAGGGACAAATATACAAATACACACAGGCAAATATACAGATATAATCCAACATGTATATACAGATGTACACACAGACATACACAACAGACACACAACAGTCGTACATACACACAGAGTCAGACACAGACATATAGATTCACATGCCCAATCAGAGAAACAGACACACAGATAACATATAGACACACAGAAAAATGCACACAGACATATATAAAGACACAGATACAAACAGGTACACATAGATATACACATACAAACACATATAAATGCAAAAACCACAGGGGCATGTGTACCTGCGTGCACACACATTCACACAGGCACAACATGCTCAAAGATAAATGAACACAGATATATAGCTATACACACAAAGACATAGATCCACATAAAACTTAGACATATACACACAGATACACACCCACATAAACACAAAGTGATATACACTGACTTATACACAGATACATGCATGTACCAACAGACACACAGATATAGACACACACAGAGAAATAGAGACATGTACAGAGACAGACACACACAGAAACACACCTACACAGAAGACACACAGACATATACACAGAAACGCACATACACAGAAAAGAAATATGCACAGAGGCACTCTCATGTATAGAAACATGGACACATATACAGAGACATAAACGTGGATGCTTACAAGTATATACAGATACAATTCACGCATGTACACATTAGTCTCAGACGTAGAGAGATACCCAGACATACATAGACACACACACCCACAGACATATACCAAGACATACATAGAGGAATAATCAGACATACACGTAGTCACACACCTGATGCAGACAGGGATACACATACATATACACAGAAAACATGCACACACAGACATACATGTACACACAGAACTCACAGACATAGACACAGCCACAGACCCATGTGCACACACATAGATACAACACAGACATATGCCGAGACAAACACATATATAAACACAGTCATAAGCAGAGACAGAGATATATACACAAACTCACAAATGTGCAGACACAGTCATAAACACATACCCACACCCACATGCAGACACACACATAAATAGACATGCACACACACATTCATGCACAGACACACATAGACATATGCAAACCTATTTGCACACAGATACAGACATATAGATGCACACAAATATACACGTGCCCACACAGACATATACACAGACACACAGAGAACATATATACGTACACAGACATAGATGCAACACACACGGAGCCGCAGTTAATCATATCTACAGAAACAAACAGAATGTGCATACACACTTACAGATATATACATAGACATCTAGAGACCCACACAGACATAGAGATACAGAATTATAGAAAAACACAAGTATACATATACACAAACACAAATATATGCACTCACAGACACAGACATATAGAGTCTCAGACATATACACATGCCCACATGCACACAGACAAAATACATATGTATACACAGACTCACACACAAGTGCACACATATAAGTACACAGACATATGGACACACAAAACATTTAAACACATCGGTCGACATATATATAGAAAAGCATGCACAGGTGATTGTGATTTTACTGACACACCTATACAAGGACACACACATATACCCAAACCACACATGGGCACATAAAATACACACACATACAGACATACATCCACATGAACACATACATATATTGACACAGTTATACACACGTAAGCACACAGATACACAGAAACACACATGTAGAGACATAGACTCACATACACACATAAACTGAGATATGCACGTGTATTTACAGCACAGACTATATAGAGAAAGATACACATATACACATATTCACACCGACATGCACACACAGACACACATGCACTCAAACAGACACACATTTGCACGCACAAAGACAAAGTTACACACTTTCACACACCTGCACGCACAGAAATGACAGACAACACATATAGACGCAAACACATGAACCACATACACAGACATATATACAGACACACATGCACACACAGACATATAAAAGATACAGAGACTCACAGATATATAGACACACAAACACAATGACAGACACACAGACATGCAGAAATAGATACAGTAGAGATATACACAGCTATATACACAGAAACAAAAGCACACAGACATATACACAAAGACTCATGCAGACACGTCCACAGAAATGTACACAGACACGCTCACATGTACAAATGTACAAGCACAATTACAATACAGATTTTTAAACAGACATATCCACAACAGACGTATACACGGACATATATATATATAGACACAAACACACAAACATACACAGACACACACATACGCACACACAGAGATATGGGCACACAGAACACAAAGAAATATTGATAGACACAGAGATACACAGACATACATAAACAGAACACATGCTCACATATAACAAAAAACAGATTACAGACACATAATGAACACATGCACATGGAGGCATATAAGCAGACACACAAACCTATAGACACAGACATAAACATAAGCCACACAGACATGTATATACAGAAATACACGCACACAGGAGTATACACAGACATATACAGACACAAATATATGCATACACAGACTCACAGATTCTCACAGACACATACATACAGCTATATTCCCACATGCACACACAGACACAACACACATATACAGAGACTTACACAAATGTGCACAGACACAGAAATATGCAGACACACAGACACACAGACATAGACACACATCTATCACATAGATACAGAGAAACATAAAAATACATACATAGACACAGATGCACACAGGCGCATACACACAAACCACAGATATGTGCACACACACACCGACACACAACAGAGACATAAATACAGAAACACAAAATTATGCGCAAAGACTCTCACATGCACACACAGACCTATATACAGACAGAGACACAAAGATACACACACAGACGCACAGACACGAACGGAAATATACTTAGACACTTAAGGACAGAGACACACGAACACACTGATACATACAAAGACATAAATAGACACATAGACGGATAAAAAGACAAATACACAGACACACCTATATGCACACACAAAGATATGCAAACATATAGAGAGACATACACATGGACACACACAGGCATATAAAAAGACACGGAGAGACATACACAACACACATGCAAAAGATATACAGGTATATATAGTTACACACAGACATATACACAAACACCACACATAGCCACATAAAAAGACACAAGGCATATACATAGACACACATGATAATATACCTAATCACAAATAGATGTACAGAGACACACACAAACATATATAGACACAAATGTACAGATACACACCTATACACTGAGGCACCCAAACACAGACCCATATTCATAGGTACACACAGATTCACACACAGACATACACAACACACACATAGACACACAGTCACACATATACACAGACACATGCACACAAGATACACACATATACACAGACGTATACACAAACACCACACACATGCACACTCAAAGACATGTAGAAATGTGCCAAGACATACACCCAGTGCACACAAAAACACAAGGCATATACAGACACAGACAAGTCACATGTACACATAGACATTAGACATGCACACAGACTCAGACACACAATAGACATTTATTCAGAAACACAGGTATACACTCACAGAGGGAAACACAACAACAGTGCATACAGAGATATATACAGACACACAGACGCATGCCCACACAGATATAGAAATAATCACGCACACAGAAATATATATATACACAAACATACTCAGATACACAGAAGTATACACAGATACAGATACACAGACACAGTCATATACACATGTGCACACACAGACCTATAGTCACATAGATCAAACATATAGATGAACACATATGCTTACGCTGTCACACATAGACATATACACAGATATACACCCACATTTACACAGACTTATACAGAATCAGAAACACGTTCACAAAAACACACATACATGCCCACAGATATATAGAAACACACACATGCACACAGAACAGGTTATACACACAGAATCAGACACTCAGAAATGTACAAATACACCTGCATACATAGACATGTGCACAGACATACACCGGCACACAGAGATAAATACACATGTAAACACACAGGCATATGTACAGACACTGACTCAGATATACACACACACGCACGCACACATAGTCACTCACAGACATATACAGAGGCACACAGTCATATAGACAGATACACATACATGCACGCACACACATATAAACATACACAGAAACACGTACAAATATAAACCTATTTTCACACACAGAGCCGCAGACACAAATAGACACACAGAGACAATCATACATACATATACACAGACACATTTGCATAGACAGTGATATAGCCTCACAGACATGCAAAGATATATACAGACACACAGCAATATACATATACCCATAGACATATACATGCACAGACATTGGGACACACACGTATACACAGCCATACAGAGAGACCCAAAATCACCTAAAGACATGTAAAGATACACATGTATACAGACAGCCATATAGACAATACCCACACACGTATATACACAGATATGCAGATGCATACATGATGAAACACAGACATGTAGATACATACAGACAGACATAGACACACAAGGCACACAAGTACATACACACAGACACACCCAGTGCAAATGCAGATACACACAGACATATACTAAGACACACATCTCCACACAGACACGAATAAAGATGCACAGACTGACAGACATACAGAGACACAAATATTCAGACATGTGTGCATAGATAAATAAACACACAGACATGTACAAACTCACAGATGCACATATGGATACACATGCGCACATGCACACACAGATATATACATAGGAACACACAGACATATACACACACATGATCCCAAACACATGACACACAGACAGAAGTAGTTTAGTCAGACACTTACAGATGGATATACAGACATCCACATACACTCATATCCAAATACACACATAGACACAGACACTTATGGCAGCATAAGATACAGAGGTATATACATAGAAACATAGACACAATCAAATATACACATATATACACACAGAAACACAGACATAGACACACAAAGAAACAGACATACAACTGTCCTACACAGGCACCCCCCAATGTATGTAGTCACACACATATATATATGTACACCAAACATACGCACACATAGGTACAGACATATACACACAGACACCTGCACGCACACACACAAACACAACACCGATGTACACAGACTTACACCTGCTCACCTGCATACACAGATAATATACAGACAAATAGTTACACACCCACATGCACACACAGGTTTGAAAACAGATGAATTGACACGTTTATACAGAAATGCACATATGTACACAGATACACGCAGACATATACAGAGATACACATGCACAAACAGTGTCTCAGAGAGACATACAGAGAAATACACACACCCGCACAGACATGGAGAGATACAAAAACCCACACACAGCATGTACACATAGAAAGACATATACACGTAGAGAATTAGACACAGATATAAACAGACACACAGATAACAAGGATATTGATACAGATATATACATGCTCGCACAGACACACACTTGCGAGCACACATATACAGGCATATAGACATAGACTTATAGACACAGATGTACACAAACACATGCACACAAAGAGGCAGACGTAGACAGATACGCACATACCCACTTGCACACACAAATACAATGATGTATATAGACATGCACACACAGACACATGTAGATACACTGACATGTACACAGCCTAACACATGTACATACAGATATAGGAATACATGGGAAAAATGCACAGAAACACATGTGCACACACAGACATATACAGACACAGATATGCACACGGACATATACACAGACATGCAAATGCACACACAGAGACTTATCCAAGGATACACACATATTCACAGACACACAAAACAAATGCTCAAACACTCATATGGACAGACACACAAATGTAAACATAGAAACATACATTTACAAACATAGACACACATAGACAGACTCAAATACACAGACTCAGACACACATGCACACATACAGAGGTATACAGATATATATATATATATATATAGATACACATAATGTAAACAGAGTAGATATATTACACACAGACATATACACAGACACATTTACAGAGAAAAAGATACATACACAGCACACATAAACACACAAATAGACACACACATACACGGAGACATAAATATACCCAGACACAAATACACATTCACAGAGACCCCTAGACATATACACATACATAGACAAATACACACAAACACATGCAGAAACAGATGCTGGCATATACACAGAAACCCAGACATATACACAGACACACAGATGCACACACATGAACATGTAGACATACATACATAGAGACACATAGACACACAGAGATAAACAAAAACACATAAAGATAGAGACACACACATGCTCATATACAAAGATACATTGTGGGATAACCAAAGAAACATGCAGTTACACACCCAATGTATACAGAAATACATACACACAGATATATATATATATATATATATATATACAGAAAGACTTGCACACACAGAGATACACATATACCTAAAACTCAAACAACCATAAATACAGATACAGACTCACATAAATTCACATAGATATAAAACAGACATGTACAGAAACAGAGACACACACATGTGCAGACAGACATATACAAAGACCCACACCGACATTCAGACACAGGCACACACAGTCATAGAAAGACACCTGTGAACATATACATACAGATGTGCACACACAGATACACATGAATATACATACACAGACAGACATAACATACAGATATACACACATATAGACATATGCAGACTGAACCACAGAGACATAAACACGGGCACACATAGAGACACACAGACATAGGATATATACAGACACATAAGTACACACGTGTACATACAGAGCCACACACAATATACATACACAGACAAGTGTATACACACTGAGACATGTACAGAAACACATACACATATGCAGAGAAACACTCATGCATACACACCGACACACTCAATGCTTACACAGGCATGGGCACACAGAGATTCAGAGAGGATTAAGCAAACACGCAGACATGAGCACAACGGAAATACATACACACAGATATATACACAGAAACACATGTAGACACATATATACACAGACACATATATAGATTGCAGACACAGCCAAACAGATATATGCTCACAAATACACACACCTAGAGACACATTCACACACATATACATGCAGAAATACATATATACAAATATATATGCAATACACACTCACACATATACACAGACACATATAGAAACCCAAATACATGTGCACACACATATGTACATACATGCAATCATGTATACAGACAACCACAGACAGATGTTAGATGCACACAGAGACACTCAGACATACACACAAAAACACAGCTACCCACAGAACAAAACAAGCACGTCTACATGCGCACAGACACACAGATACAAAGAGATAGACAAGTGTACACACAGAGACACAATCCTATACAAAGATACACACAGTCGTACACAGACACACATGCACAATAACACAAGCAGAGACACAGACATATATACACACACGGATATACACATACAGACACACATAGGCATATACCCAGACATATAAAAAGGCACACACAGAGACAAACAGGTATAGACACACATAGAGACACACAGAGGTATACACCCAACATAAACAGATATTCATTGATATATACAGACACACACAGACATATTCATACAAAGATATGCACTTAGACATATATACAAACATACATACACAAAAAGGACATATACACAGAGACACAAGGAAATAAACACATAGATACAGATATGTACACAAACACATAAACATGTACACTGACACATGCACACACAGACAGACGTATACAGAGACACAAACATGCAGACACAGATATACATAAACTGAGGTCACACAGACATATATACAGAAACATACCAACATGTAGACCCACAATGTAGAGACATACGCAGACTCACATGTGGGCAGAAACACACGCAGCCATACACACTGACATGCACACACAGACACAGATGTAGACAGACAAAATCACAATGCACACAAACATATACAAAGACATATACGCATAGAGCCAGATACATAAATAGACACAGTCACAAGACACACTGACAAAAACACGGTAAAACACTCATGCACCACACATATGCACACACAGTCATTTATAGATACACAAACATATGCACATACACAAATGTACATAGACACGTACAGCACTCACAAGCACACAAAGAAACAAGCACAAAGAAATATAGACACACACAAACATACATTGACACTCAGACTCTCACAGACACATCAACACACACAGAAATATAGACAGATGTAAACAGACACACAGCCAAAGGCACAATGACACTGACATATACAGACCACACACATGTATGCACACAGACATACACAGACACAGATAATATTTGTATATGTGTACAACACATCATATATGCGGAAGCACACATTTACACGGAGATACGTGCACACGTGGTAACACAATGTACACAGAGACACAGAAATGTAAATAGACACATGCAGACATATACACTGACCCAGGTGTACACACATGCATGCATACACACAGACATTTACACAGACACACAAGCACACAGACACAAATGCACACAGACACACAGATACTCACATGCGCACACAGACATAGAGAATACACATACACACACAGAGATGTAGACACAGAAAGACACTGATAATATACACAGCAGATACAGAGACCCACAGAGACACAAAGTTATGTGCATAGTCTTACAGAAACATATATCCACTGAGATAAACAGAGACTTACACCGACACAAACTGAAATGCAGACCCAACAAAGACATGTAACACAGACATATACATATATACACACATGCACAGAGACACAAATGCACACAGAAATATAAAGACAGAGACTCGCAAACACACCCACGTGCGCACAAGACAAGGACATATACATAGACATACAAGTGCACAGACAGACGTATACAGAGACACAGATACACAAAGATATATATATATATAGACATGCACACAGACATTTACACAGACAAAAACGGATACGTGCAACATACCAGGAAACACAGCAGTGTATACAGACAGACATATACACAGACACACACACAAACATAAAATGACACACACAGACATAAACCCAGACATGCAAAATAGAAATAGATATGATATGCCCACCGAGGAGCATACATACAAAGACACATAGGCATATACACAGACATAATCCCACAGTACACACAAACACACAGAGACATATACAGAGACACACAGACAAAAGACATACATATACAGACTCAGAGATACACAGATATACAGACACACACACATGCTCACTCTCAGAGGCACACCGATATGTACATAGACACCGAAAATTGCACACGCAGACATATACACACAGATACATGCAGACACACATAGACACACATGCATATACAGACATAAATGTAAAGCCACAGACATGTGTACACACGTGCACACATTCACAGAGACAAAATATGTGCAAAGAAAAATGAAGACAGATATATACACACAAAGACATATAGACAAGCACACACAAACATAGCCATATATGCAGACACCCCCACATGTACACAAAGGGATACACACTGACGTATATACCGATACATGCATGTACCAACAGATACACACAGAGACAAACACAGAGAAACAAAGAGTGACATACACAAACACACCCAGATATATACATAGAATCACACAGGTGTGCACAGACACATAGACACCCTCAGATATATAGACATATAGACACATATACACAGAGACATATATCCAAATGCACACATGTAGATGCAGACACAATTCACACACGTGCACACAGACATATATACAAATACCTAGACATGTGACAGACATATATACAAATACCTAGACATATAAACATCACACAGATGCACACAGAGTTGCATAGACATATACACAAACACGATGCGCACACACATGAACACATACGCATAGTCATATATACAAAGACACATAGATATACAAAGATAAACACAAATGCATAAAGATGGAGACACACAACTAAATTCAGACATACAGATGCACACACAGACATACGCAAAGACACATAGTGTGATATCCACAGATACATGTAGTTACACAACCAGTGGATACAGAGATACATATGCATATACATATACACAGAAAGACGTAAGCACACATATAGACACATGCAGCCAAAAGTCACACAACCATAAACACAGACACAGACCCACATGAACTTGCATAGATACAAAACAGACATATACAGAGGCAGAGACACACACTTATATAGACACAGTCATATGCACAGATACCGATAAATACATAGACGCACAGACATTTACACAGACCTGCACCTACATGCAGACACAGACACACACATGCACACAAAATCACCCAGAGACATACATAGACATATGTACAGATGTACTGACGCAGATAAACATAGACATATAGACAGACACAAACATATACACAGACACACACAGAATGTACAGATATACACAGGCACACAGACATATAGACAGACAACACAGGCACACAGAAAGAGACATATACACAGGCACACACCGGCATGCAGATGCACACACAGATACATACACATGTACAGAGACATATACACAGACACACAGGGACATATATACATACATACACAGACATAGATACAATATGTGCATAGACACAGTCAGTCATTTCTACAGAAACATACAGAATGCATACACACAGATATTTACATACACATTTAGAGACCCACAGTGACATATAGACAGAGATAGAGAATTATACAAACACACAAATATACACATATGCAGACACAAACATGTACACTCAGACAGATATACAGAGACTCAGACATGTACACAGACCCACGTACACACAGACAAAACACACATATACACAGACTCACAAAAGTGCACACACAGTCATATACACATAGAAACAGAAACAGGAAATGAATACAATGAGTACACAGACACATGCAGACATTCAAACACATAGATGCACAGACATCCACAGGCACGCATAGATATACAGATGAACATATCGACCCACATATACAAGGCCACACATACATACCCAAATCGTACACATGAATACAAAATAGACACACACAGACATATACACAGACATAACTGATGTGCACACACAGACCTATGCAGATATGCGGAAACATATGTACACAGACGCATACATGCAAGCACACAGACATATACACAGATACCCACATGCACATATATACAGATACACAGAAACCCCCATATACACGCAGCAGAGACTAAATACACAAAGACACACATATACACAGATTCACACTGATGTGCATACACAGACACGCATTCACCCATACAGACACAGACACTCATGCACACACAAACAAAACACAGACATATATACAGACACACTGAGGCACACTAATATGCACATAGACACAGAGTCAGAAAAAGGCAATATACAGACATACATACTGTCATATACACAGACACATAGGGATATACACACCCACATGTACACAGAGCCAGAAAGACATATAGAGACTTACATATGCTAACAGACACACAACTGATCCATACAGAGTCACACACATGTACACACATGCACATATACACACAAACATAGACACATGCACACACAACATATACACGCATAGATGTGTATGTATACACATGCATGCACAACAGATATATATACACACAGAAACAGATATATACAGACACATGTGCACACACTTACACAGATACCTAGACACACAAAGACACACAGATATATACATAGACACACACGCGTATGGACGATATACACCCAGAGATACACAGACACACATGCACGATAGACGTATGCACAGATACATAAAAATAGACATACACCTACACACTGTCACACATATATACACAGACCCACACAGAGGGACACGGATGTACACATACATGCTGAGAATGAGACACAGACATATTCTGACATGCAGACAACAAAGACATTCACACAGGCACAAATACATGCTCATGCAGACACACAAGTGTGAACACATGTGCATATCACAGACATATAGTCACACACGTACACAAAGAGACATACACTCACATGCACACACAAATAGATGTACACTGAGACATATGCACATACAAAGACACATGTAGACACAGACATGTACACAGACTAATGCACCTGTAGACACAGATAGATAGACACACAGACATACTTAGACAAATGCACAGAAACAGAAATGTGCACATAGACTTATACACAGACACACAAATGTACATACAGCTTTATACACAAATATATACACACAGAAACACACTAAACAAATGCACAAGCTCACAGGCACACACAGGCACACAAATGTAAACAAAGAATCATACATTTACAAATTTAAACACAAACATACCACAGACAAATACACAGACTCAGACCACAAACATGTGGATATTCAGAGGTACAGAGACATATACACAGCCACACAACCACACAACACATGCATATACACAAACACACAACTTACAGATACACACTGACACAGATATACACAGAAACACATTGAGTATACACAGACATACAGACATGTACAAGACACACATGTACACAGGACAAAAAAAGACATAGCAGACATTCATATGTATTACAGAAACAAACATACAAGCAGACACCTTTATACACAAACTGAGATTCACAGACATATACAGATAATCATACCCACCTGTACAGACACAGAACACAGAGATATACACAGACTCACAAACATGCGTACACACAGATATATACATAGACAAAAACAGAACCACACACAGGGACACAAGCACACAAACAGACATAAAGACACAGCAAATACGTATGCAGATATAGACATGCACACACAGAAAAGAGACAAAGGAATATAGACATAATCACAAGACAGACACGTACATATACATGCACACACACACACAGAGACACAAATAGATACAGATACACATGGACATATACATAGCCACACAGAGACATGTTCACATATAAACATATACACAAACACAAATGGATATATACAGGGATACACAGACATACACATTTACACATAGAAAACCATACATGTACACAGCATACCCACATGGACACACAGACACACACATTCACACGGACATCAGATATATAGACACATAGACTCTTGACAAACACAGAAGTATACACAGATATATAATCTGACACACAGACACACGAAAATTTTCACAGATAGATATAACACAAAGACACGGATTCAGACACATGCAATACACATTGACATATACAGACATTTATGCACAGGTACACATTCATACCAAAACACAAACTGCACACATAGATAACACATATAAACTGATAGACACACAAAATAAAAGACCTATACACAAATAACACATGCACAGAAACACATGCCTACATAATACACAAACACGCAGATATATACGTAGACAGATAGACATCATACGGACACAAATAGACACAAATGCATACACATGTGCACACGGTGAGACACACAGATGTATAAAAAGATATAGTCACACATACACGGCACATACAAATATTCAGACACGTACATATACACACGTATGTACACAGACATACAAAGACACAACACATGTGTGCATAAATATACACAGACACACAAAGACAGACACAAACACACATGTACAAAGAGATATACATGAACGCATACCAACATGCACACACAAAGACAAACCTACAGACATATACAGACTCACTGTGGCCCACACAGGGTGGAAGGGGTGCAGCCCCTCAGGCCTTGCCCTTTGCATGCAGGTGCCATTGTTTGCTGAGCAGAAGTGAAGAAGGCCGTGCTGTCATCATCCAGAGGAGCTCACAGCAGCCCTGGAACACACGTGTGTGGTGGGACCCAGCCCTGGCACCGTGTCTGTGCTGCTTGTAAGCTGGGGGACAGTGTTTGCGCCCTCTGTCCATTTGCAGCTCTGACTGGAGCACACTGAACACACCCACCCCTGCAACATTCTGGGCACTCTCTGCAGAGATTGTACAGACTTGCACACTCCCCTGCCCCCCTATCAGCCACACACAGATATATGCTCAAGACACAGACAGAACACAAAAACACCACACAGACACACACGTACACAGACATAACACACATATACACAGACTCACAAAAGTGCACAACAGGCATATACACATACAAACACAGAAAATGAATATAATGAATACACAGACTCATGCAGACATTCAAACACATAGATGCACACACATCCATAGGCACGCATACACTCAGGCACACAGATATACAGGGAAACACATGCACACAAACAGGTATGCACACATAGACATATACTCAGAAATGAATTCATATACCTAGATGTATACACAGACACAGACATGCAGAAGCAGATACACATATACACACATGCACACATATAAAAACACACATGGACACACAAAAATATACCCAGCCACAAACACACATTCAAACAGAGATACAGACATATACACATACAGAGATATAAACACAGATATGTACACAGACACACATCCACATGCACACACACTGACATACACAGAAAACACATGCACTTGTATACTAACTGATATACACAGAAACATACTGAAACAGACATATACACAGACACACATGCGCAAAAATAGAAATAGAGCCCCACACAGACATATACCAGACACACAAAGACACCACAGATAATATGCTCAGACACAAAAGAAATGCACACATACACACAAAGAGACATATACCTAGACATATACACACAGATACCCATGAATACAGACATATAGACAGGACACACACAGAAATATACCCAGAACACACACACAGATACACACAGACATATACAGACACACTTCCGCATGCACAGACACTAACATATATAGACACACGTGCACATATGTGCAGACACACACAAGACAAATACACAGACACACGCAATTACACAGTTACACACAGAAACCTATACACAGACACACACCCAATGCAACATAGAGACAGGTATATACATGTGCATTCAGAGACACACAATGGCACACATATAGACACAGAGATAACATAGATACATGCATAGACACAGAAAAATGCACACAAAAACACAAATATACACAAGATATAATAGACACAGAAGAACACATGTAGACAGATTCATATACACAGACACACTTTTACACACACACATACATGTACCTACACAGAGACACAGACATTCAGACAGGAAACACATACACACACATATATAAACACACACACACTGCTACAACCACACGTATACATAGATGCAGACACAATATATATGTAAGACTTGTGGACAGAATCACACATAAACAAATACAAAGGTATTCAAAGACACAAATGTGGAAATACAGATGAATAGACTTAGAAACACACTCAGAATATGCACATAAAAACACAGACACAGACATATAGACACACGTGCACACTCAGAGACAGACACACATCCCCACATGCACAGACATATACACTGAAACACACATATTCAATAAAGACACACAGACATACACAGACTCAGATGTGCACACATTCATATATACAGAAACACACAGAGACACACATAGATGTCCATACAAAAGCACAAACATGCAAGCACAGCCACAAACTTACACAGAGAAATACATATATACAGAAAAGACACACACGTATCTATATACAATATATACAGACACATGTAATGCACACACATAAAAAACAGATACACACAGACACAGGTATACACACAAGCACATATAAAACAGACATATACATAGACACATACACAGACACATGCAAACAAGTATGCACAGATGGAACTTATACAAAGACACACAAACACGTACAGAGACACACTGATATGCACACACAGACTCATACATATGCACACAGAGAATCATACACAGCCAAAAAGAGACACACATATATATTCATAGACATACAAACACAATCAAACACACATGTACATATATACAAACAGACATATTCACACACACATGCACAGATACACACATATACTCAGAGACACACTGACATACATAGAGACAAACAGAAATGTACACACCTACACATACCAATGTGCACAAACACAAGCCAATGAATACACAGAGACACCATATACACAGACACAGACATGAACACACATACACATTATGTACAGCGATACATGTGTAGAGACACAGAGACATATAAACACAAATACAGGTGTGCATGATAGCATAACAGTAAGGCATTCACCTTACACGTGACTGACCCAGGTTTGATTCTTCCACCCCCTCAGAGAACCTGGCAAGCTACTGAGAATATCTCACCTCTCACCTGCATGGCAGAGCCTGCCATGCTCCTCGTGGTGTATTCGATATGCCAAACACAGTAACAACAAGTCTCACAATGGAGACGTTACTGATGCCCTCGTGAGTAAAGCGATGAGCAATGGGATGCCTAGAACACAAAAATATGCACATAGACACACAGATATATACACAGATATATGTGCAGACACATAGATATCGACATATACGCACATACATACACAGATAAACAGACATAAGTAGACCGACATAATCATACGTGCACACAGACACATGTGCAACATAGACGCATAAAGACATATACTCTGAAATAGAAACACACACACATTCATATTCACAGAACACACCGATAGACACATGCAGACACAAAAACAGAGACAAACACGGGCACACATAGAGATACACATACATGAATATATACACACACAATTACACACATATACATACATACAGAGACACACAGAATATACATACACAAACAGACATAAGATACATAGACAAGTATATACACCCTGAGACACATACGGAGACACATGCATATATGTAGAGAAGCACTCATGCGCACATACTGACATACATAATGCAAACATAGACCTATGGACATACAGAAATTCCGAGAGGATTAAAAAAAAGACATGTGCACAATAGAAATACATATGCACACAGATATATACACAGAAACACATGCAGGCACACATATATACACAGACATACACACATGTATGCACACAGCCACACAGACTCACAAACACATGCATGCATATAGAGACACAAACATATTCATGCACATATACATGCACAGATATATATACATAGACACAACATATGTGAAACACACACATACAGAGACACTCAAGGACATATTGACTCACAGACATATACATAGAGACACAGGCATATATAGACAAAGACACACACAGACATATAGAGACATATACACAGACATGCACCTAATGCAAACTCAGAGACACAGACATATACACAGGCACACACATGTACACACACAAAAATCACAGACACATTCAGACAAAGCCAGAACAAGACAGGCATATACACATATACATAGGCACACAGAGACACACAGAGATGTGTCCGTAGAAGCACGAGCACACACAGACACATAAACAAGACAAAGACATTTACACACAGACACATACATGAATGCACACACAGCGACACACATAGACATATAGACAATCACATATAGAAGACACACACAATGCACACACAGATACATGCGTATACACAGATAAATCTGCACACAAACATACACACATAGGATCACACAGACACACTTACACACAGACATAAACACAGATACAGACACATAAACAGACACGGTCGTGCACAGACATACACAATGATATGCACACACTGATATACAGATACATATATACAAATATATAGATATATATGCAACACGGTCACAGATACACAGACACAGCCACCCAAATACACGTACAAATATGTACATATATGCATACATATAAACACAGACAGCCACAGACAGACAATAGATGCACACAAAGAAACTCAGACATACACATAAAAACAGTAGTTACCCACAGAACGAAATACGCAATCATATCTACATGCACACACACATGCACACAAAGACACGTGCACACACATAGAGGCATAGTCATATACAAAGACACACAGAACCATATGTATATAGACACATAGTCATACACAGACAAGCACAAACATCACACAGACACACATGCTCACTAACAGATGCAGAAAGAAACACAGACAATTATATGCACAGATATACGCATACAGGCAGAAATAGAAAAAGACCCAGACACATAAGAAGGTACACACAGAGACAAACAGGCATATACACAGAGAGAGACACACAGAGATATACACCCAAACATACACAGAGACTCATAGATATACAGACACATACAGACATATGCAGACATAGATATACACTTAAACATATACACAAACATACATACACAAAAGGAACAGAGAGACACACAGACATAGGCACATAGCCATATATGCAGACCACCATATGGCACACACGTATACAGATAAGTGTACTCAAGACAATGAACATTTATACACAGAGAAACACAGACACACACAAATACACAAATATATACACAGTGACATACATATGTACACACAGATATACAAACATATACCAAACATACACAAACCTGCAAACAGAGAGAGGCAGACATATACACAGACACCCCCAAATATACACAGACACACAAAGACATATGTAGAGACACATTAGACACATGGAGACACAAAGAGACATATACCCAGAAACAAATATGCACACACAGAGACACATTAAAACACACAGATGTAAGTATAGACAGACACATGCATGCACACACGGATACACACAGACATACACAGACTCACAGAGACATATACACAGATACCCATACGCAACATTCATAATGACTTATACATATTCACAAAAATGAGCACATACAGACACACAGACATATATACAGAGATATATAGAGAGCCATATGCACAAGCATAGACATGTACACACACAGACATACAGAGAAAAACACATAAAACACATGAGCACACACAGATATAAACACATAGAGACACCCTAACACAGATCGATACAAACACAGAAATAGACCCAGACACGAATTCACATGCAGAGAGACACAGACATGTACACAGACACACATCCAAATGTGCACACACAAACATACACACAGACAAAATCATGCACATACTGACACACAGATGTATAGACACATAGAGACATACACTAATACAACAGATATATAAATGAACACACATGCACATTGACAAAAACAGACATATATGCAGACACAGACACACAGACACAGGTAATATGTATAGACACAAAAAGGCACACACAGACACATGGAGACATATATACACAGACACACACAGATACAGAAACATGCACAGACTCATAGACACATATTCACACAGAGACATAGGCATATCCACACACAGAGAAAAACAGAAATATATATGGACACACATACACATACATATAAAGGCATACCACATATAGGCAGACATACAATGCACACTCATATGTATAGATATATATACACATGTGCACACACAGACTAAACAACACAGATATATACATAGACACACCAAAAATGCAAACACAGATACACACATGCGCACACAGACACACATAGAGACACACAGGGACAGACGTATACAAAATCACACACATGCACACACATAACAAACATATACACACAGAATCAGGAAAACACAGACATATACCCTGACACGTGTGTACAGACACAATAATATATACAAACTCAGAGAAACATATACACAGTCACGTATATACAAACACATTCAGAGACTCACACAGACATACACAGACACACTTAGAGATACACAAAATCACAACACAGACATATGAAAAGACTCACATATGCACACAAAGACATGGACATGGACACACAGAAACACAGATCTATATAGCCACAGTGACACAGACACAGACATATACACAGACACACAGAGACAGAAGTAAAGCACACAGACTGACCCACAGAGACACACACAGATATATACATATACACTTGAATACACAGACATATACATAGCTACACAGATATGCACAGACAGACATATGCACAGATACACTCACACACACCCAGACATGTATACAATATACACAGACAAATATTAATAGGGACATAAATAGACACACCCACGGGGACCCACAGACAAACAGACACATACTAACATATATAAGAACTTTCCCCATGCACACACACAGGCACAGCACAGGTACGGCTTATACATAGACACACAGGTTTGCACACAAAGACGCATACAGATATACACACACGTGCTACACTAACACAGAGACACACAGAGAGACAGAAAGACACACAGACAATATACACAGAGACACAGATATATACCTAGACAGATATGCACAGATGAACCTATAACCACCTATAAACCTATAAACTCACACAAATATATAAACAGACATACACCCACATGCACACAATCACAGAGTGGACTTAATATACAGACTCTCACACATGCACACACACTTAACACACATGAGACACACAGGGACAGACGAAAACACAATGGACGTAATACAGAGACAGGGAGGTATATATAGACAAACGCAATACTCAGAGATGCAGGAACACACAGACACATGCACATGCAGACATGTACACAAATATACACAATGAACACAGACATAATGTATACACCCAGAGACACACAAGCATAAATACACACATATAAACCGATAGACATACACAGACATACACCCATGTGCAACGCAGACATGCAGACACAGAGACATACATGTGTAAAAACACAAGAAAGAAGAGAGAGGGCCCAAGCGGGGCTCTATCTCTCCCGCTGCCCGAGTTCGGTAGTCTCACGCTGCTTCCCCACCCCGGGGAGGTTGATGAAAATGATGAGGCAGGCAAAGGCAGAAACGGAGCCAAGCTGGTTGGTCTCAATCGCAGTTTATTCCAATCTCCTCTCTATACACTCCCGTCTCTCTCGTTGCTTCCTCCCCGTTCTCGATCTCTTTCTGGATCTTCTAATATTCCCCTTTCTGTCCTGCTCGCTCTCACTTCTTTCACCTTGTGCTCTGCTTATGTGTGTGCCACTGTACTCTCTTCGTCTGTCTCCTGCGCCTGTCTCTCTGCATCTGTCTCTCTGCCTCTGCTTCTGTGTCTTCTTCCTCTGTCTTCTACCTCTGTCTTCTGTCTGTGCCCCCCTTGTCTTCTTTCTCCCCCCCCATATCTTCTATCTCCTCTCAGTGCCCCACAGTTTTAGTTTATATAGGAAATTACATAGGGTGGTTACACAAAGGTGGGTTTAACATCAACAAATCAACAAAGAAGGGTAAGACCATTTCTTGAGGAAATTAACAAAATCTCATCTAAGGAAATCTCATCTAAGGAGATCCACGCAAGGGTGTGATTTCAAACAAGGGTGTATCAGGGTGTGAGCTAGTAATCTACTTAAATAGTTATAGTAAATCTACTTCTAATATTTCTAACAATGTTATTCTGTATGAGCACAGTAAGAGATATAAAGTTTGTTTTTTCCTGAGGACATTCACTATATAATCCAGACTACAGTCCTCAGGCCAGGTTAGTCTTCCTAACCCCAGCAGGATCCAAATCTCATTGTTACTTTTGGATCATGACAGCATTATCCATGATCATGCCCTCAACTTGTAGTTGAGTATTGTGGCACTTTGGCCTGGCCCATTTCGATGCCAGGGTAGCACATAACTCACTGCGTGCCCTGCATCCGTCCTGTCACTCGTTGGGTTCCTGCTTTCGGGGTGCTAGGAACTGAGGGCAACTTGAGTTAAGAAAGCAGATGCCCAGGAGTAAATATTGGAGTCAATCAACTCCCAAGTTACAAGCACAATATTGTCTTCCTGTGTCCATACAGAAAAGACATTGCTTTAAATCTATGTTCCCTAAGGCAAGGCAAAAAAAGGACAAATCCCATGTTATCCTACACATACATATGGACACACTCCAGATATATACATATACTCAGAGACCATGTGTACACACAGAGAAGAGCATACACACGTACACTCAGACACAGACATACACACAGAAACACATGCACACACGCAGAAAATTCATATAGACAGACGTACACAGACATATACCAAACACATGTGCACCAGAGACACAATTAAAGGCACGCACAGAGACAGCAGACATGTACAGAGAAACACAGTCACACAGCCATATACACAGATATAAACACAGACACATAGACAAACACAAAAACATATGCACAATACATGCACATATGTATCCACGAACTAAAACTATACATGCACAGATACAGACATATGCACACAAAGACACAAATAAACAGACGTGTGTGTATATATGGACAACGTACACAGACACAAGAAAACATACACTGGCACACACCCATGTGTACACACAGACACAGGCACACAAGAACACACACATAGAGACACACATACCTGCACACAGAAAACGACATACACACCCACTTCCACAGACTGACATCAGACATATATAGAGACACATGTACACACAGGGACACAGACATACACATTGTCACACAGACATTTACATACACAATTACATAAACATGCACACATAACACACATATACACAGGAACACATATGTACAGACACTCAACCATAGAGACACATACAGACATAAACACAGAGACACATAGATATATACACAGACCCACATCTACAACCTCACAGACACAAAAACATATACAAAGACATAGAAATACCGACACATGGACGCAGACATATACATTGACATACATGAACACACAGACATATGCACACAGAGACAGAGAGAGACACACAGACATATACACAGATATACCCAATGCAACACAGAGAGACACAAATAGTCACATACACAGATGCACACATGCACACACAGACACAAAGATATATACACAGAGACATAGTGACATAATTATGCATAGAAACACAGATGCACATAGAGACATGTACACAGCATAGACACACAAAAACACATGCACTCATATTCATATACCCAGGCACACAGACATTTACACAGAGCCATACATGTGCATGTAGACATATATACAGACACTAACACACATAGACACAATGCACACAGGTACAGGTATACAACATATACAGATACATACTTGCACACATGACACTGACATGCACAGACACAGACATGTACACAGACACATGCACTCACGACATACAGAGACACATGCACACACAGACATACACAGACACATAGACATGCACACACATAGGTATATACACATACACTACAATATACAGAGACACACATGCACACACAGATACAGAGACATACTAAAGCACACACATAGACACACACCTACGTACAATATACATAAACACAATATGCACACATTCATAAGCAGACACACAGATGTATACATATACACATATACATGCACATACAAAGACAAACACAGATAAGTGCTTACATATTGAAACACAGAGAAACACACAAACTTGTACAGAGACACTCAGATGCACACACAGATGTATGGAAATAGGTATACATAGCCACAGAGTGACACACAGATACATTCAGAGACATGCAAAAACAATCAGAGACACAGATAGACATATATACAGCCTCACAGACATACACAGAGAAACACCCAGAAAGATAGATAGACACAATGATACATACACACACAAACATAAACACAGATACAGAATGCATACACAGAGAAAGTCACACAGTGTCACGTACATAAACACAGACGCAGATATTGCACACACATAGAACACAGATACACATAGCATGAATACAGACACACAGGCACACTCACACCTGTACTCAGACATGCAACTGCATGCACACAGAGAGCTACACAAAAATACACACACGTCAGACCTACATGCTTTCACAGATGTACCGACACACAGAGACATATACACAAACAGACATGCACAGACAAATGTGCACACAGAGACATACACAGATGCATATGCGCACAGAGACAGAGACATATATACAGAAACACCAACATACAGCAACAAACACATGAATACACACAGACACATTTACAGACGTACGTAAGCATACACAGATACACACAGACATATACTCAGCTACACACAGTTACACAGATGTGCACAGACATACATAAACAACAGATGTACACACAGATATATATATATCCACACAAATATAAATTGACACAAATGCACATACACAGACACATGGACACATTCACAGATACACCAACATTCACCTCCACAGACATACAGAGGCACACTTATACACAGACACATATGCACACAGATATAGATATAGACTCAGGCACATACACAGGCATCTACCAAACACACACATACAGACACAGACATATGCACAGAAACCCACAATGACACACAGACACACATGCATACACAGAGATATACGCAGACATATAGACAGATACATATGGACATACAGACACACACACACAGATCTGTACACAGACACACACCACATGAACACACAGAGTTTGTTCAGAAGACACAACAGACATGCATATAGGACATATACACACACAATATACAATCATGTGCACATGCACCCACAGATTTACAGACATTTACACAGACACAGATGTACACAGATACACACAGACACATGCAAATATATATAGACACACACATGAACACACAGACACATGCACATAAAGACACAGACATATATACAGACACACAGATACAGACACAAACAGAAATAGAGACTTATAGATCGACACACACAGAGACAGATATATACACAGAGACATATCCAGATGCACATACAAAGACATATACAGACATACAGGCAGAGACGTACAATCACAGACATAGACACAGGTACACACAGACTCAGACACACAATCACACAGATATATACATAGGCACAGACACATGCACACACAGACATATGAAAACAAACTCACACAGACATATACGAAGATACCCACCGAAATGCACATATGCACAGACAATTACAGAGGTACACATAAATGCACTAACAGATATATAAACAGACTCTCACAGACACACACACATACACAAACTTGCAGAGACAAACACATGCATAAACAGATATTTGCTCAGACAAAAACAAATACATATGTGCAACACATAGACACACAGATAAACAGACACACATTTACACACAGGCAACAGACATATATACATATAGACATACGTACAAACACACACACATACCCACCCACAGAAACACACAGACATATGCAGAGACACACAAATATAGACAAACAAAAACGTGCACACACATATACATAGATATAGATAAGGCACAGTCATACACATGCACAAAGGCAAACACATACATGCACATACATTCACACAGACATAATGACATGTGCAAAGATATATGAACACAAAGAAAGGTACTCAGACACGCAGACATAGACAGGCACACACACAGAGACATAGACTGAGACAACCACATGCAAACATAAGTAGATACAGACATAGACACACAGAGACACAAAATCTGACATGTAAACACATGCAGACACAGACATATACACAGAAAACAACACATGCACACACTGACATAGTTGCAGACATAGAGAGATACACAGACATACAAAGAGACATACACAGAACACATGCGCATACACAGACATGCACATACAGACATATACACAGACATAGACACACACACCTATACAAGATGCACACAAATGCACTCAACGACATATACACCAAGACACTTCCACAGAGATACAGACATACACAGTCACATCTCAATGCACACTGAGTTGTGTACATATAAGTATACAGAGAAAGACATATGTACAGACAGACATATACACACACAGATTCACACAGACACAGACCCACATGCAGACACATAGACGACAGAGACAAGCACATGTACAGACACATATACAGACACAGCTGTGCAAACAAAGGCATGAATACACATGTATACAGACATATACAGATGTGCACAAAAAGATACAGACACATACAGAGACAAATGCATACAGACATAAACCATACATATAGACATGCACACAGACATATGTGCGTGTATCTTATGCAAGCACTTATGCAAACACAAATGCACTATACAAATAAATGTACGCAGAGAGATATATATATACACAGACATCCAGAAAGACACGTGTACACACACAGACACATGCACAGACAGATACACACGCACAGATATATATATACACATATATACAATATACACAAAGCCCACATACACAGTCATATATAGATGTACACATCTCTGTACACACAAACCTATATACATACAAACACACTTAGAAACACACATACGCAGATACAAAGACGATACTCAGACACAAGGACACACAGATAAATTCATAGACCGAAATACATCAACACACAGACACACATAGAGACACAGGTATCCAGACATATACACAGACACATACTTGCGTACACACCATTATACAGACACACAGACATATTCATAGACATCCACAGACACATGGATGCACACACAGATATATACATAGATAAACATAAACATACATATAGCAAAGACACAGATATATACACAGACAAACATATACACAAACATATAGAAAAAAGAACAGATTTAAACAGACACACATAACAGAGAGAGATGTATACATAGAGGCACAATCACACAAGCATACAGATATGTATATAGACAGAAACAGACACACAGGCTTACACAAACACATGCACATACACACATGCATACAGATATACACAGACACATGTATACATAGATATAGACACAAGCAAAGACATACAGAAACACACATGCATATATACAACCATACAAACACAGACACTTTTAATGCATATACACATGTGAGCTCACACACAAACACACACAGAAAAAAAAACAGATTTAGACAGACAAAAGGAAAGAGACACAGATATATACAGAGATGCAATTTCAAAGACACATGCAGACACATATACAGACACACATAGAGACATGCACATACACACATGCAACCACAGACACATAAAAATACATACACAAGAGAGACAAAGATAAGTCTCACACCCACATGTACACACAGACACACAGAGGCATTTATAGAGAGACACATATATACATGAAGACACTATACACATGTGCACAAAGACACATAAGCACCTGAACACAAAGACACAGGAGTGTACACAGAGGTACAACATTCATATGCAGACATATACAGATACTCATACATGTACCTACAGAAACACATTCACTGTCACACACAGACAGACATATACACACACACTTGTGCACATACTGACATACTGATGCACAGACATACACAGATTCACTCGGACACATTTGAACACACAGGCACACAGATATGTTTAAAGACAATAGACACATGCATACAAATCACACACACATATACAGAGACTCAGATGCATACAGATACAAACACACATGTAGACAGACATGCAGACATAGACATCTACACACCATGACTCATAGATACACAGACATACACACAGATGTCACACAGAGACACATATATAGTGCATACAGAGATACACACATATACACAGGCACAAGCACATGCACACACAACATACACAGGCAGAAACACTCACAGACAGATATACACAGACACACCCAAAAATACATCCTCAGACACATATAAATCCAACAGGTATACACACATGAACTCACACAGAGACACACAGGCATATATATACACAGACACCCGCAAACCTAGACATATGCATTCATATACACAAACACGCACACACAGATAACATTGACATATACAGTCAAAACTGACACACACAGAGGAACCAACAGCTATATACACAGACAGAGACACATGAACACACATACACAGATATATATATATGTATGTATGTATATATATATACATATAGCCACACAGACACCATGCACACACAATCACAGTAAAGACATTTAAATGGACTGACTTGCAAACAACAGACACAGACATACAGATATATATATAGAAACATGGACACAATCACACAGACAAAAAAACATATACATACACATGCACACACACAGACAGACATATTAAACACAGACACACAGAGACACAAACTGACACAGAACCATATACAGACATACAGACACACACTGAGATCTATAGACAGAAACACACAGAGACAGACATATACACAGACACAACACATGCGAACACATCGTGAAACAGACATAAAACAGAAACACAATGAGCACACAGACACACCCACACGAGGACACACAAATGCATACAGAAACACACACATGTACACACAGATCTATACACACACCCAGAGACATATACACAGGTGTACATATGCACTCACACAACACACAGTATCAGACAGAGATATATACACAGACACACACACATGCACGCACACTGACACAAAGAGACAAACACGCACATATACACAGACTAAGAGATACACACACATGCATGCACACAGACAACATAGACATATATACAGGCACACAAATGCATTTACACAGGAACACATGTTCACGGATAGAGACACAGACATGCACACAGACACACTGATGCAATTATATACATAGTCATACAGACACATGTATACATTTACCCACACAGTTATACGTACAGAAACACAGATACAACCTAACACACACTTGTACACACATATAATCAAAGATACTCACATACATATAGCACACAAGTGCACAGATGTACATACACAGACTCATACACATGTACACAGACACATCAACATGTCACACAGACATAGACACAAAAACAGACATATTCACATACAACACATGTGCAGAGACAATACAGACATACATAGAAACAGACACAGTGCACAGACACATGCTCATCCAGACATACACAGACACACAGAGACATACTGACATATACACAACACAAACACACACATCCACACAGATACAGATATACACAGACAAAAACATATAAACAAACACAGATACATACAGATTAATACCCACATGTGCAGAGACAGAACATGAATGTTTACACAAACTCAGATATATGCACATATACACAGAGATGTATAAAGAGACACAGAGAAACAGATATATATATAGAGAGAGAGAGAGAGACCCAGACGTAGTCACACTGACACACTTAGACATATAGACACAGACATATACACAGATACGCTAACATGCATACAAAGACACATACACCCATGTGCACACACTCAAGCACAGAGAAACAGACACATACAGACATATATATGTGCGCACACAGACATATACCGAGATACACACCCACCGTCACCCTCAGACATGCACAGACATATGCATCGACACGTGTACACATAGCTACACAGGCATATACACACATATATGCACACACAGGATTCAGCATACAGAGAGAATCAGACACACAGACATATACAGACACAAACATGTGCTCAGACTGACACACAGAGACACAAAGACACATGAACACATACACAGACACACAGAAGAGCACAGACACATAAACATACTGATATATACGTAGACACAGACACACACATGATGTACATATAGACTTGCACACATATACACACATAGCCATACAGTCCCACACCCATTGAGACACGTATACACATAGAGACACCCACACAGACATATACCCAGTCACATATGCGTACAGAGACACAGACAGGTATATGCATAGACTCACAGATACATGCATGCACACAATGATGCTGATATACACACAACAAATGTGCATGCACACAAAAGAGACACTCACACATACAGAGATATAGACACACAAATAGATGTAGAAACAGACATATACACAGACAAATGCACACAGAAACACAAAGACATACACAGATGCACGTGCAAACCAAAGAGACACACAGAGGGTCTGGTGTGATAGCACAGCGGGAAGGGTATTTGCCTTCCACACGGCCGGGCCAGGTTCGATTCACAGCATCCCACATGGTCCCCTGAGCACCACCAGGAGTAATATCTGAGTGCAGAGCCAGGATTAACCCCTGTGCATTGCCAGGTGTGACCCAAAAAGAAAAAACAAACAAGCAAACAAAAAGAAAACAGAAGAGACACACAGAGACACATAAACACAGACACACACAGACATACACAGATACACCCATACACAGACACATATACAGAAATATACACAGACATGCATGTGCAGAGACATACAGAAATATACAGACACACAGATGCACACATGAACATACAAACAAGAGACAGTTTCAGACACAGAGTGATATACACAGATACAATCATGTGTACACACACTGTCACTAGAGACCCACACAGAGAGATATGCAGAGACAAATATATACACAGACACACAGATACGTGCATGCAAATATACAGGCATATACACAGACATGTATACAGAGACAGATTCACAAAACACAGTGACAGATACACAGAAACATATGTGTACAGACATGCACAAACACATGATCAAACATAAACAGACACACAGAGATATATACACACACACAGATATAGACACCTCCTTCATGGACGGAGGAGAGGCAAGCCCGCTCTCCGGAGCCTTGCATCCAGATGTCTGTGTAGTGGGGATAAGCTGAGCTTCACCCTTCAGAATCTTCCCCTCAATGTGCAGTTTGGCCTGTCAGATGCCCGCCTCGGGTGCTGGGGGAGAGAACGGAGCACTGTGGCAAGGAGAATCAGAAATGATCGATCTGGATAAGAACTGAGTGCAGAAGGAGAGAAGGAACAAATAGGGTGACCTCTCAGTACCTGGATTGCAAACTATAGTGCCCAAATTAGGAGGGAGAGGGAGGGAGGGAAAGAGAGAGACAGAGAGAGAGACATAGAGGGAGAGATGGAGGGAGAGGGATGGAGGAAAGAGAGAAAGTTCCTGCTTTAAAGACAGGAGGGGGCGAGAGAGGGGGTGGTGGGAGGGAAAGTGGGGACATTGGTGGTGGGAATGTGAACTGTGAAGGCGGGTGTTGGATCAGTGTATGACTGAAACCCGATCGTGAGTAGCTTTGTAACTATCTCACTGGGATTCACTTTTTTAAAACAGAAAAGATTCCGTGATGGGCCAGCTTTCAAAAACTTCTCCCCTGAATCAGTGCTGTGTCATATTCAGAGTCTTCACTGTCATGTTGGGACAATGAGTGACGGCAGCACGGAGACCACCTCTGAGATTCTGAGAAGTATTCTGTGGATACTCGGCGTGAGATGGTTATACTGAGATGTGGGCACTCGGAGAAGTCAGTACTCAGAGCGAGATGTGGATCCTCTGGCATGTGGCTGGCGGGAGTTAGACGCTGGGAGATGGACACTCGGAGCCCTGGATACTCCCAGTGATTCCGTGTGTGAGACCTGAGGGATCGGAATGAGATGTGGCTAGTGTGGCTGAGTGTCTCGTTGGCAGCCCGAGGGCTCCAGCAACCCAACAGGTGTGTATGTGAGCCCGCCTGCTCTGCATCCTGCAGCTGTCCACATGTGTGCCACTGTGTGTGTGTGAATTAATTTTTCCGCTGTCTGTGATCCCGCTACATGACCACGGAGATCCTGCATGTCCCTCTCACCAAACTGACATTTCTTCAAACCTATCGCTCTTCACAGGGGACACTGCCTGTTTGTGCTAGCCCCCCTACCTCCCAGCCGGCCCTGCGGGAGCCACACTCCTCTGCAGAAACCGAGGTTGCCCCATAGGCCCCTGGAGCCAGTGTGCAGACAGACATGGAGGACACAGAGGCCAGAGCAAGGCCCACTCTCCAGGGAGGGCGCTGACCACCTGCTTTCTTGTGGGCTGTAAACCCAGGACCACCAATGGGGCAGAGGGTGGCAGGGGCGCAGCTGAGAGGAGGTGGTCGATGCACACAGTGACTCAAGTGTGCCCACAGTGGGCAGGGTGTGTGTGCTGTGGGCCTCGGGTGCTGCTGTGCCAGGGTGCAGGGAGGGCGCAGGCCACGGCCATGGCTCTGGTCCCTGCTTCCCTGCTAGTAGCTATTTGCACACGGGCAGTGGGGGTTTGTGGCTGAGCCACTTCCTGTCAGAGACACACCTTGGCTCACCCCTGTCCCTCTGCCTAGGGACATCAGTGCCAGTGGCCTCAGTGTCTTTTTTAAAAAATTGAATCCCAGTGAGATGCAGTAACAAAGCTACTCACGATCGGGTTTCAGTCATACACTGATCCAACACCTGCCGGGGTATATCTCTCTGGGTCGAATCTGCTCATTTCTAGAGCAGGAAACAAGCGTCAGGTCTGGTCTGAGGTAGGGGGGTTCGCGGGGGACTCCTGCTGCACCCCCGACAGCCCAACGTGACCAGACCTGCTTTCTTGTGGCTGTAAACCCAGGACCACCAATGGGGCAAAGTGGACCCAGAAGAACATGAAGGAGAAGGACCAAGAGGAAGAAAACCAGTAGTGGAGGAGGTGGTGGAGGAATGAAGGGAGAAGTGATTGAGGCCTTTGAGAATGAGCGGTAATTAGAAAAATCGTGTATTCTAATGAGGTGGAGTGTTGTTAAAGAGAACTAGATGACATCCGAAGAGGAGGCGGAATAGAGATACATATCTGAAAGTAGGAGTTGAATAAAGAGTGAAAAAAACAAGCAGAGGAGGAGATGGTGGTGTGAAGAAAAGAAGAGTTGGATGACGAAAGGGCAAATAGAGGAAGATGAGGGGGACATCAGAAGAAGACATGGATGGTGATTGGGAGTTTGAATTTGTAAATGGAATTTGTGAGGGGGAGGGACAGGGAAGTGTGGGGAGAGGGAGACACTGGAGGAGAAAAAGACCATCAGGAATATGAATAGGAGACAGAAATGGAGGAAACACAAAAGTGTTTGAATCAGAGAATGTGGATGAGCACAGTAGCAGAAGCAAACAGGTGAAGGACCGGGAGATGGAGGGAAGAAGACATGAAAAGAATAATTTCATGGAGAGGTAAGTAGAAGAAAATAAGACGACACTGAAGGGGGGAGGCACTGAAAATGCTTAAAATAAGAGTAGGACGAGGAGGTACGCAGACACAGAAGATGGAGGAGGAGAAACCGGAGAAAGAAAACCAGAGGTGAAGGAGGTGGTGAAGGAAAGGAGAAAAGTGGAGAATGCGTTTGAGAACAAGAGGTATGTAGAAGACTAGAGATCAGGAGACAATGGGACTGAAGTGGTGTAAACAAGAACAAGACAACATTAGCAGAGCAGGATTATGTGGTACGGAATCAAAAGGCGGAGTTTGAGAAGACGAGGAAGAAAACAGTTGGAGGAGGAGGTGGTGGCGGGAAGAAGAGTAGACCGATGAAAACAGAGATCAGAAGAAGATGATGGGGACATCAGAAGAAGAGGTGGATGGGGGAATGGGAATTTGTATTTGTGAATGATTTTGTGAGGGGTGGGACAGGGAATTGTAGGGGCAGGGAGACCTGGTGTTGAAAAAGACGATGCACAGTTGAAGAGATAGAATTGGAGGAAACACAAAAGTGTTTGAATTGGAGAAGGTCGAGGAGCACAGTTGAGGAAGCAAACTGGCGACGGACCGGTGATGGAGGGAAAAAGAGAACCAGATGTTAATTTTTTGGAAAGGTATGTAGGAGGAAAAAGACGACAGAGACGAGGGCCGCCAGTGAAAAGGAACCGGAGGTGGATGAGATGGTGGTGGAAAGAAGAGAGAAGAGTAGGAGACATTTGAAAATGAGAGGTAAGTAGAAGAACTGAAGAGTACTTCTTGGTGGAGTGGAGTAAAAGAGAAATACTATGAAGGCATAGTGGTGTAAAAGACAGCAAGACAATGTTTTAAGAGGAGGAGTACTTCAAGGTTTGGAACCGAAAGGAGTTTGAGGAGGAGGAGTGAGAAAACAGGCGTTGTAGGAGGTGGTGGAGGGAGAAGAAAAGAAGAGGAGGATGAGTTCATGGACGAGAGGTAATGAGAAGAACTGAAGTGAAGTAAACCCTGGAGGGTGTAATTGAAAATTGAAAAGGAAGACATCAGAACAGAAGGAATTGCAGGTAAGGAGAACTAAGGCAGAGATGGAGGAGGACAGGCTGTAAGGAGATGGTGGAGGGACAAATGTAAAGGGGAGGATGATTTCAGTGACAAGAGGTAAGTAGAAGACTGAAGAGCATCAGTCATGGAGGCAGAGTGGGCAAAATGGAGGAGGCAACAAGAGAACAGAAGCTGAAATTGGAGGTACAATGCCAAACGGACGAGTTGGAGGAGGTGGAGGGAGAAAACAGGCGGAGGAGGAGGTGGTGGTGGGAAGAAGAAAAGAAGAGGGCGATGAGTTCCAAGATGAGAGGTAATGAGAAGAACTGAAGGAAAGGAAACTGGAGGCTGGAGTCGAAAATGGAACAAGGATGACATCAGAACAGGAGAAATTGCAGGTAAGGAGAACGGAGGGAAAGATGGAGGAAGAGGAGGAAGGAAGAATACAGACAGTAAGGAGGTGGTGCAGGGACAAAGAAAAGAAGGGGAGGATGAGTGCATGGACAAGAGGAAATTAGAAGAATGAAGAGCAACAGACAGTGGAGAGAGTGGTGAAAAGAAAAAGACAATGTAGAAGTAGAAGATCAGACGGAAATGGAGGAAACAGAAAAGTGTTTGCATCAGGGAAGGTGGAGGAGCACAATAGCAGAAGCAAACTGGTGAAGGACCGGGTGATGGAGGGAAGAAGACATGAAGAGGATGATTTCACGGAGAGGTAAGTTGAATGCAAATGACAACACAGGCGGAGAAGTAGTGACAAAGAACACATCAGTAAAAGGAGGACCAGGAGGTATGCAGGCCCAAGAAGACGGTGTGGGAGGACCTTGAGAAAGAAAACCAGTAGTAGAGGAGGTTGTGGAGGAAAGAAGAGAGAATTGTAGGATCACTTTGAGAGAGGTAAGGAGAACTGAAGAGCAGGAGACAATGGAGGCAGAGTTGTGTAAACAAGAACAAGACAACGTTAGAAAGAAAGGAGGAATTTGAGGAGCTCAAGGGAGAAAACAGGCAGAGGAGGAGTTGGTGGCAGAAAGAAGAATAAGAGGACGAGAAACAAGACAGGTGCTGGAGGAAGTGGTGGATGGAGAAGAAAAGAATAGTGAGTTCATGGAGAAGAGGTAGTAGAAGAATGAAGAGCAGCAGACAGTGGAGGCAGAGTGGTGAAAACAAAGGAAGCAAAAGAGAACTGGAGCTGGAATTGGAGGTAAGATGCCAAACGGAGGAGTATTAGTAGGAGGAGGGAGAAAACAGGCAGAGGAGGAGGTGGTGGCAGGAAGAAGGGTATGATGCTGGGAGTAGAAATAAAGAAGACAAAGACATCAGAAGAATTGGTGGATGGGTGAAAGGGAATTTGAATTTGTGAATGGAATTTGGGAGGGGGAGGAGAGGGAGACCTGGTATTGAAAAAGACAATTAAGATGTTGAAGAGAAGACGGAAATGGAAGAAACACAAAAGTGTTTTAACTGAGTAGGTGGAGGATCACACTTGATGAAGCAAACTGGCGATGGACTTGGTTAATGGACATAAGACGACAAGTAGATGGTCATTTTCTGGAGAGGTAAGTAGAAGCAAAAAAGAGGACACAGAGGAGGCGAGGCCGTGAGAAGAGTCCTTCATGTAAGGAAAGGACAGGGAGGTATGGAGACCAAAGGCAGACTTGAGGACCAAGAGGAAGAAAACCAGAGATACACGGGGTGGTGAAGGAAAGAAGAGAGAAATGGAGGAAGCGTTTGAAAATGAGAGCAGTATAAAAAAATGAAGAGCAGTTTTTGATGGACTGGAGTAAAACAGAACTATTATGGAGGCATAGTAGTTTAAAAGTCAGCAAGACAATGTTGGAGGAGGAGTATTTTGAGGAATGGAACCAAAAGGAGTTTAAGGAGGAGGAGTGAGAAAACAGGCAGTGGAGGAGGTGGTGGAGGAAGAAGAAAACGAGGAGGATGAGTTCATAGGTCATAGGTAAGTACAAGAATGAAGAGAAGCAGACAGTGCAGGCACAGTGGTGAAGTCAAAGGATGCAACAAGAGAACAGGAGCTGGATTTGGAGGTATGATGCCAAATGGTGAGGTTGGAGGAGGAGGAGGAGGGATAAAACAGGCAGATGAGGGGGTTGTGTTGGCAAGAAGAAAAGAAGAGGGCGATGAGTTTGAAGATGACAAATAATGAGAAGAACTGAATGGAAGGAAACTGGAGGCTGGAGTTGAAAATGGAACAGGACGACATCAGTACAGAAGGAGTTGCAGGTAAGAGAACAAACGCTGAGTTGTGGAAGAGGAGGGAAGATGAATACAGGCTGTAAGGAGTTGTTGGACAAAGAAAAGGGGAGGATGAATGCATGAAGAAAGGTAAGTAGAAGGATGAAGACAGGCAGACAGTGGAGGAAGAGTGGTGAAAACAAAGGAGGCAAGAAGAGAACAGAGTGTGGAATTGGAGTTATGATGCCAAAGGGATGAGTTGAAGGAGTCGGAAAGAGAAAGGAGGAGGAGGATGTGGTGGCGGGAAGAAGAAAAGAGAACAGGAGGATTTTGAAGACTAGAGGAAATGATACAAACTGAATGAAAGACACTGCGGATTGTGAGTTGAAAATGGAAGATGGATGACGTTGGAACAAAAGGAATTGGAGTTATGGAGAAAAAAGGCGGAGATAGTGGAAGAAGAAGGAAGAAGAAAACAGGCGTTGGAGGAGAGAGGGATGGGCCGAAGAAAAGAAGGCAGTACCACAAGTGGAGAAAACACATCAGAAGAAGGTGAAGGGGACGTCGAGAAGAGGAGGATGGGGGAATAGGAATTTGAATTTGTGAATGGAATTTGTGAGGGTAAGTATCAGGGAAGTGTGGGGAGAGGGAGACCCTGGAGGAGAAAAAGAAGATGCAGAAGTAGAAGAGCAGACGAAAATAGAGGAAACACAAAAATGAATCAGAGAAGTTAGAGGAGCAGAGTAGCAGGAGCAAACAGTAGAAGGACCAGGTGATGGAGGGAAGAAGACATGAAGAGGATGATTTCTTGAGAGGTAAGTATAAGAAATGAAGACGACACAGAGGTCAGGCATTGAAAATAAACCCATCAAATAACAGTAGTACGAGGAGGTTTGGAGACACAGAAGATGGAGGAGGAGGAACCAGATAAATAAAACCAAAGGTGAAGGAGGTGGTAAAGGAAAGGAGAGAAGTGGAGGATGCGTTTGAGAGTGAGAGGTAAGTAGAACAGAAGAGCAGGAGACAATGTAAGTGCAGTGGTGTAAACAAGAAGAAGATAACATAAAACAGAATTATCTAGTATTGAATTGAAAGGAGGAGTTTGAGAAGGACAAGAGAGAAAACAGGCGGAGGAGGAGGTGGTACCAGGAAGGAGAAGAGTAGAATGACAAGAACAGAGATGGATCAGAAGAAGATGATGGTGACATCAGAAGAAGAGGTGGATGGGTGAATGGGAATTTGTATTTGTGAATGATTTTGTGAGGGGTGGGACAGGGAATTGTAGGGATGGGGAGACCTGTTGTTGAAAAAGATGATGCACAATTAAAGAGATAGAATTAGAGGAAACACAAAAGTTTTTGAATTGGAGAATTTCGAGGAGCACAGTTGAAGTAGCAAACTGGTGATGGATGTATGATGTTGGGAAATGACAAGAAGATTGTGTTTTTTTAGAGTGGTAAGTCGGAGGAAGAAAGACAAAACATAAGAGATGCGACAGTGAAAAAGAAATGTCATGCAAGAAAAGTATGAGGAAGTACTGAAACACAAGAAGGAAGAAGGAGGACCCTGAGTAAGAAAACTGGAGGTGGATGAGATGATGGTGGAAAGAAGATAGAAGAGTAGGAGATATTTGAAAATGAGATGTAAGTAGAAGAACTGAAGTGCACTTCTTGGTGGAGTCGAGTAAAAGAGAACTACTATGGAGGCGTAGTGGTGTAAAAGACAACAAGACAATGTTGGAAGGGGAGTAGTATTTTGAGGTATGGAACCAAAAGGAATTTGAGGAGGAAGAGTGAGAAAACAGGCGGTGGAGGAGGTGGTGGAGGGAGAAGAAAAGAAGAGGAAGATGAGTTCATGGATGAGAGCTAGTGAGAAGAATTGATGGGAAGTAAACCATGGAGACTGTAGTTGAAAATGGAGCAGGAAGACATGAGAATAGGAGAAATTGCAGGTAAGGAGAACGAAGGTGGAGATGGAGGAGGACAGGGAAGTAGAATACAGGCTGTAAGGAGATGGTGGAGGGACAAATAAAAAGGGGAGGATGAATGCATGAAGAAAGGTAAGTCGAAGGATGAAGAGAGGCAGACAGTGGAGGAAGAGTGGTGAAAACAAAGGAGGCAAGAAGAGAACAGAGTGTGGAATTGGAGTTATGATGCCAAAGGGATGAGTTGAAGGAGTCACAAAGAAAACAGGAGGAGGAGGAGGTGGTGGTGGGAAGAAGAGAGGAGGAGGATTTCAAAAACTAGAGGAAATGATACAAACTGAATGAAGGACACACAGAGGCGGAGTCGAAAATGGAACATGGATGATGTCAGAACAAGAGGAATTGGAGTTATGGAGAAAAAAGGTGGAGATAGTGGAAGAAGAAGGAAGAAGAAAGCAGGCTTTGGAGGAGAGAGGGATGGGCCGAAGAAAAGAAGGCAGTACCACAAGTGGTGGAAAACATCAGAAGAGAATGAAGGGGATATCGAGAAGAGGTTGATGGGGGGATGGGAATTTGAATTTGTGAATGGAATTTGTGAGTGAAGGGTCAGGGAAGTGTGGGGAGAGGGAGACCCTGGAGGAGAAAAAGACGATGTAGAAGTAGAAGAGTAGACGGAAATGGAGGAAACACAAAAGTGAATCAGAAGTTGGAGGAGCAGAGTAGCAGGAGCAAACAGGAGAAGAACCGGGTGATGGAGTGAAGAACACATGAAGAGGATGATTTCTAGAGAGGTAAGTAGAATAACAGAAGACGACACAGAGGTGAGGCACTGAAAATAAACCCATCAAATAACAGTAGGATGTGGAGTTATGGAGACACAGAAGATGGAGGGGGAAAAACCAGAGGTGAATGAGGTGGTGAAGGAAAGGAGAGAAGTGGAGGATGCGTTTGAGAGCGAGAGGTAAGTAGAAGAAATGAAGAGCAGGAGACAATGGAAGTGCATTTGTGTTACAAGAACAACATTAGAAGAAGAGCAGGATTATGAAGTACGGAATCGAAAGGAGGAGTTTGAGAAGGATGAGAGAGAAAACAGGTGGAGGAGGAGGTGGTGGCGGGAAGAAGAGTAGAACGAAGAGAACAGAGTTGGATCAGAAGAAGATGATGGGGACATCAGAAGAAGAGGTGGATGGGTGAATGGGAATTTGCATTTGTGAATGATTTTGTGAGGGGTGG
The DNA here is from genome assembly GCF_027595985.1 of Sorex araneus. Classification (NCBI taxonomy): domain Eukaryota; kingdom Metazoa; phylum Chordata; class Mammalia; order Eulipotyphla; family Soricidae; genus Sorex; species Sorex araneus. The sequence goes on from NC_073313.1 coordinate 1,183,383, forward strand.
GACAGGGAATTGTAGGGACGGGGAGACCTGTTGAAAATAACTGCTCATTTGAAGAAACGGAATTGGAGGAAACAGAAAAGTGTTTGAATTGGAGAAGATTCAGGAGCAAATTTGACGAAGCAAACTGGTGATGGATGAGGTGATGTTTGGAAATGACAAGAATATGATCATTTTTGTACAGGTAAGTAGGAAGAAAATAGACAAAACATAGGTTGGGCAACAGTGAAAGCAAACTGTCATGTAAGAAAAGGATGAGGAGGTACTGAAACACAAGAAGGAAGAAGGAGGCCCAAGGGAAATAAAACTGGAGGTGGATGAGATGGTGGTGGAAAGAAGAGAGAAGAGTAGGATACATTTGAAAATGAGAGGTAAATAGAACTGAAGAGCAGTTTTTCATGGAGTGGAGTAAAGGAGAACTACTATGGAGGAATAGTGGTATAAAAGACAGCAAGACAATGTTGGAAGAAGAGGAGTATCTTGAGGTATGGAAACGAAAGGAGTTTGAGGAGGAGGAGTGATAAAACAGGCAGTGGAGGAGGTGGTGGAGGGAGAAGAAAAGAAGAGGAGGATGAGTTCATGGACGAGAGGTAAGTAGAAGAATGAAGAGCAGGAGACATTGGAGGCAGAATGATGAAAAGGAAGGAGGCAACAAGAGAACAGTTTCTGGAATTGGAGGTATGATGGCTAACGGAGGAGTTGTAGGAGGAGGAGGAGGAGGGAAATAACAGGCAGAGGGGGCGGTGGTTTAGGGAAGAAAGTAGGATGACGAGAGATTAAATAAGACGAAGACATCAGAAGAAGAGGTGGTGGGTAAATGGGAATTTGAATTTGTGAATGGAATTTCTGAGGGGGAGGGACAGGGAACTGTGGGGAGAGGGAGAGCTGGTGTTGAAAAAGAAAATGCAGATGTTGAACAGTATATGGAGTTTGAGGAAACAGAAAAGTGTTTGAATTGAGAGAAGGTGGAGGATTACAGTTGAAGTAGCAAACTGCTGATGGACGCGGTGATGGAAGGACAGAGACTTGAAAATGGTGACATTGTGGAGAGGTAAATAGGAGGAAAAAAGACAACAGAGGAGGCGCAACAGTAAAAAAGATCCAGCATGTAAAAAAAGGATAAGGACGTACTGAAACACAAGATGGAAGGAGGACCCTGAGAAAGAAAACGGGAGGTGCATGAGATGGTGGTGGAAATAATAAAGAAGTGGAGGATGTGTTTGAAAATGAGATGTAAGTTGAAAAACTGAAGAGCAGTTCTTGGTGGAGTGCAGTTAAGGAGAACTCTTATGGATGCATAATGGTGTACAAGAGAACAAGACAATGGTGGAAGAGGAGGAGTATTTTCAGTTATGGAACAGAAAGGAGTTCGTGGAGGAGGAGTGATAAAACAGGCGGTGGAGGAGGTGGTGAAGGGAGAAGAAAAGAAAAGGACTATGAGTTTAAAGACGAGAGGTAATGAGAACAACTAAAGGGAAGGAAACAGAAGGCTTGAGTTGAAAATGGAACAAGGACGACATCAGAACAGGAGGAACTGCAGGTAAGGAGAACAAAAGCAGAGATGGAGGAGAAGGAAGAAGAAGAATACAGGCTATAAGGAGGTGGTGGACAGGGATCCAGACGGAGGAGGTACAGCTAGCACACCTTCTCCAGATGGAGCCCTGGCGACACTGAGCAGCAACTAACAGGGCTCCGGGTTGCGGGACTGGAATACATACAAGCCGCGGGGGGGGGGGGGCGGGGGCACTGGAGTGAGGCAGCGCCAGCCCAAACTCCAAATGGCCTCGGCCACTGGAAGTCATGCCCTCGCCCCACCCTCAGAGCCATCTCGCCACATTCAACATAGAAGAGGCTAGGCAGTCTGGTGAGCAATGCGGCCGGAGAAATGATCCGGACCGGAATCCGGGCCAACAAAACCTGGGATCCAGATGGAGGAGGTACAGCTTGTACACCTTCTCCAGATGGAGCCCTGGCGACACTGAGCAGCAACTAACACGGCTCTGGGTTTAGGGACCTTTTCTAAAAACTGAAAACATACAAACTTTTAATGAAAAACCAATTATCAAATGCTTCCTTAGTAGGGCTGTCTTTCTTGGGGGGAAACTCCAACAACAATAGTGAGTTTTGTTTTGCAATATGGAACGTAAACAAGGTAAAGAGAAAATGAAGTGAAATTCATCAGTTATACAGTTGGGGGTGGGGGGCGGAGCGGGGGTATACTGGGGATTTTGGTGGTGGAATATGGGCACTGGTGAAGGGATGGTGTTTGAATATTGTATAACTGAGACATAAACCTGAAAACTTTGTAACTTTCCACATGGTGATATAATATTTTTTTTTAAAAGGAGGTGGTGGAGAAACAAAGAGAGGAAGGGTAGGAAGAGTGCATGGACGAGAAGTAGAGAATGAAGAGCAGCAGAAAGTTGTTGCAGAGTGGTGATAAAAGGAGGCAAGAATAGTACAAGAGCTGGAATTGGAGGTATGATGCCAAACGGAGTAGTTAGAAGAAGAGGAGAGAGAAAACAGAAAAGAAATTGGTGGTCGGAAGAATAAAAGTAGACAAGGATGAGTTCAAAGATGAGAGGTAATGAGAAAAACTGAATTGGAGTCATGATGCCAAAGGGATGAGTTGAAGGAGTCGGAAAGAGAAAACAGGAGGAGGAGGAGGTGGTGGCGGGAAGAAGAAAAGAGAGGAGGAGTATTTTGAAGACTAGAGGTAAAGATATGAATTTAATTATGGACATTTTGGAGGCCGAGTCGAAAAATGAACATGGATGACTTCACAACAAGAGTAATTGGAGGTACAGAGAAAAAAGGTAGAGATAGAGGAATAAGAGGGAAGAAGAAGAAAACATGTGGTGGAGGAGAGAGGGATGGGCAGAAGTAAAGAAGGTAGTGCCACAATTGGAGAAAAGCATCAGAAGAAGATGAAGGTGACGACAGAGAAGAGGTGGATGAGCGAATGGGAATTTGAATTTGTGAATGGAATTTGTGAGCGGAGGGACAGGGAAGTGTGGGGAGAAGGAGACCCTGGAGGATAAAAAGATTGTGGGAAGTGGAAGGAGATGGACCCAGAATAAGAAAACCGGTGGTCGATGAGAAGGTTCGGAAATAAGAGAGAAGTGGAGAATGCGTTTTCAAATGAGAGGTAAGTAGAAAACTGAAGAGCAGTTCTTGGTGGAGTGGAGTAAAAGAGAACTACTATGGAACAGAAAATAATTTAGGAAGAGGAGTGAGAAAACAGGCGGTGGAGGAGGTGGTGGAGGGAGAAGAAAAGAAGAGGACGATGAGCTCAAAGACGAGAGGTAATGAGAAGAACTAAAGAAAGAAACTGGAGGCTGTAGTTGAAAATGGAAGAACAACGACTACAGAACAAGAGGAATTGCAGGTAAGGAGAACAAAGGCCAAGATGGAGGAGGAGGAGTAATAAGAGTGCAGGCTGTAAGGAGGTGGTGGAGGGACAAAGAAAAGTAGAAAGGATGAGTGCATAGACGAGAGGTAAGTAGAAGGATGAAGAGCAGCAGACAGTGGAGGGAGAGTGGTGAAAATAAAAGGAGTCAAGTAGAGAGCAGAGGGTGGAATTGGAGTTATGATGCCAAAGGGATGAGTTGAAGCAGTCGGAGAGAGAAAACAGGAGGAGGAGGAGGAGGTGGTGGCGGGAAGAAGATAAGAAGAGGAGCTGATTAGTAAAGCTGTAGAGCAGGAGACAACGAAGCGGAGTGGTGGATAAGAGAATAAGACAACATCCAAAGAAAGAGGAGGATTGGAGGTACAGAACCGAATGGAAGAGTTGGAGAAGAAGGAGGGACAAAGCAGGCAGAGGAGCAGGTGGTAGAGGGAAGAAGAAAAGAAGTGTAGGACGACGAGACCAGAAATATATCAGAGGTATTTGAAGGGGACATTTGAAGAAGAGGTGGATGGGGGATGGTATTTGAATTTGTGCTGAAATTTGAGAGGGGGAGGGTCAGGGAAGTGTGGGGAGAGGGAGACCCTAGAAGAGAAAAAGACAACGCAAGAGTAGAAGAACAGATGGAAATGGAGGAAACACAAAAGTGTTCGAGAGAAGGTGGAGGTGCATAGTAGATTAAGCAAACAGGCAAAAGAGTCAGTGATGGAGGGAAGAAGACAAGAGCATTATTTCATAGAGTGGTAAGTAGAATGAAAAAGACGTTACAGGCGGCGAAGCAGTGACAAAGAACCCATCAGTAAAAGGAGGACCAGGAGGTCGCAGACACAAGAAGATGGAGGAGCAGTACCCTGACAAAACCGGTAGTAGAGGAGGTTGTGGAGGAAAGAAGAGAGAAGTGCAGGATCACTTTGAGAATGAGAGGTAAGGAGAATAACTGAAGAGCAGAAGACAATGGAGGTGGAGTGATGGAAACAAGAACAAGACAACGTTAGAAGAAGAGGAGGACTTTGAGGAGTATGAGGGAGAAAACGGACAGAGTAGTAGGTGGTGGCGGGAAGAAGAATTGGACGATGAGAGGAGAAATAAAGGAAGATGAAACATCAAAAGAAGAGGTGGATGGGTGAATGGGAAGTTGAATTTGTGAATGGAATTTCTGAGGAGGAGGGACAGGGAAGTGTAGGGAGAGGGAGATATGGAGTTGAAAAAGACGAAGCAGATATTGAAGAGGAGATGGAAATGGAGGAAACAGAAAAGCCTTAGAAACAGAGAAGGTGGAGGATCACATTTGATGAAACAACTGGTGATGGACGTGGTGATACACGAAAGAGGACAATCAGATGATGCGTTTTTTTTTTTTGAGAAGTAAGTAGAAGGCGGAAAAAAGGACACAGAGGAGGCGAGGCTATGAAAAGAGGCCGTCAAGTCAGGAAAGGACTGGGAGGTACGGAGACCGAATGCAGTACTTTAGGAACAAGAGGAAGAAAACTAGAGGTGTATGGGGTGGTGGAGGAAAGAAGAGAGAAGACGATGCGTTTGAATATGAGAGGTAAGAAGAAAACTGAAGAGCAGTTCTTGGAGGAGTGGAGTAAAAGAAATGTTATGAGGCGTAGTGGTGTAAAAGACAGCAAGATAATGTTGGAAGAGGAAGAGTATTTTGAGATTTGGAACCAAAAGGAGTTTGAGGAGGAGGAGTGAGAAAACAGGCAGTGGAGGAGGTGGTGGAGAGAGAAGAAAAAAGAGTAGGATGAGTTGATGGACAAGAGGTAAGTAGAAGAATGAAGAGCAGCAGACATTGGAGGCAGAGTGATGAAAACCAAGGAGGCAACAAGAGAACAGGTGCTGGAATTGGACTTATGATGCCAAACGGAGGAGTTGGAGGAGGAGAAGGGAGAAAACAGGCGGCGGAGGAGGTGGTGGCGGGAAGAAGAGTATGACAATGAGAGGAGGAATAAGAGAAAGACATCAGAAGAAGAGTTGGTTGGGTGAATGGGAATTTGCATTGAAAAATATGATGCAGATGTTGACAAAGAGACAAATGGAGGAAACACAAAAGTGTTTGAATCCGAGCAGGTGGAGGATCACACTTGACAAAACAAACTGGCAATGGATTTGGTGATGGACAGAAGAAAAGCGGATGATGATATTCTGGAGAGGTAAGTAGAAGCGAAAAAGAGGACAGAGAGGAGGCGAGGCCGTGAAAAGAGTTCGTCATGTAAGGAAAGGAAAGGGAGGTACAGAGACCGAAGGCAGAACATGAGGACCAGAGGAAAAAAACGGAGGTGGAAGCGGTGGTGGAGGAAAGAAGAGAGAATTTGAGGATGCGTTTGAAAAAGAGAGGTAAGTAGAAAAACTGAAGAGCATTTCTTGGTGGAGTGGAGTAAAAGAGAACTACTATGGAGGCCTATTGGTGTAAAAGACAAGACAATGATGGAAGAGAGGAGTATTTTGAGGTTTGGAACCGAAAGGAGTTGGAGGAGGAGTGAGAAAACAGGCGGTGGAGGAGGTGGTGGTGGGAAGAAGAAAGAAGAGGGCAATGAGTTCCAAGACGAGAGGTAATGAGAACAACTAAAGTGAAGGAAACTGGATCCTGGAGTTGAAAATGGAACAAGGGCGACATCAGAAAAGGAGGAATTGCAGGTAAGGAGAACAAAGGCCGAGATGGAGGAGGAGGAGCAAGAAGAATACAGGCTGTAAGGATGCCATGGAGGAACAAAGAAAAGAAGGAGAGGATGAATGCATGAAGAAAGGTAAGTAGAAGGATGAAGAGAGGCAGACAGTGGAGGAAGAGTATTGAAAACAAAGGAGGCAAGAAGAGAACAGAGTGTGGAATTGGAGTTATGATTCCAAAGAGTTGAGTTGAAGGAGTCATAAAGAGAAAACAGGAGGAAGAGGAGGTGGTGGCAGGAAGAAGAAAAGAGAGGAGGAGGATTTTGAAGACTTGAGGAAATGACATAAACTGAATGAAGGTCACTGTGGAGGCCGAGTCGAAAATTGAACATGGATGGCGTCACAACAGTAGGAATTGGAGGTACAGAGGAAAAAGTTGGAGATAGAGGAGTAAGATGGAAGAAGAAAACAGGTGGTGGGAGAGATGGGGACGGGCAGAAGAAAAGAAGGCAGTACCACTTTTGGAGAAAAACGTTAGAAGAAGATAAAGGGGATGTCAGAGAAGAGGTGGATGTGGGGATGGGAATTTGAATTTGTGAACAGTATTTGTGAGGTGGAGGGCCAGAGAAGTGTGGGGAGAGGGGACTCTGGAGGAGAAACGATTGTGGAAAGTAGAAGATTATGGAAATTGAGGAAACACAAAAGTGTAGAAATTGTAGAAGTTGGAGGATCATAGTAGACGAAGGAAACAGCCAAAGGACGGGGTGATGGAGGGAAGAAGACTACAGGAGGATGATTTCATAGACACGTAATTACAAAAAACCAAATCACAGAGGAGGTGAGTCAGTGAAAAAGTACCCTTCAGGTAAGAGGAGGTCAAGGCAGAATGGACCCAGAATAACATGGAGGAGGAGTACTGAGAAGGGAAAACCAGCAGTAGAGGAGGTGGTAGAGGAATGGAGTGTGAAGACAATGAGGCCTTTGAGAACAAGGGCTGATTTGTAAAACTGTACTGCAGGAGAAAATTAAGTGGAGTGTTGGATAACAGAATAAAACGACATCCGAAGAGGAGGAGGATTGGAGGTACAGAACCGAATGGAAGAGTTGGGGAAGAAGGAGGGATAAAGCAGGCAGAGGAGGAGGTGGTGGAGGGAAGAAGAAAAGAGTAGAGGGGCTGGAACAATAGCACAGCGGGGAGGGTGTTTGCCTTGAACGCAGCTATCCCCGGTTCAATACCCAGCATCCCATATGGTCCCCCGAGCACCGCCAGAAGTATTTCCTGAGCAGAGAACCAGGAGTAACCCCTGAGTATTGCCGGGTGTGACCCTAAAGGTAAAAAGAAAAAAAGGAGTAGAAAAACGAGAGCAGAAATATATCAGAGGTATTTGAATGGGACATTTGAAGAAGATGTTGATGGGATGGGAATTTGAATTTGTGAATGGAATTTGAGAGGGGGAAGGTCAGGGAAGAGTGGGTAGAATGAGATCCTGGAGGAGAAAGAGAGGATGCAGAAGTAGAAGAGCAGATGGAAATGGAGGAAACACAAAAATTTTTGAATCAGAGAAGGTGGAGGCGCACAGTAGCAGGAGCAAACAGCTGAAGGACCGGGTGATGGAGGGAAGAAGAGAAAAAGAGGATTATTTCGTGGAGAGGTAAGTAAAAACAGAAAAGAAGTGACAGAGGAGGTGAGTCAGTGAAATAAAACCCATCAAGTAAGAGGAGGTCGAGGCAGAATGGACCCAGTATAACATGGAGGAGGAGGACCGAGAGGTGAAAACCAGCAATGGAGGAAGTGGTGTTGGAGTGAAGGTCGAAGAAGATGAGGCCTTTGAGAACAAGAGCTGATTAGAAAAACTAGAGCAGGAAACAATGAAGGGGAATGGCTGAGAAGAGAAAAAGAGGACTTCCAAAGTGGAGGAGCATTGGAGTTACAGAAAGGAATAGAGGAGGTGGAGAAGGAGGGACAAAGTAGTCAGACGAGGAGGAGGTGGAGGAAGAAGAAAAGAGTAGGACAATGAGAGCAGAAATATGTCAGAGGTACTTGAAGGGGACATTTGAAGAAGAGCTGAATGAGGGGGATGGAAATTTGAATTTTGAATGAACTTTGTGGGAGGGAGGGTCAGGGAAGTGTGGGGAGAGGGAGACCCTAGAGGAGAAAAAGACAATGCAGAAGTAGAAAAACAGATGGAAATGGAGGAAACACCAAGTGTTTGAGAGAAGTTGGAGTTGCACAGTAGATGCAGCAAACAGGCAAAGGATGGGGTTATGGTGGGAAGAAGACAAGAAGAGGATGATTTCATAGAGTGGTAAGTAGAAGGAAAGAGAAGGAAAAAGCACACACGAGAAGATGGAGGAGGAGGAACCAGAGGAAGAAAACTGGTAGTAGAGTAGGTTGTGGAGGAAAAACGAGAAAAGTGGAGGATGCTTTTGAGAATGAATGGTAAATAGAACTGAAGAGCAGGAGACAATGGAGGCAGGAGACAATGGAGGCAGGAGACAATAGAGCCAGCCAGAATGACTATCTGCTGGGCCGGATTCGCTGTCTGCTGGGCCAGAATCGCTATCTGCTGGGCTGGAATCACTATCTGCTGGGCCGTGGGACTGGAGTCACTATCTGGGCTCCTTGTTCTCAGCAACTACTTCTGTGAGCAGGTCCCTGTCTTTTAGGCACGTACGTGAATCCCAGCCCAACCAACACGCAGATGTCAGGATGTATGCGGCAGGACCCAGGCATAGTACATTGTTAGATACAGTTCAGGTGCATAAGCATGGTTACAGAAGCAGAACAAAGCGAGGTTACAAAAGTCAGGAGTGGGCTTCCAACCATTTAATCCAATATAATTTCTTTCAACTTAACAGTATGGTACCGAAAGAAGGGGTTGGAGCAAGAGTAGGGAAAAACGGGGAGAGGTGATGTGGTGAAGGAAAGAACATTAGAAGGGAAGGATGAGATCTTGAATGAGAGCTAAGTAGAAGAATGAAGGGCAGCAGTGAATGAAGAGTGATGAAAATGAAAGGAGACAAGAAGACAACAGGAATTGGAGGTATGGTGCCAAAAGGAGGAGTTGGAGGAAGAGGAGGGAGTAAACAGGCGGCAGAGGAGGTGTTGGCTGGAATAAGGGAAGAAGAGGATGATTTCGAGGAGGACAACAGGAAATGAGATAAACTGAAGGGAAGGAGACTGTGGAGGCCGAGTTGAAAATGGAACATGGATGACGTCAGAATAAACTTAACTGGAGTACGGTGAAAAATGGTGGAGATTGAGGATGGAAGAAGAAGAAAACAGGAGGAAAATGAGGAGGTGGCGGGAAGAAGAAAGCAGCAGGATGAGTTGACGGATGAAAGAAGAATGAAAAGCAGCACACAGTGGAGGCCAAGTGACGAAAACGAAAGAAGGCAAGAAAAGAATAGGAGGCAGAATTGGAGGTACGATGCCAAAAGGAGGAGTTGGAGGAGGAGGGACATGGTAGCAGGAAGAAGGAAAGAAGAAAAGGATGATATTGACGATGAGACAAAATGAGTGGAAGTGAAGGGAAGGAGACTGTGGAGGCTGAGTCGAAAATGGAACATGGTCTACATCAGAATACGAAGAATTGTAGGTACAGAGAAAAAAACATGGAGATGGAGGATGAGGAGGGAAGAAGAAAACAGGTGGAAGAGAAGATGCTGGCGGGAAGAAGCAAGGAAGAGCAGGACGATAAGTGGAGAAATATGTCAGAATAAGTTGAATGGGACATCAGAAGAGGTGGATGGGGGAATGGAATTTGAATTTGTGAATGGAATTTGTGAGGGTGAGGGACAGGGAAGTGTGGAGGAGGGATACCCTGCAGTAGAAAAGAGGATGCAGAAGTAGAAGAGGAGACAGAAATGTAGGGAGGGAAAGTGTTTGGAGAGAGTCCAGGAGCATACTAGATTAAGCAAGGAGGCAAAGGACGGGGAGGTTGAGGGAAGAAGACGAGAAGAGCATGATTTCAAGGAAAGGTAAGTATAAGAAAAGAAGACACAGAGGAGGCCAGGCAATGTAAACGACCCCATAAAATAAGAGGATGTCATGGCAGAATGGAGCCAGAAGAAGATGGAAGAGGAGTATGAAGAAAACCGGCAGTGGAGGAGGTTTTTTGGGAAGGAAGATAGAAGTGGAGGATGCATTTGGGAATGAGCGGTAAGTGGAAGAACTGAAGAACAGGAGACAATGGAGGGGGAGTGTTGTAGAAGAGAAAACGACGATGTCAGAAAAGGAGGAGGATTGAAGGTTTGCTACTGAAAGAAGTTGGAACAGGAGGAGGGAGAAAACAGGCGGAGGAGGTGGTAGAGGGAAGAAGAAAAGAAGAGGATGAGCTTGGAACAAGAGGTAAGTAGAAGAATGAAGAGCAGCAGACACTGATAGCACAGTGGTGAAAATGAAGGAGGCAACAAGAGAACAGTGTGAAAAACACAAAAATAAAAAGAAAGGGCGCAGGCGGTGAGGCAGGCGAAGGAAGGAAGAAGGACAAACTGGTTGCTCGATCGGTTTATTTCATGTCCATCTCCATTCTGCTCTGATTCTCCTCCTGCTTCTTTCTCCCCCATCCTACTTCATTCTCTCTCTCTCGATCTGTGTATCTGGCCCTCGTGGATCTGGCCCCCAACCCACTCTTACAGCCTAGTTAAATCTCCACAGCATGAGGGGGTTGGGGCATACACATAGGTGTGGTCAGCAATAGGGTAAGGTTCTTTTTACTCAGTGGATGCTTCTCCTAGGACTTAATTCTCTTTCAGCAGGAGAATCCACCCAAGGGCGGAGTCCCATGAATGTGTTTCTCTTCTCCTCAGCCAGAAAATATATAAGAATTCATAATATTAATGATTTTGTATGGACACAATAAGAGATGCATTAAAGCTTATAGAATTGCTCTGCTGGGGCCATCTCAATCTCAGACTACAGTGCTCAGGCCACATCAGTCTTTCCTATCCCTGGCAGGGTCCCAATCTCATAATTACTATTGGATCATGACAGCATCTGTCTATGATCAAGCTCTTATCTTATAGTTAAGAATTAGGCACTTTGGCCAGGCCCATCTCGATGCCAGGGTACGACATAACTCACCGCTTGCCCTGGATTCTTCCCGTCCCACGTCGGGGACCCTACTTTGGGGTGCTAGGAACTGAGGGCAACTGAGGCTTAAGTGGAGAAAGCAGATGCCCAGAAGGGAATAATATTCGAGGCCAATTAAGTCACAAGTTACAAAAACATGATATTGTCTTCTTGTGTTTATACAAAAAAGACATAGCTTTAAAGTAAATTATTCAAAAGGCATAAAGAGGAGAGAAAGGCAATGTTATAATATTCAGTGTCCTAGGAAGTTCTGACCTTACCAATTAACAGAGTTTGATTAAGGGAAGAGCAGGTAAAATGGTAGAAAACGTTACAGATAAACAAAGGAATGGGAGTGACTCGGGAGCACTTTGATGGGTGTGACTGAATAATCTAAGCTCCTAGTGGCAAGGAGGAAAGGACAAACCAATGATATCCAACAAACAGGAGGTGGATTTGGAGGTCCAGAGCCGCAATGAGGAGTTGGAGGAGGAGAAGGGAGAGAACAGACGAAGGAGGAGGTGGTGGAGGAAAAAAAAAGAAGTGGAGGTTGTGCTCGAGGTCGAGGGAAATAAGAAAACTGACAGGCAGGATACTGTGGAGGCTGGTGTCCAAAATGGAGCAAGGATGATATCAGAACAAAAGGAATGGTTGTCACAGAGAAAGAATGCGGAGTTGGAGGAGGAGGGAAGAAAACAGGCAGAGGATGAGGTGGTGGCAGGAAGAAGAAAAGAAATGTAGGACAATGAGAGGAGATATATGTCAGAAGAAGATGAAGGGGACATCATAAGAAGAGGTGGATGGGGAAATCGGAATATAAATTTGTGAATGGAATTTGTGAGCAGGAGGGATTGGGAGGTGTGGGAGAGGGATACTGGAGGGAAAAAGATGATATGTAAGTAGAAGAGACGGAAATGATGGAAATATAAAAGTGTTTGAGCTGGAGAAGGTAGAGGAGCATAATATACGAACTAAACAGGTGAAGGAATGGGTGCTGGAGAGAAGACAAGAAGAGGATGATTTTGTGGAGACATAAGTAGTAGAAAAGAAGACGACACAGGGGAGGGGAGGTAATGAAAAAGATCTCGTCAAGTAAGAGGAGGTTGAGGCCGAACGGAGCCAAAAGAAGATCGAGGGGGTGGTTGGAGAGGAAGAAAACCGGCGGTGCAGGAGTTGGTGGAGAAACGAAGTGAGAAGCGGAGGATGCCTTTGAGAATGAGAGGTAAATAGAAGAACTGAAGAGCAGGAGACAATGCTGGCGGTCTGACATAAAATAAAAATGAACGACCTTAGAATAGGAGGAGGATTTGGACTTATGTAGCCGACAGGAGGAGTTCAGGGTGGAGAAGTGAGAAAACAAGAGGACTAGGAGGTTGTGGAGGAAAGAAGAATGCCTGGGAGGGTGCGTACGTGGATGAGAGGTAAGTAGAAGAATGAGGAGCAGCAGACAGTGGAGGCATGGTGGTGAAAAATAAAGGAGGCAACGTCGGAACAGGAGGTGGAATTGGAGTCATAAAGCCAAAAGGAGGAGCTCGAGAAGGAGGGAGAAAACAGGCAGCGGAGGAGGAGGTGGTGACGGGAAGAAGAAAAGAGGAGTTTGAGGATGAAAAGAAATGAGAACTAAAGGGCAGGAGACTTGGAGGCTGGAATCAAAAATGGAACAAGGACAACGTCAGAGCTAGAGGAATTGGAGTTATGGAAAATGAACGTGGAGATGGAGGATGGAAGAATAAACAAGTGGAGGGGGAGGTGGTGGTGGAAAGAAGGGTAGGATGACGAGAGGAGAAATATGTCAGAAGATGAAGGAGACATCAGAAGAAGAGGTGGAATGGGAGAATGGGAATTCAAGTTTGAGAATGGTATTTGTGAGGGGAAGGGACAGGGAGGTTTTGGGAGAGGGAGTACGTGGAGGAGATAAAAACTGCAAAATTCGAACAGGAGAAATGGGAGGACACACAAAAGTGAATCAGAAACGTGGAGGAGCACAGTAGGCAAAGCAAACAGTCGAAGGACGGGGTGATGGAGGGAAGAAGATAAGAAGAATGATTTCTTAAAGAGGTAAGTAGAAGCAAAGAAGATGACACAGAGGAGGCGTGGCAGTGTAAAAGAACCTGTCGAGGAGAGTGAGGAGGTACGGAGATACAAGGACATGGAGGAGGAGGACCAATAGGAAGAAAGCAACAGTGAAGGAGGTGGTGGAGGAATGAAGAAAGAAGAGGATGAGGCGTTTGAGAATGAGAGGTAAGTAGAAGAACTGAAGAGCAAGAGACAATGGAGGCAAAGTGGTGTAAAAGAGAAAAAGGCAATGTCAGAAGAGGAGGATTTTGAGGTACGGAGCCAAAAGCAGGAGTTAGAGTAGTAGGAGGGAGAAAACAGGTGTAGGAGATGGTCATGGAGGAAAGAAGAAAAAAAAAAGGAGAGGATGAGTTCGTGGATGAGAGGTAAGTAAGTAGAAGAATGAAGGGCAGCAGTCAGTGGAGGCAGAATAGTGAAATAGAAAGGAGGCAGAAAGAACAGGAGGTGGAATTGGAGTCAGGGAGCCAAGAGGAAGAGGGGGAAAACATAGAAGAGTTGGTGGTGGGAAAAAGAAAAGAGGAGGAGGATGTGTTTGAGGATGTGAAGAAATTTAAGAACTGAAGGGCAGGAGACTGGAGGCTAAAGTCGAAAATGGAACAAGGACAACATCTGAAGAAGAGGAATTGGAGGTATGTAGAACGAAGGCAGAGATGGAGGAGGGAAGAAGAAAAGGAGAGTAGGACAATGAGAGGAGAAATATGTCAGACGAAGATGAAGGGGACATCAGAAGAAGAGGTGGATGGGGGAATGGGAATTGGAATCTGTGAATGAAATTTGTGAGGCACAGGGAGGTGTGGGGAGAGGGAGACCTTGGAGGAGAAAAAGATGATGCAGAAGTAGAAGAGGAGACAGAATGGAGAGGAAAGACTAAAGTGTTTGAATCAGAGATGGTGGAGGAGCACAGTAGATGAAGATGTCAGAACAAGAGGAGGATTTGGAGGTACAGAGCAAAAGAACTGGAGGAGAAGGAAGGTGAAAACAGGCTGAGGAGAAGGCGGTGGAGGGAAGAATAAAAGAAGGGGAGGATGGAGGAGAGGTGCTACCCCACTCCCAGGTGATTGCATAACAAATTAAATTCCTCTTTGATGACTTGAGTTTCTGTGGTTTACCCATAATGGTGTATCAGTGCACATCATCCTGACACACACCTGCCACTGGGTACCCACATCCCTACCCCAAAAACTGGGCTTATTTAACCCGGGTGTTGCCTTTGGCCTTTCTTTCTCCCTGTCTTTAAGTTCTGCCTTTGCGAGATCACTGTGTAAGTCCCTGTTCCTCAGACTGAACATCTGAAAAAGAGGAAATGGAGGTAGAGAGAACGAAGGCACAGATGGAGGAAGGAAGAAGAAAAGAAGAGTAGGACAACGAGAGGAGAAATATGTCAGGCGAAGAAGGGGACATCAGAAGAAGAGTTGGATGGGGGAATGGGAATTGGAATTTGTGAATGGAATTTGTGAGGGGGAGGCACAGGGTGGTGTGGGGAGAGGGAGACCCTGGAGGATAAAAAGGTGATGCCGAATTAGAAGAGGAGACAGAATGGAGGAAAGAAAAGAAGGGGAGGATGGAAGAGAGGTACCACCCCACTCCCAGGTGTTTGCATAACAAATTAAATTCCTCTTTGATGACTTGAGTTTCTGTGGTTTACCCATAATGGTGTATCAGTGCACATCATCCTGACACACACCTGTCACTGGGTACCCACGTCCCTCCCCCAAGAACTGGGTGTTGCCTTTAGCCTTTCTTTCTCTCTGTCTGTGTATCTTTAAGTTCTGCCTTTGAGAGATCACTGTGTAAGTCCCTGTTCCTCAGACTTGCTGGACTGTACGTGATGTTCATCGTTCCATTCACGGGTGTGCAGACTGCATGATTTTATTCTTAGAGCAGCCCAGGTCTTATTATTTGTCTATGTCTCTCAGCTTCATAATCCCTTGTTTCATAGTTGGGTTTTTGCGTGTTTTCCACGTCTGGACTAAGCACTGCAGTGGACACAGGCGTGCATGGGTCCTTTAGAATGGAAGACTGTGTGTGTGACAAATCAAAACCTTTCTATGTAGCTTCAAAACTGAAGAGCTGGAAGTTCCTTTAGGCCCTGGAGACCACTCACAAGGTCTGGGCACTTGCTTTGTATGTTGAAAGTTCAGAGTTTGAGACTCTGGGGCCCCGCAGGAGGAATTCTGAGCTGGGAGTACTTCCAGGCATTGTCGGTCTGGCCCCCTAGAGCAGAAACAAATAACTTCCTGTGGCTTGGTAACAAGGACAGTTGTTCTGTCTAACCCAGACCACAGAAATGACATATTCCGGCATGAACTTCAATGACGCTTATCTGAAAGATATTTAAGTCAGGCATTTAATGAGATAAGTAGAAGAATTTTCTCCTCCAGCTCCCTTTTTAAGTGAATTTATTTGTCAAGAGGTCAAAGTTCCTCAGTTTTGTCTCTGGATAGTTATTTTGGCTTTTTGGGTGGTGAACACCCGGCGGTGCACAGGGGGTACTCCTCGCTCTGCACTCAGGAATTACTGCTGGCAGTGGAGGGGGGACAAGATGCGATGCTGTGATCAGACCTGAGTCTGCCACTGAAAGGGAAACATCCTGCCAGCTGTTCTATCACTCTGACCCCCCTGGTTATTTTTTTAATTGTTTAAGCACCCTGAAATACAGTTACAAAGTTGGGTTTCAGTCATACAGTGTTGCAACGCCACTCCCTCCACCAGTGCACATTTCCCAGCACCAATGTCCCCAATTTCTGTCCCGCCACCCTCCCCCCAGCCTGTCTCTATGGCTGGCACTTTCCTTCTCTTTCTCTGTCTCTGTGTCTCTTTCCCTTTGGCATTATGGTTTGCAAACAGGTACTGAGAGTTATCCTATTTGTCCCTTTATCTTTTTTCACCATGTAGCTCTTGTCCAGAGTGATCAGTTCCAGCCATCTTTGTCCTGGTGGTCCCTTCTCTGTCCCCTGACCCTCCCCCAGCCACTGAGGCCATGTTGTGTGTTGGGGTCGGCTGGCAGCATCTCTACCCTCTTCCACCAGGTGGCAGTGGTGCGCTCTCCCACCCTGGCCCTGGGAAGGGTGGCCAGCACCTACCTTCTCTTCTGTGGAAACAGACTCGGGGTGCAAGCACCAATGCCCAGTCGGTGTCATGGGGCCATCCTATTTAGTTCTCGGCCTTGGAGTCTCATAATTACAGCTAAAATCAGATCAAACAGAACTGAGCATGGCTCCCCATGATATGTAAAGGTTATTATGACCCTGCATGGTCCCCTGAGCCCCTGCGGAGGTAAGACCTGAGTGCAGAGCCAGGTGTCAGCTGGGAATTGCTGGGCGTGACCCCAACGACCCCCCCAAAACAATCACTGTCACTGTCATCCCCTTGCTTATCGATTTGTTTGAGCGGGAACCAGTAACGTCTCTCATCGTGAGACTTATTGTTACTGTTTTTGGCATATCCAATGCACCAAGGGTAGCTTGCCAGGCTTTGCCATGCAGGCGCAATACTCTCGGTATCTTGCCAGGCTCTCCGAGAGGGGCGGAGGAATCGAACACGGGACGGCTGCGTGAAAGGCAAACGCCATACTGCTGTGCTATCATGCTAATCGTTCCCAAAACAATAGAAAATGATAATTATTTACATAGATTTTTCGACTGGTTCAGCACGTCCATGTCTGTGCGAAGAATGCTGAGAGTGAGAAAGCCACAAACAGATGCCAGTCTTCAGAAACTCTCCAGCTCATTCGTCAACGTGGTTTGGCACGAGCCTCAGGCAACCACAAGCTAAAGTCTGAGCACACAAAGCTGTGCAGAGATTCGATAAAGGAAGACGTCAAAGAGAGAACAGCAGCAGTGTTGGCCAGTGCAGCAGAAGCCGGGAAAATTATTCGCAATGCTCGCCTGCCTTCGCCAATTACTAAACCAGATGACTGCCCTCCGACTTCCCGGTAGATCTATCACATCCTCCAGAAAGGCAAAAGAGAAAATTATTCCCTTAGTGTCCACGACCCTCTCCCAGTGCCCACTTCCTTCCCCCATGGCCACTCCTCTCCCCGAGCTTCACTACCCTACCCTAGTGTCCACCTCCCTCCCCGAGTGTCCACTTCCCTCTCTGCTGTCCACTTCCATCCCTTAGTGTCCACTACCCTTTCTCAGTGCCCACTTCCCTCCATTAGTGTCCACTTCCCTCCCCAATTTTCCACTTCCTTCCCTGAGTGTCTACTTTCCCCCGACAGTGCCCACTTAGCTCCTCAAGTGTGTCCAGGCTGTCCCTGTCCCCCATTCCACCTCTAGGGCAGTGTTTCAGTTCATGGCTGAGGCTTGAGCCATTGTGAGCTGCCCGTGAGCCCTGCGGCCTCCCCACCTACTCACCTGCTGCTGCAAGGGGCCGGCCTGGCTCCCAGAGACAGGAGCCCCAGACTGCTAATGTACGGAAAAAAATAAGTTCCGCAACTATATGTGGGGTCACCACCGAGGCCGACGGTGTGCTGGACCTCTGTCTGCACCAGGGCGGGGGGTATCTTGACCCTGTGTTCCTGGGGCGGGGGTGGCCTGACCCTGTGTTCCTGGGGCGGGGGTGGCCTGAACCCGTGTTCCCCAGGGTGGATGGTGTGCTGAGTCTCTGTTTGTTTTTTCTTGCAGAACAACAGCTCCCTGGTGTGGTGCCAGAATCACAAGCAGTGTTCTAAGGTATGTGGCCTCACACTGCATGCAGTTCCCACAAGTGTGGGATAATGGGGTGTGGGGGAGAGAGAGAAGAGTGAGAGGAAAGAGAGAGAAGGGAGAGATGGGAGCAGACAGGAGAGAGGAGGGAGAGAAAGGAGAGAGAGGAAAGAGAGGGGAGACAGAGTAAGAGAGGGAGAGGAAGTGAGAGAGAGAGAGAGAGGTTATTATGCCCCTGCATGGTCCCCTGAGCCCCTGAGAGGGAGGGAAGAGGGGGTGGACAGATTCCTGGCTGCTGCTCTGGCCTGCCTGGGAGTATGTGCATTGTGAGCCCCTGGGGTCAGCTGTGGAGACGGTGCTGTGCTGTCACATACATGTGGGGTCACATCCGCAGTGATCATGCACAGTTTCTCGCTCTAGCCAGGATTTTGCCTCCCTTTGGCACCTGTTTCTGTCCCGGGGCCCCTTGTCCCACTGGTTGCCTTCCAGCCGCCACCCTGGTGCCATGCCCTGGCCTCCTCCTCAATGCAGCTGGGTTGGTCTCTTTTGTGGCCACACTCAGCAGTGCTCGGGGCCGACGCCTGGCCCTGTGCATGGGAATCGCTCCTCTCGGGGATCTGGGGAGTATATGGGGTGCCGAGGGTCAGTGTGTGGATGGCAGATACTAGACTCAACCCTGAAACTGACGGTTTTAGAGCAAGGGCTATATCTGCAGAGGTATTCTGGTTTCCTTTGATTTTGAGGCCACCCCTGGTGATACTCAGCGGTCACTACTGACTCCGCACTCAGAAATTATTCCTAGCAGTGCCCAGGAGACTCTGTGGATGCTGGGGATAGAACCCAGGTCGGCCACATGCAAGGCAAGTGTTCCACCCGCTGTACTATCTCTCCAGCCCAATAATTTTATTTTTAAACATGTCATGCCTTTTCTAATGCACATATTCCAGATACCACACCCATATACTACGCATACTGTGTATATTGGACTATGATATGTGCTTGCCCAAATGTTAAAAATTACACACACACACACACACACACACACACACACCACTCGATACTCTACCTTCAGAATGGCATCAGATTTTACATTCTGAAAAGAGCCCTTTTCTAAGTGGGGCTCCTTTTCCCTTTGACTTTCCATTAGCACGGCCCTCTAAATGAGGGGCCATCTGGCAATTTCTCTCCAAGGCCTGAGGTGCATATTTTGCTGTCACCCATCGGATCCCCAGCTCTCCCTGAGTCAGTGATAGACAACATATAAGCCTTTCCATCATTGTAAGGAACCTTGTAATGGCCACTGACTGGAACCATTACATCATGTTCCTGTCATAAAATCTACTTACACCCCCCAACTCTTAAAACGTTGGAATAGGCTAGTAGCCTTTTTAAAGGCCGAACATGATGGCCACTCATTACATCTATTGCAAACTACAACACCCAAAAGGAGAGAGAACAAAAGGGAATGCCCTGCCGTAGTGCCAGGGTGGGGTAGTGGCGGAAGGAGTGGGGGTTATGGGAGGGATACTGGGAGCATTGGTGGAGGAGAATGGGTATTGGGGAGGGATGGTCAAATGATCACTGTATGACTAAAATGCAAACAAGGAAGTTCATATGTTTGTAACTGTACCTCATGGTGATTCACTAATAATTTTTTTTAAGTCAGAATCATTCCTAGCTTCCCAGCTCTATCAAGATATATTCCAGGCGAGATTCGCTGTGGTCCTCTGTGAATCTCTTAGCTATGCCTTGACACTCATATACTGAAAACCAAACTCAATCCCAACTATTCCAGTGCATTCTTCTGTCCAGAAATGGCTCTTTCCATGTACTCAAAACCAGATGGTTTTCCTCCTTTACTGCGTGCTCTGCACTGTCTTGGGAAGATGTTCTGAGTGAATGAATGGGTGACATTGTTGAGAAAAATCTCACCTCAGTCACCGTTCATTTCTGAAAGTGAAAAATCTGATTATTCGAGCTGGTCAAAATGAAACAAGGTCTGGCAGAGGAAGGAAGACTCTGCATGACCGTTGTCTGCTCTGTCCTTTCCTTTCAGCCTCTGCCTGTGGCTGTGGTCTTTGACCTTCTTCCTTCTCTGTGAAGGCAGGATGGGAATAACGCCAGTGACTTGTACACGGGACTGGCAGTGAGTCGTGTCCCGTGGATGACCATACACCAGCCAGCCGTGGACAGAGCACTTTGCATCTGGGTTTTGCAAATCCTCCCCTGCTCCCTTTCTTACATATGTGTACACTTTTCTCAGATGCCCTCCTGTAGTTCTGTTGGTGAAATCAGGTCCCTGGTTCCTGACTAAGCACTTTCACATGTGAGCTGTGTGCTGACCCTCGGAGAGACTGGGGTCCCCGTTTCCTTCCCCAGCACGTCTCTGTAAAGCAGCCACTCTCAGGATACTTGCCCTTCCACCCTGGCTGTGAGAACTCGGTCCCTGGAGGCTTGTTTCCCATTTGGTCTGGAGGCTGCGTGTGGCAACAGGGTGATTCGGGGCCTATCTTGGGGCCTTGCATGCTGCATTGATCTCAGTGGGGGTCTGGGCAATAGGAGGGCTACAGCTACGAATTCTTCCTCCATTTGTGGGTGTATTCAGAGACAAATTTAGAGGTGAGGAAAATGGGTTTTGTTTGTGTGAACATCTGGCCAGCTTCATTTGACATCTGTGAAATTTGTTGGATGAGGGTCAAACCTCTAAAACACAACCAAATGGGAGCATGGAAGATTTCTGGTGTGTGTTCTACACGTGGGTTCATGTGGTCCTGGCTGTAAAGGGAAAGAGAGCTCACTGCCTGAGGGTGCGAAATGCCAGTACCCCTCTACCAGCCTGCGCGACTCACCTCAGGGACACCCATCCTTGCCAGTGTGATTCACCTCAGGAAGCCCTGTATGTGCCTGTGTGACTCCCCTGAGGGACCCCTAAACCAGCCTGTGTGACTCTCCTTAGGGACCCCTATACTGCCTTTTTGACCTCACCTCAGGGACCCCAAGACCTGCCTGTGTGACCTCACATCAGGTGCTCTGTAACTGCCTGTGTGACCTCACCTCAGGGACCCCTATACCTGCCTGTGTGACCTCACATCAGGGATCCTTATACTTGCCTGTGTGACCTCACCTCAGGGTCCCCTATTCATGCCTGTGTGACCTCACATCAGAGACCCCTAATCCTGACTGTGTGACCTCACCTCAGGGACCCTTATACCTGCCTGTGTGACCTAACCTCAGGGACCCCTATACCTGCCCGTGTGACCTCACCTCAGGTGCTCTGTACCTTTTTGTATGACTCACCCCGACAACCCTATCCCGACCTGTGGGACTCACCTCAAGGAGCCCAGCTTCTGGCCATCATGACGTCACATCAGGGACCTTGTATCTGTTTATGATCTCAAGTCAGGGTTCTTCTCCCTCACTGTTTGATTCACCACAGAGCCTCGTGTCTCTACCCATGTGAACTCCCTTCACAGCCCCATCTATGCCTCTGTGACCTCAGCTCACAGCCCCTGTGGTCCCTGTGTGACATCAGCTGACAGCCCCTGCCCTCCCTGTGTGACCTCTGCTCACAGATTCCTGTCCCAGCCTCTTCAGAGCTTCTTCACAGCTGCTGTGTGATGCCACCTCAGAGCCCCTTCTCTGCCTGTGGGACTCCACAGAGAACTCCATCTCTGTCCATGAGACCCACCTCAGAGAGTTATCCCTACTGAGTGATCCACCTCAGTGCCCTTGTTTCTACTTGTGTGACCCTGAGAAGACCTTCCCAATTCGTTGCAACACATCATGATCCGTTCTCCCCTATCCAAAGGACCCCACCTCACAATCCCATGTCCCAGCTTAAGTGACCTCACCTCTTCTGTGACCTAACCTCAGAGTCCTGTGTCCCTGCCTGTGTTGACCCCAACTCAGAATTCTGTGATCCTGTTTGTGTGACCCCACCTCAGAGCCCTGTGCCTGCCTCTGTGACTCCACCTGAGTCCCATGTCTCTACATGTGTGATCCCACTTCAGAGCTGTGTCCCTGCACCTGAGAGTCCTGTGTCCCTGCCTGTGTGACCACACCTGAGAGTCCTGTGTCCCTGGACATGTGACCCCACCTCAGTTTCCATGTCCTTGCCTGTGTGACCCCACCTCAGTCCTGTTTACCTACCAATGTGACCCCACCTCAGAGCCCTGTGTCCCTGCCAGTGTGACCCCACATAAGTACTGTGTTCCTACATGTGTCACCTCATCTAATAGTCCTGTGTCCCTGTTTGTGTGACCCCACCTCAGAGTCCTGTGTTAGTGCCTGTGTGACCCCACCTCAGAGCCCATGTCTCTACCTGTGTGATTCCTACTCAGAACTCCAAGCCTCTAATTGTATGACCCCGTGACATAGCCCATGTTTCTGCCTGTGTGACCCCACCTCAGAGTTTGTGTTCCTGCCTGTGTAACCCCACCTCAAAGTCCTGTGCTCCTACCTGTGTGACCCCACCTCAAAGTCCTGTGTTTTTGCCTGTTGACCTATCTCAGAGCCCCCGTGACCCTAATAGTTTTACCCAATGTATGACCCATGTCCTTTCCTGTGTGATCCCACCTAAGAGCCGTGTCCCTGCCTGGTCCCGGAGAGCAGGACCGAGGCCCACTGGCCGGATGTCCCGGAGGAGCCGGCTGCTTCAGGAGGTGGCGAGTGTCCAGTCTGCAGGTGACGCTCAGGTTCCGTCGGGGTCAGGTTGAGCCGTGGCTGTGCCGCGCTCACAGTCACCCCCTTGAGTCCCTCCCAGACCCTGGGTCTGATGTCTCCACACCGACTCCAGCCCCCGACCACCGGATCCCAGTCAGCCTGGCGCCTGCAGCGTGGGTGGGAATGGCCGCGCTTCTCGGGCTGCTGACTTCGGGCAATAATCTGTGCCATCCTCGGGGAGAGGCGGGCGGCCCTGGGGTCTGCTGTCTGGAGCCTAGAGGCTTTAAAACAGCTACTGATCCCTCCCCCCACCCCCCGTATGAGCTGATCGATGAACTTTCAAGCTTTGCACCAGCCCCGGTGCCGCTCAGGGTCACCTCTGTCTCTGCTCTCGGGAGTTACTCCTGGGGGCTGGGGCAGGTACGGGATGCCGAGGATGGAGCCCGGAGGGCCTTGTGCCACGCCAATGCCCACCCACTGTCCTCTGGCTGCGGCCAGCCCCTATGTCTCCATCCCAGTGTTGGAGGTGTTTGGAGTTTGGCCTCCCAAGGAACGAGCCCAGGGCTGTCTCTGCCATGCAGGTGCCTCCGCTGAGCCCCCAGCCCCATCTCTGACCCTGGTCCGCAGCCTCTCTGCTGCTTGGCTAGAGGGCCCGGCAGTGCTTCAGAATTGGGAGGGGCCTGGCCTGGGACAGGGCTGAGTGGAACTGAGGCTCTCACAGATTGGCAAGGGCCCTCAGCATGGAAGACAGGGGAGCCGTGCCGAGATCTCAGCGCGTCAGCATGGGGAGCACTGCAGAGCACCCGGCCCCTCCCTGCCCTCCCTCACCCAAACGGGGCGATGCCCGCTCACCTGCTCGGAGAGAAAAGCACAGTGCAAGGCCAGGCAGGTTGCAACAACTTTATTATATCACAGACAATCTACTGTCATATTTTTTAAGTTAAACTATAGGCGAACATATTTCATCCTGTGAATTACACACAATCAAAAATTGATCAAAGGTGACTGAGTGTCGTCAGCTATTGTTCTTACTGATGATGACATAGTCCCGGTACCCTTCTGAGGACAGTGTCGTACCAAGGTAAAGTCCATGTGACTCAGGGAGAAAACTAAGGGACAGCGGGAGGAAGGGTGGGGAGGGTGTGGTGCGGGCCCGGATGGTATCGGGCAAAGCACATGTCCATGGTGGGCAGCAGGGACGTGTACTAGATGGTCGTGGCGAGACCATTCTGGAACATTCTGTATGGTAATGGGAGTGCTGAGAGCCCTGTTAGATTGGGGGTCCCCAGGGTGTCTGAGGGGGGTGTCTGACCTTGAGGCCTCAGGTCAGAGGGCCCCATGGGGCAGCAGCCCCTGTGCCCAGCGCCCCCTAGCGCTTCAATTTCCGGGCTGGGGCGCCCTGACCCTGCTGCCTATAGGGGGCAACAACTGACCGTCGGCACCATGCCCGCCGGGTGGCACCACTGCTCGAGCCCTGCTGGGGTGCGGGCAAATGTGCGGGCACACGCTGCCATGCAGGTGGGACCTGGTTGGCACGATTGACAAGTGAATGCTGGTGCCCTGCCTGCAGGCTGGCCCTGATGCTTTTGCCCTGCTGGTTTGCGGTCACATATGAGGGCATACGGTGCCACGCACGTGGGACCTGGTTGGCACGACTGACAGGTGCATTCTGGTGCCACGCTCGCCCCGTGGCACTGGCCAGGCCCTGCTGGGGTGCGGGCACATAGGGGAACCTACGGTGCCACACAGGTGGGACCTGGTGGGGAGGAGCCACAAGTGGCTGCTTGTACCACCCTTTCTTGGGGGCACCACTGGTTGAGCCCTGTTGGGGTGCTGGCACAGGCAGCCTCAGAGTTGCAGGAGCCACAAGTGGCCGCTGGTGCCACCCCCGCTGGGTGGCACCACTTTTCAAGCCCTGCTGGGGTGCGGGCACAAAGGGCGGCACAGGGTGCGGCACCTGTGGGATCTGGGTGGCGGGTGCAGGCACAGGTGCACCCTGGGTACCACGTGTCCCTGGCACTTTGGGAGGCACGAGCTGCCTTGGGGGTGCAAACTGGAAGGCTGGCACGGACAGAGCCCCACTCTGGGTGCCACTTATCCCCCGCATGTTGGGAGGCCCGAGCTGCCGCGGCAGCGCAAACTGAAACGCTGGCACTGGCACATGGGTGCCCTGGGTGCCACTTGGCCCCGGTCCAGCGCCCGGCTGGTGCCTCTTGCGTTGCGGGCCTTGCAGCTTTGTAAGGCCGTTCCATTTCCTCTTTTTGGACTGATTCGATGTCCCTGGGGCCTGGACGTGTGTGGTCTGGCCCTGGGGTGCAGCCAGCGTGGCACGTGGCTGGGTCACGGGGACACTGGGCGGATCTACTTCCATATCGCTCAATGGTTCCCCTTGGGATTCGGTGTCCATAGACTGAACACTACTCCCACAGGACTCTGTTTCCATGGACTCTACGTCACTATCAGGGGCCTGCGTGTCCTTGGTGGACACAGCGTGACCATGGTCAGGGGCTGTCGGGCCCCCTGCAGCTGCAGGTGCAGCTGGGGCGGGCACTGCCGCAGGGGGCGGAGGCGGAGG
This sequence comes from Sorex araneus, assembly GCF_027595985.1. Taxonomy (NCBI): domain Eukaryota; kingdom Metazoa; phylum Chordata; class Mammalia; order Eulipotyphla; family Soricidae; genus Sorex; species Sorex araneus. The sequence continues at coordinate 1,208,432 of NC_073313.1, forward strand.
GGCCTCCTTCTTGGGTGCTGGGGCCTCCTTCTGAGGTGCTGGGGCCTCCTTCTGGGGCTCTGGGGCCTCCTTCTGGGGTGCTGGGGCCTCCTTCTTGGGTGCTGGGGCCTCCTTCTTAGGTGCGGGGGCCTCCTTCTGAGGCGCTGGGGCCTCCTTCTGGGTCTCTGCGGCCCCGTGTTGGGCTGGGGCGGTGGCCACCGCCTGGCCAAGAGGTGTTTTCTGGCCTATCAAGGCCTGGCAGTGAGGCGTGCCCCCCTGGAAGCAAGGGGCTTTCCGTGGACAGTAGACCACGGCCTCGCACCAGTCATTAGGGTGGCGAATGGGCCATCCCTGATCGTCAGAGGGGACTAACAGTGGGCCTTGGGGGCAAGCCCGCTGGCCATAGTAGCCCTGGGCAGAGTGCGGGCCTGGCTGGCTATAGGAGCCAGCCCCCTGCCCATAGGACCCCGTGGGCTGGACACTGGGCCCCGGCTGTTGGTAGTAAGTTGGCAGGCAGTGGAGATACGGCCCTGGGTTGTAGGGATAATGGGCGTGGGCCTGTGGCTGCCCCGGGTAGCTGGGCCCACAGTAGCACCATGTGCATGACACCTGGGATGGTCGCAGCGTCCCCAGGTCCTGGTGGAATCGCACGTCGGAGGGTCTCCGTGTCATCCCAGGTCAGGGCTCTGTAGATCACAGGCCACACTCAGACCCTGGCAGCCCAGAGACCCACAGCCCCTCCAAGCAGTGGGGTCCCTTCCTCCACCTTTGGGGTCCCCGTGGTCACACAAAAATATTTTCTTGTTTGGTCGGGTTCGGGGCCACACCATGGTGCCCAGGGCTGACTCCAGGTCGATCTCAGGGGTCCCTCCTGGTGGGTCTGGGGGCCCATCTCCGGAGCCCGGGGGTGAGTCTGGATCATACAAGGCAAGTGCTGTCAGCCCAGAAGACACCTCCTATCTGGGTATTCCCACCCTGCTCCCTAGAGGCTCCCTGCACTCCTCCCTCTGGACTCCCACCCTCATCGGTAGCTGTTTCCCAACCTCCTGCCTAGAGACTCTCCACTCTCCCTAGCTGTTCCCCTTCTCCTCCCTGGGGAGTCCCATCATTTTCCTTGGGGCTCCCCACCCTCCTCTCTTGTGGCTCCCCACCCTCCTCCCTGAGGGTCTCCCGCCTTTTGTCCTGGGCTGCCACGCCCCCTCCCCTGAGACCGTCCTAGCTCTGGCTGGCCCCGTTTCCCTGACCCTTGGTCCCCCATCTCTGCCCCAGGTCTCTGCCCCCGTGCCCCCGCCACGTGCACTCACTGTGGGCTGGAGGGGTCGGAAAGGGATGACCAAGCTGTGGGCTGGTGCAGGTCCTTGGCGAAACAGCAGCGGGCAGCGCCAGGCGCTGGGCAGCGACCTAGCCCTCGTCTGTCACAGGAATTGAGGTCCCCTGTTGGCGACTAGCGTCCGATCGGGAGTGTGCCGGACCGGCGCCTCCCTAGGACCCAGCGTTCCTTCTGGGATACCCTCAGCGACATGACACGTGACGTCAAAACTTGGGCCTCGGGGGTCCTACACGCTGGAACCTCCCCGCGCACCTCCCCATGTGCGCACATGGGACCGTCAGGTGCACGGAGCCAAAGGCGCAAAGGCTTGGGCGCCTCCATGGAGCGTCTGGCGCGGGTTCCCGCAGAATCAGAGCCTCCCCGGGAGCCTCACTAGCCTGGTACCGGCTCAGGCTTCGACCCGTTGGTCCTGCACGTGCCGGGCCTTCGCCTCCCCGCCCCCGCCCCACTCGTAACTTTGTACCCTCGCGCTCTGCGGCCTCCTCTGCGCACGGTTGGCATCCTCCGAGCAATGTGGTGTGCGCCCATGGGATGCGCGTTTGTAAGACACGCGTCCTTGAAGCAGGGTCCCTTGGAATCCCTCTTAGGATTTGGGGCGGGGTTTGGGCGGTACCCGCCACTGCCCCCGGAGATACTCAGTGAACCAAAGCATAGAAGGAAATGTACAGGACACTCTCTGGGATCTCTTTCGGTTCTGAGATGCTTTGGGTCCACCTCGTTCTGTCCTGGGGTTACCATGTCCCCTCCCCTGGGGCTGCCACGCCCCCTTAGGCCTCCCTCCCTCCAGCTTACCCTGTTTCCCTGACCCCTGGTCCCCCCTCTCTGTATCCTGAGGTCCACATTCCCGCGCACCTGGTGTCTGTCCCTCCCGCGGACACTCACCGTGGGCTGGAGCGGTCGGAAAGGGGTGATCAAGGTGTGGGCGGGTGCGGGTCTGCGGCGGAACAGCCAGTGGGCAGCGCCAGGCGCTGGCCAGCAAACCGGGCCTCCTCTGTCGCAGGAATTCACTCCTGAACTGTCGACTAGCGCCGAGCGGGAGTGTGCCGGTGCGGCGCGTCCCTAGGAACCAGCGTTCCTTCCGGCATACCCTTAGTGACGTGGCCCGTGACCTCAGAACTCGGGGCTGGGGATCCCGCACGCTCGAACCCCCCGAGCCCCCCCACCACATGCACACATGGGACCGTCGGGCGCATGGAGCGGAGGGCGCCAAGGCTTGGGCGCGTCCACGGAGCGCCCGGGCACGGGGTCCCGCAGAATCGGAGCCTCCCCGGGGCGGTCGGGGTGTGGGTGAGGCCCGACGGGATCGTGGGGCAATGGAGCCTCAGGGCGCATCTGGGTAGCTGGGGGCCAGGCAGGGAGTCCAGGCCTGAGTTGCTGCTGAAGGGCGCACCGCAGGCGGCTGGGAGTTTTGTTTACACCTGTGTCGGGGTCCCTCCTGTTGAATAATACGAGTTGACCCTATTTGTATTTATTGACGACTAGATTCAGCCCACCCGGTTATTGTCCCGAGTATGAAAGGAGGATAGTGTGGATATCATTTGGACAAACATGGATGTCTTACATAACGCTCAGTCTTGACCCAACTGTTTGCATGGTTGGCTTGTCCCGGTCCCGTTTACACACACCAGACATTCAAATGGTGGGCTGGTTCCTGGTGGAGCATTGTGAGAACAGTAAGGCATTGTGAAAGACATGTCACCTACTTTTTTTTTAACAACACAGCAAATTTTATTTAAAAAAGCATAGCTAAATTCAATATGATGTTTAATAACATGGCTGTATGGAGAAAAAAAGGGAAAATTTTTGCTTGCTTATAATCAGTAGTAATTAGCATCAGCTATATGGAGAAATCACATAATATGCTTGCATTTTATTTCCTGTTACTTTATAAGTTAAAAAATTACACTGACAATAGAAATTAGAATGCTTCTAGAAAGCTACTTAGAGTTTATTTCCTGTTCAACCTACTCACTCTAATGACTCCTATACGAATTTAACACAGGGTAAAAAGCAGAAAACATTTGATGAATTTCATCTTGCTGTTCAGAAAAGTCACTGCCATAATTGCAGAAAATTGACTGCTTCTTCAAAAACACATCTGCTGGTGATTTTTAAACAACGTTTTGCTTTCTAATTTCTGAGTACTGATTACATTATGACAAATCCTAATAATTTTGAGTGCAAACTGAACATGTCACTTGCATAGATATAAATAAAAGCAAAAAAATATTCACTCCTGTGACTAAAAAGAAAAAAAAAATAAAGAAATTTTCTTTTATTTGTTCTGGGTTGGTTGCTTTCACTTATTAACTCTTAATATTTTTATATATATATATATGCCTCCACATAAGATATTTTATTTTCTGTTGCTTTCTAATTAAGTTTATAACTTTAGTTTGAAATTATTTTTAATTTAGAAGCCAAAATTATTTATGCTTTGATGGTGATTCCCATACAGTAGGTGAAAAGGAGAATTTTTACATATGAAACTAAAGTAAAAAATATTAAGAAAGATTGATAAGAAAATCTTGAACAAAGGCTTGATTTATATAGGAGGTAGGGCAGAAAAACCTATTCTCTACCAACTGAGTATTTTTGTGAAGAAAACCATTGCCAAGAAGATTTTCAGGAAATTACACAAATTATGTTTAAAAAAACACTTGTTTAGTTGAGTTCTATGTTTAAATTGATTGAACAATACATGCTCTAAGAATTATATGACTCCGTGATGCTGAAAATGAGTAAAGTTCAGACTTTAAGTCAAATGTTCTATATGTTAATAGCAAATCTGAAGGCTGGTTTTATCATCTGGGGAAAGAAAGATAATTTCTTGACCATAATACTTGGACTTTAAAGGAGATAAGATACCTGAAGTCTTTACAAGTAGGATGTTCATTTTTATCCAAAACCAGGACTGCTAAGCGTGAAAGGATATGTTATCATTACTCTAAGACACAGGTGTGAACCAGAGTGTCTTAATTATGGTAAATACCCTGTTTGATAAATCCAACATCTACGTTGCTTTTGGTCTGGATATACGTACTGTATTTTTTTAAATTTTGATAGTAGATTATTTCTGTCCTTTGTTGTAAGCTGCATGCATTTTAATATAGTATTATATATTGTGTATATCAAAAGAGGAATATTAAATATTGTGTATATCAGAAGAGGAAGTTCTGACTAATATTTGGCCATGTTTCTTTTTTGAGTCTTCCCTGTGAAAGTGGAGTGAGGTTTGGTCAGTAGCCGCTTGGTAATCTCTCAAGGGGAAGATTCATTTGTCATTTTGTGTTTGAACTATTAATGGTTATGTGAATGCAAAGTTTATATTTTAGAAGTGCAATGTTAGCATACCACATACCACCCTATGTTTAAACATAATTTTTCTATCAATTTAAACATAGAGCTCAAATACGCACGTGCTTATTTTACTACACATTACCATACCACATCAAAACGCTAACAATCCTCTGACACTGTCCATAGAACCATCCATTCCTTCCTGCCCACCTGTATTCCTTAGTGTTGTTTGCTTTAGTCATGGTCTATTTCATTGCTTTGTTTCTTTCCATTCCACATATGGCTGAGGTGGTCTGGTATTTGTCTTTCTTTTTTGGATTTACTTTAGCTCAACTCCCTCTAGTTCCACCCTTGTAGAAAAATGCTGGACTTTTTTCACATTTAAATTATATTTAATATTTTATCTACCCAACTCCCTCAGATTGTTTCTAGATATTGGCCATTGTAAATTGAACTGCAATGAACACAGGAGCACATACATCTTCAGGAATTAGTGTTTTGTGTTTTGGGGATAGGGACTGAGGAATTGAAATGCTGGATCATATGGTCAGTCTGGTTTTGAGTTTTGAGATATGTCTACTGGGTTTCATAGGGGTTGACTCAGTTTACATTCCTACCAGTAGTGACTGAAGACTCCCATCATCAGTCATTTTCTCTCATACACTACAAATGACAACCCCCTTTAAGCTGCTGTTATCTTGAGCTTGCTTGAAGCCTTGCATGACCCATTTGCCCTAACAATGTTCCTGCTCCACCTTCAATTTTCAGTGACCCAACATTTCGTCCCTATGAGATTTCTCCCCATGTTCCCTCCTGGTGTTACACAATAGTTCTTAGATCAAAGGTTGTGATCGGAACAGAGATTCTTCTCTCTTCTGCAGCTTGAATTTCAGGCAGCTACTGAGCATATAAACCAGTGCCCTTGGCATTGCCAGCCTGCCTCTTCAATTAATTTCAGCTTGTATGATGGGATGGGTTTAGGCAGGATTCAGTTCACTGGCTTTCCCTCTGTGAGAATAAGATGTATGCGTGATATTCATCCAAAGTCCTGAACTCAAGCTGGTTTCCTTCCCCCTGCCCCAACACCACCACCACCAGGCAATTTTTGCTTTTATACCCATTTTAAATTCATTGAGTGCTTTATGCCAGGAGTCAGGGTTTTTCATTTTTCCCTCTTCTTTTATTAGTGACTTAGAGGTTAGCTTCAAGTGGAAGGAGGTTTCTTGCATTTGTCTCTGAGCTCATTTTGCTAATGTCCACTGAACCTCAAATATTTCTTTTAAGTCCTTCTGCATAGCAAACAGCACATGGAAATGAACACTGTGAGAAGTACTGATGAATCATGGATCTCCAGGGATGCACAACTCTGCTAGCTTATCCTTAACATTTAAGTGTTTATTCCAGACATGGTTCATCTTCCTCCTGTGCCCTGACCAAGGGGGAAAGGTCACGGAACCTATTTCTTTTCCGAGTGCCAGATTTTTCCATAAATCTCACTGACCAATAATGTCAGTTTTCTAACAGGTTCAAGAAAATTTATAATTGGTATTTTTCTGGCATCTAAGCAGCAGAAGAACCTATTTTTTAAACTTTTTAAAATAAATTTATTTATTTTTAATTAATGAATCACCATGAGGGTACAGTTACGGATTTATACACATCTGTGCTTATGCTTCCCCCATACAAAGTTCGGGAACCCATGCCTTCACCAGTGCCCATACTCCACCACCAGTAAACCCAGCATCCCTCCCATCCTCCCCAATCCCATCTCCCCCCACCCCACCCTGTCACTGTGGCAGGGCATTCCCTTCTGTTCTCTCCCTCTAATTAGCTATTGTGGTTTGCAATAAAGGTGTTGAGTGGCCACTGTGCTCAGTCTCTAGCCCTCATTCAGCCCGCAACTCCCTTCTCCCACATGGCCTTCGACTACATTATAGTTGGTGATCCCTTCTCTGAGTTGCCCTTTCCCCAGAATGTGAGGCCAGCCTCCTAGCCATGGAGTCAACCTCCTGGTAGTTGTTTCTACAATTCTTGGGTGTTACTCTCCCACTCTGTTATTCTATATGTCATAGATGAGTGCAATCTTTCTATGTCTGTCTCTCTCTTTCTGACTCATTTCACTTAGCATGAAACTTTTCATGCCGATCCACTTAAATAAAAAATTTGTGACCTCCTTTTTTTCTAAAAGCTGCATAGTATTCCATTGTATAGATGTACCAAAGTTTCCTCAACCAGTCATCCGTTCTAGGGCATTCGGGTTTTTTCCAGATTCTGGCTATTGTAAACAGTGCTGCAATGAACATACATGTGCATATGCCATTTCGATTATACTTTTTTTGCCTCTCTGAGATATATTCCCAGCAGTGGTGTTGCTGGGTCAAATGGGAGCTCAATTTCTAATTTTTTGAGAATCATCCATATTGTTTTCCAGAAGGGCTGAACCAGTCGGCATTCCCACCAGCAGTGTAGAAGGGTCCCTTTCTCGCCACATCCTCTCCAACAGCGGTTGCTTTTGTTCTTTTGGATGTGTGCTAGTCTCTGTGGTGTGAGGTGGTATCTCGTGGTTGTTTTGATCTGCATTTCTCTGATGATTAGTGATGTAGAGCACTTTTTCATGTGCCTTTTGGCCATTCGTATTTCTTCCTTGGTAAAGTTTCTGTTCATTTCTTCGCCCCATTTTTTGATGGGGTTGGATGTTTTCTTCTTGTAGAGTTCAACCAGTGCTTTATATACCATTGATATCAACCCCTTATCTGATGGGTATTGTGTAAATATCCTTTCCCATTCTGTGGATATTCTTTGGATTCTGGTCACTGTATCTTTTGCGGTGCAGAAACTTTTTTTTTTATATTTATTTATTTTTAATTAGAGAATCACCGTGAGGGTACAGTTACAGATTTATACACTTTTGTGCTTATACTTCCCTCATACAGAGTTTGGAACCCATCCCTTCACCAGTGCCCATTCTCCACCACCCGTAAACCCAGTGTCCCTCCCACCCTCCCCAATCCCATCTCCCCCCCACCCCACCCTGCCACTGTGGCAAGGCATTCCCTTCTGTTTTCTCTCTCTAATTAGCTGTTGTGGTTTGCAATAAAGGTGTTGAGTGGCCGCTGTGCTCAGTCTCTAGCCCTCATTCAGCTCGCAACTCCCTTCCCCCATATGGCCTTCGACTACAATGTAGTTGGTGATCGCTTCTCTGAGTTGACCTTTCCCCGGAACGTGAGGCCAGCCTCGAAGCCATGGAGTCAACCTCCTGGTACTTATTTCTACAGTTCTTGGGTGTTAGTCTCCCACTCTGTTATTCTATATACCATAGATGAGTGCAATCTTTCTATGTCTGTCTCTCTCTTTCTGACTCATTTCACTCAGCATGAAACTTTTCATGCCCATCCACTTGACTACAAAATTCTTGACCTCCTTTTTTCTAACAGCTGCATAGTATTCCATTGTATAGATGTACCAAAGTTTCCTCAACCAGTCATCCGTTCTGGGGCATTCGGGTTTTTTCCAGATTCTGGCTATTGTAAACAGTGCTGCGATGAACATACATGTGCAGATGTTGTTTCGATTGTACTTTTTTGCCTCTCTGGGATATATTCCCAGCAGTGGTATTGCTGGGTCAAATGGAAATTCAATATCTAATTTTTTGAGAGTCGTCCATATTGTTTTCCAGAAGGGCTGAACCAGTCGGCATTCCCACCAGCAGTGAAGAAGGGTCCCTTTCTCCCCACATCCTCTCCAACAGCGGTTGCTTTTGTTCTTTTGGATGTGCGCTAGTCTCTGTGGTGTGAGGTGGTATCTCGTGGTTGTTTTGATCTGCATCTCTCTGATGATTAGTGATGTAGAGCACTTTTTCATGTGCCTTTTGGCCATTCGTATTTCTTCCTTGGTAAAGTTTCTGTTCATTTCTTCGCCCCATTTTTTGATGGGGTTGGATGTTTTCTTCTTGTAGAGTTCAACCAGTGCTTTATATACCATTGATATCAACCCCTTATCTGATGGGTATTGTGTAAATATCCTTTCCCATTCTGTGGATAGTCTTTGGATTCTGGTCACTGTGTCTTTTGCGGTGCAGAAACTTTTTAGTTTAATGTAGTCCCATTTGTTGATCTCTGTTTTTACTAGATTGCTTAGTTCTGTGTCACCTTTGAAGATACCTTTATCTTCAGTATCGTGGATGGTTTTGCCGACCTTGTCTTCAATGTACCTTACGGTTTGTGGTCTGATGTTGAGGTCTTTAATCCATTTTGATCTGACTTTTGTGCATGGTGTCAGGTCAAGGTCTATGCCCATTTTTTTGCATGTGGTTGTCCAGTTGTGCCAGCACCATTTGTTAAAGAGGCTTTCCTTGCTCCACTTCACATCTCTTGCTCCCTTATCAAAGATTAGATGATCATACATTTGGGGTTGTGTGTAAGGGTATTCCACCCTGTTCCATTGGTCTACGGCTCTGCCTTTGTTCCAGTACCATGCTGTTTTAATTGTTACTGCTTTGAGTAAAGATTGAGGTTGGGGAGGGTGATGCCTCCCATCGTCTTTTTCCCATGAATTGTTTTAGCTAACCTTGGACGTTTGTTGTTCCATATGAATTTTAAGATTGCTTGATCCATTTCTTTGAAGAATGTCATGGGTATACTTATAGGGATCGCGTTGAATCTGTATAATGCTTTGGGGAGTATTGCCATTTTGACAACATTGATTCTCCCTATCCACGAGCAGGGTATATGTTTCCATTTCCTCATGTCCTCTTTGATTTCATGGAGTAGCGTTTTGTAGTTTTCTTTGTAGAGGTCTTTTACTTCCTTGGTTAAGCTGATTCCGAGGTACTTGATTTTCTGGGGCACGATTGTGAATGGGGTTGCTTTTTTTATGTCCCTTTCCTCTGCCTCATTGTTTGCATATATGAAGGCCATGGATTTTTTGGGTATTGATTTTGTAGCCTGCAACTATACTGTATAAGTCTATTGTTTCTAAGAGTTTCTTAGTAGAGGTTTTAGGCTTCTCTAGATATAGTATCATATCGTCTGCAAATAGTGAGAGTTTGATTTCTTCCTTTCCTATCTGGATGCCCTTAATCTCTTTTTCTTGTCTAATAACTATCGCAAGTACTTCCAGTACTATATTGAAGAGGAGTGGTGAGAGTGGGCATCCTTGTCTTGTGCCTGATCTCAGAGGAAAGGCCCTTAGTTTTTCCCCGTTGAGGATAATGCTTGCCGTAGGCTTGTGATAGATGGCTTCGACTATCTTGAGGAAAGTTCCTCCAAACCCCATTTTGGCGAGTGTTTTCATCATGAAAGGATGTTGGATCTTGTCAAATGCTTTCTCTGCATCTATTGATATGATCATATGGTTTTTATCTTTGTTTTTATTGATATGGTGGATTATGTTGATTGATTTCCGAATGTTAAACCATCCTTGCATCCCCGGGATGAATCCCACTTCGTCGTGATGTATGATCTTTTTGATGAGTTGTTGGATCCTATTTGCCAGTATTTTGTTGAGGATCTTCGCATCGGTGTTCATCAGGGATATTGGTTTGTAATTTTCTTTCTTAGTGGTGTCTTTGTTTGCTTTTGGTATTAGGGAGATGTGTGCTTCATAGAAACTGTTTGGGAGATTTCCTGTTTTTTCAATTTCCTGGAAAAGTTTGAGGAAAACAGGCAGCAGGTCTTCTTTCAATGTTTGGAAGAATTCGCCAGTGAAACCATCTGGGCCTGGGCTTTTGTTTTTGGGGAGGTTTTTGATCACAGTTTCAATTTCCTTAACATTGATGGGTCTATTCAGGTATTCCAAGTCTTCTTTGTTCAGTCTTGGGAGATTGTAGGAATCGAGGAATCCATCCATTTCTTTTAGGTTCTCCTGTTCTGTGGCATATAGACTTTCTAAGTAGTCTCTAATGATCTTTTGAATCTCACTGGTTTCTGTTATGATGTCCCCCTTTTCATTTCTGATTCGATTTATTAGGGTTCTTTCTCTTTCTTTCTTTGTGAGTCTTGCTAGCGGTTTATCAATCTTGTTTATTTTCTCGAAGAACCAGCTCTTTGTTTCATTGATCTTTCGGATTGTCTTTTTGGTTTCCATGTCATTAATTTCTGCTCTAATTTTTATTATTTCTTTCCTTCGATCTGGTTTGGGTTCCTTTTTCTGGTCCTTTTCTAAGGTCTTGAGTCGTGAAGTCAGGCTGTCTATGTGGGCCCTTTCTTCCTTCCTGAGGAATGCTTGGAGAGCTATAAATTTTCCCCTTAACACGGCTTTAGCTGCGTCCCATAGGTTTTGGCAGCTCGTGTCTTCATTCTCATTTGTTTCTAAGTATTTTTTGATTTCTTCCTTGATTTCCTTCCTGATCCACTCATTGTTCAACATTGAATTGTTTAATTTCCAAGTGTTTGACTTCATTCTCCGTGTCAGTGAGTGGTTAGCTTCTATCTTCAGCGCATCGTGGTCTGAAAAGATGGTTGATACAATTTCTATTTTTCCGATTCTATTGAGGTATGTTCTGGGGCCCAGTACATGATCTATTTTAGAAAATGTTCCGTGTGCAGTGGAAAAGAATGTGTATTCTTTCTTTGGGGGGTGTAAGACCCTGTATAGATCTATTAGGCCTCTCTCTTCAATTTCTTCTTTCAGAGTCAGTGTTTCCTTGTTGAGTTTTGTTCTTGTCGATCTATCTAGAGGCGATAAGGCCATATTGAAGTCTCCGACTACTATTGTGCTGTTAGTGATGTCCTCTTTGAAGTCTGCTAGGAGTTGTTTTAAATATTTAGCTGGTCGCTGATTAGGTGCATATATGTTTAAGAGTGTGATTTCTTCCTGTTGTACATATCCCTTGATAAACAGAAAATGACCTTCGCTGTCCCTTTTAATCTTTTTCAACCTGAAATCTATGTTGTCGGATATTAGGATGGCTACTCCAGCTTTTGTACGGGGGTTGTTTGCTTGCAGGATTGTTTTCCATCCTTTGACTTTGAGTCTATGTTTACTCTGTTCGTTCAGGTGTGTTTCTTCCACGCAGCAGAATGATGGGTTTAATTTCTGGATCCATTTTGCCACTCTGTGTCTCTTTATGGGTGCATTTAGGCCGTTCATGTCACCTACTTTTATGACAGGAGTTGAGGGCCACAGCCGGCTCTACCAAGGGCTTCTGCTTGACACTGCTCAGGCATCTCTCCTGGCATTGTTGGGGGTACAAAATTCAGAATTGAAGAGGGCACATCCAGGACAGCTCTTACCCCTTGGAATTTCATTCCAACCCTTAACAACATAATTTAAAAATTTTTTTCTTAATTGAATCACTGTAGGATTGACCCTCACAAAGCTGTTCATGATTGGGTTTCAGTCATACAGTGTTCTAACCCCCGTCCCTCCACCAGTACACATTTCAGTGTTCCCAGTTTCCCTCCTGCCACCTCCTAGCCTGCCTCTACGGCAGGCACTTCCTGTCTCTCTCTTTCTCTTTCTCTCTCCCTCTCTCTCTCCCTTCCCCCCCTCACCGAATCTGGGTGCACAGTTGCACTGTACACAGTGTTTTGCCTTTTTTTCTGATTCATTTCTATGTTTTGTTACAGTTGTTATTCTCTTCTGTGTTGGAAAGCTTCTTCTTTTTTTAACTAAATCACCATGACATATATGTACAGACTTACAAACTTTCATGATTATACTTCAGTTATACAACGATGGAGTACCCACCCCTCCACCAGTGCCCATTCTCCACCACCAATGTTCCCAGTATCCCTCCCGGCACCCCTACCTCTTCCCACCCTCTGCCTCTGTGGCAGGTGCATCCCCTCCTACTCTCTCTCTCCCTTTGGGGGTTATGGTTTGCACTACAGGTACTAAGAGGTTATGTTTTGTCCTTAGTCTACTTTCAGCACGCATCTCCCATCCCAAGTGATCTGTCCAACCATCATTTACTTAGTGGTCCTTTCTCTGTCCCAGCTGCATTTGCCCCCAGCATGTGAGACCAGATTCCAAGCTGTGATGTGATCCTACTGGCCCTTGTATCTACTGTCCTTGGGAGTTAAATATGTTGGAGAGCTTCTATGGACTCTATGGGTATCGGAAACGAAGGTCTCCTGGACTTAGAAGTGGCCATAAAGACTGCAAGAATAAATGCTCCCCGTGTGTGTGTGGGGGGGGTATCTGCAACCTTAAGCAGCATTATATTGCCAGGGCAAATCACCGCATAACCAGGGAGTATGGCTGAAAGGGGATCCCTGGGTCCCCATTACTGGAACATCACAAGGAATAAAAGAGAGAACAGCATGTCAGGTCACCAGGCTGTCTTTAGCAAGGGTTCTGATTTATTTATTTATTTTTGTCAGACATCTGAGAACAAGCTTGTTTTCGGTCTCCAGGTTCTTCTAAGTGCCAAAGCCCCCAGACAGAGACATGTATGTTAAAAAAAGAAAAAAGATGGGGGGGGAGATAAGTACAATCACTAAGGAAGAGCACTGTGGCTGCCAGTGGCCACGTCTGTTTTGTTCACTGTTTCCTGCCACTCTGAGAGGAAACAGCGGTGCGTGGTGCAGGAGCCCAGGCCAGTGAGGTCACTGCCCCCGCATGGTTGGAAGGAGCCACACTGACCCCTGCTCCAGGAAGCTGTGGCCACAGAGTGGGCAAAAGGATGTGTGGTGCTTCCAATGTAGCTGACCCTTGTCCCGATGGGAAACAAGGGAAGGAGTAGAGGGGGGGCGGCCAGAGGTGGACACAGAACCCACACAGCCACAGGGGTGTGGCCCCTGCATCACAGATTTTCAGTCACAAAGAGCAGAGGTCAAAGAATAGTCTGGAAGCAACACAATGAAGAGAGGCCACTCTCCAGTGTGCCCTTTCACAGCGGAGAGAGGATGAGTTCATTTGTCCTTTCTTGTGGTAGAGAATGAGCAGCCAGTTTCCCCCGGAGCTGGCCGGGGTGCAGAGGCCAGTCTTCCTCCCCGCCCCTGATCCTGTGTGCCGTGTTTGTGTGGATGTGTACCAAGGGGACTCTCAGCCTGCCTTCAGTGATGCGGATCTGCTCTGACAAGAAACACCGGGGAGAGGATCGTGGGTCACTTCTGCAAGGACTGTTGGTGGTGCTGATGTGTATGCACATGTGTGTGCATGTGTGTGTGGCTGTGTTGTTCCTGTGTGTGTCTGTGTGTGCCCATGTGTGTGTGTGTGTGTTTGACTGTGTGTCTATGTGTTCCTATGTATGTGACTGTGTGTTCCTGTGTATGTGCCTGTGTGTTCATGTGCCTGTATGTGCTGGTGCGTGTTTGTGTGTGCCTGTGTTTGTATGTGTGTATGCCTGTGTGTGCATGTATGTATGGCTGTGTGTGCATGTGTGTGCATGTGTCTATGCCTGTTTGTGCATGTGTGTGCATATGTATATGCCTGTGTCTGCACATGTGTGCATGCGTGTGTGCCTGTGTGTTCATCTGTGTATGCATGTGTGAGACACATGTAGTGCCAGGGACTCATCTGTGGCCAGCCACATGGAAATGCCTTTATCCATCTCCCATTTGGCTTAGTAGGAGACATTGCAGGCACCCCCAAACCAACCAGCACGCATCTTCTTGGCCACAGAGGTGGTTTAACTGCCTTTTGAAAGTGGGGAGAAGCCAATTCCCCCGGGAGCCATTGCAGGTCTACACAGGTGTGTGCCTGAGGGCAGGTTGGGGGGCATGGCAGGGTGGGAGTGGGGACCTGGCCCCGTGTGGCATGGCTGATGTGCTGATGTTCCTCTGTGAGCAGTCAGAGCGGTTCCCAGCATGCCCGTGGTGTGGAGGTCTGTGCCGGCCTCTCCTACCGCTGAGCAGCTGGACTGAGCTGGGAGCACGAAGTCTGTACCTTCAGCGGGCCCTGCTCTGGGGCCCTGGTGAGGGGGAGGGTATGGCTGGGAGGAAAAGGGGGCGGCATCTCAGCCCTGTGCCTCCCCCACGCAGCTCTGCGCCACCCGAAGGAGGCCTTGGTGATGGCGGGGTACCGCCAACTCTGAACTGGTTCTTATATAGTCCCCAAGCTAGAGAACTGCCTCGCCTTTTTAGGAGGGGGCTTTGACTGCCCTGCAGTCCATGCTGATGCTATTAAGTGGAAATCTGATATCTTTGTGGGTTGATCTTGGCCCCTCTCACAAGAAAAAAGTATTGCTGCCCAACGGCTAGTGCAGGATCAGCTGGAGTTGGGACATATTGAACCTTCTGATTTACCATGGAATTCCCCTATATTTGTTATTTAGAAAAAAATCAAGGAAGTGGAGGCTGTTACAAGACTTTGAAGAAGTTAATTAATCTAAGGGAACACCTGCAAGCTTTCCAGTCTGGCTTACCTATGTGCTCTGCCATGTCAGCCAATACTTGTACAATTATTTTTGATCTAAAAGATTGTTTCTACTACAACATCCAAAAGGAGAGAGAACAAAGGGGATGCCCTGTCACAGAGGCAGGGTCGGGTGGTGGGGGTTGGGGTGGGGGTGATGAGAGGGATACTGGGATCATTGGTGGAGGTGAATGGGCACTAGTGGAGGGATGGGTAAATGATCACTCTATGAGTCAAATGCAAACACAAAACTTCATAAGTTAGTAACTGTACATCACAGTGATTCTCCAATAAAAATATTTAAAAATAAATAAATAAAAGATCGTTTCTATACGATCCCTTCCTTTCTGGCAGATTGTCCTTGTTTTGCTCTTACTGTTCCTAAAACAAATTTTAAAGAACCTATGAAGAGATATCAATGGAGAGTTTTGCCTCAGGGAACGGCCAATAGATCCACCTTATGCAAAAAGTTTGTAGCACAGGCTATACAACCAGAAAGCAATATCCAGCTAGTTATATTATTCAGTATATGGATGATATATTAATTGTCCATACCGATGAAGATCAATTATTAACTACTTTTAAAAACTTGACAATTGCTTTAACTCAAGCTGGGCTTTTTATTTTGTCTGAGAAAGTACAATGCAAGGAGGAGCCTTATTCTGGTTTGCGTTATCAGTTATTTACAGATAAGGTTAAAATGCAAAACTTAAGCCTTAGAAAAGACAGTTTATGGACTCTGACTTCCAAAAACTTCTAGGGAAAATTATCTCGATTAGGCCTTCCTTGTGTTTAGCATGCTTAAGCCATTGTTTGATATACTTAAAGGAGATTCAGATCCCAGTTCTTCTCAGACATTAAGCAGTGTGGTGCACCATGAACCCTGCAAACTGCCATCCTATAACAAACCTGAACTCTTTTCATTGTGCTTACGTGTACACACACACACATACACACACACATCCGGCAGCAATCCTGAACTCTTTCCATTGTGTAATTGTGTACACACACACACAGAAACACACACGCCCCGGGTGCCAGTGTGTCGCTGCAGCCGCGTGCCCAGAGCAGGTGCCTGGAGCTCCCCGGGGTGCAGGGGCCGCCGGCCCGTCTGCGGAGCCCTGGGGTCCGGGGCGTGCGCCCTAAGCCCCCGGCCTTACGCGGCACCGAGGCCGGGTGACGGGCCCGCCTCCCCGCTACTGCCTGGAGCCCATCCGGCCCACCTGGGGACCCGACTCCCTTTCCCAGCCGAACACCCCTTGCTTCGGGCTCCGGGCCGCCGGGCTGCCACTCAACCGCGCCCCGCCTATCGGAGCGCCCGGGCCCCGCACGGCCCGCCTCTCGCTCCGCTCGACCAATAGGAGCGCGGCTCGCTTCCATACCTCCCGCCCCTTTGCGGTCCGCCTCCGTGCCCGGAACCGGAAGACGGGGCCCGGCCTCTCCGCGAGGCCCCGCCTCTCCGCGCAGCGCGCCTCCTGGGAAGGTCCAGAGGGAACAGGTGTGGGGGCGGGGACATGGCCAGGAGACACCGCCCCACGAGACTTTGTGACGAACTCAGGCTGCGCGGCCCCGCCCAGGAAGGTAGGAGCGGGGCCCGGGTCTCGTTTGTGACGTCATCGCCACTGGCTCGGCCGCGCCCCGGAAGTGGTTGCCCCCGCTGGCCGGCGACCCCGGAAGTTGTTCCCTGCGCCGGTTTCCCTGTTGCCCCTGGCAGCCGGAGCACACACTGAGCGGCTGCGCCCCCTGCCGGAGGGTGAGCGCGCCCCGCCCGCAGGATGCTGGCTGGCCCCGGGCCCAGGTACTGCCCCGCGCCGGTGACGTTGGAGCCCGGGAGGCGGGCGGGGGCGGGGCGGGATGCACTAAGGAGGCCGCCCAGCAGCATCCTTGCATCCCCGCATCCGTGCATCCCTGCACCCCTGCACCCCAGCATCCCAGCCCCAGGTGCTAGCTAGCCCACGCGGGTACCAAGCAGAGCCGTAAACGCAGCGCACTTCGGAGTCTCGAGGTGAAAAGACGTAGATGGAAACGAGAAGGGGCGTCCGATTCTGTTTTATTCGAGATGGAAACGAGGAGGGACGTGTGAATCTACTTTATTCCATCCAGTAGGGTTGATTTTCTGATGGATGCAGGGCAAAACGGGATACGGTCCTCATTCTACTGGCTCTGAGCATGTTCTGATCCTTACCATTTGCCAGTCCTTAAAGGTTTGGTGGGAATCACCCGGAGGGAACCCCATTTCTCACGCGCCTGGGGGTCAGTGAGCAGATGAGGCAGGACGGAGGGTCTGTGTTGGTTGGCATGTCCCAGCTCTCCAGTATTTTCAGGAATGAAAGTTGGGAGTCCTGAGGACGCTGAGACTCAGAGTTGGAAAGTAGAGAGCCTCAGTTTATTAACCTATTAGCTAATGGGCTCCTTTATTAGAAAGGAGGAAGAGAAAACAAAGGGAGAGGGAGGACTACTCTGGTGATGAGTTGTGTGGTGTTGGAATTATGTGCATGTGTAAACAGGACTCCTAGTGTGGGAAACCACAGAATTTCAATGAAAACATTTTAAACTAAAAGCCTAAGTACCAAAGGAAAAAAAGTAGAAGAGAAAAAGGAGAGAAACTCCCCAGGTGGGAAGGAATGTAGTTTATGTTGTGGGGTTCATAGGGAAACTGGTGCAGACTTTAGAGATAAGGGGGGTTTCCTGCAGACCCTTTGAGATGGGAATTGGGTTCTTGGCAGATCCCTGTCAGGCTATTCGCCCTAGGTCTCGCCCATTATCTCAGCATCCATGGAGCCCCAGCTCTGGGGCAGAATGTTTGGATGGACCTTGGCTAACTCCCAGTTGATCAGAAAAAGGCCTGGGATTTGCGTGAAGTCAGAAATGTAGGATGCGCCTGCCCTGCCCGGGCCTGCTCCCTGCGGCTGGAGCAGACACTGAGGTGCTCTCAGCAGCGCTGTGCAGGGAGGGAAGCGGGTCTCAGTGCAGGGAAGGTCGTTCTGGTGGTGCTGGAACAGCCGTATGATGGACAACTCTAAATCAGGGTGTTTTTCATAGAACATTGTTTTTAGAATGTATGTGGAGTGGAGATAGCTAAAATGGAGCTACATACAGCCGCTGAGGACGGGAAACTGAGGCTTCCTCCTGCCCTCACTCACCCCAGGACCCTTTCCTTCATGTTCCAGGTGCCGTGCTGGGTCGCCATGGCAGGCACAGATCCGGAACTCAGAAGGCGGGAAGACGGGGCCGGAGTGGGTCCTGGTCTCAGCAGAGACCACCTGTCTACCTGCTGGTGAGTGATGACTCCCTGCCAGATTCCACTCTCAGGGCGCTGTCTGGAAAGCTCGAGAGTTTTAAAATTCCTTTTGGCTGGGGCTGGAGCTATAGCACAGCGGGTAGGGCGTTTGCCTTGCACGCAGCCGACCTGAGTTAAATTCCCAGCATCCTATATGCTCAGCATTCCCTGAGCATCGCCACGAATAGTTCCTGAGTGCAGAGCCAGGAGTAACCCCCGTGCATCGCCAGGTGTGACGCAAAAAGCAAAAAAAATTCCTTTTGGCTTTTGGGCTTACTCCTGGCTCTGTGCTCAGGCTGTTTCACCAGGAAATCCACAGGCGAAGATGCCGCAGCGGGAATTAACCCCAAGAAGAGGAAGCAACTCTGATCCATCACAGCAGCTGTTTGCAGGACAGGGAGTGGCGGCCCGGTCAGGAGGCTTTAATAACGCTATTCTCTGTGACTTCAGAAGCTGCAGGCACCGGGTTCTGGGCTCGGTGTCCTCCGACAGCATCCTGAAAAGTCAGTGTGGGGGCAGCAGGTTGTGGCTTGGCTCAGGATTCGAGGTTAGCAGCACGCTGCTGTCCCCTGAGCTCAAGGTGCCTCCAAATTCTCCTTTCGGCCTCTCCAGGGGTCTTTAATCTCAGCTCCCCGACAAGGGATTACGCGGGGTGGGACAGTGATGTCGGAGCACCCCACTTAGGTGAGACTTGTGTGAAGCGGGGAGGAGAGACACAAATGGTCAATTTCTCCCCATCCGCCTCTGGCCCGGGGACCCAGGGTCGCTGGGTTCTTGTCTCACCTAGCAGAAAAGGATTTCAGGAGTAGAGCAGTAGTGAAGTGAAACAGGTTTTATTTGGCAGGTTTCGAAGAGGGGGGAAGGAGAGAAAGTGGTAGAGAGGGGAGAGGAACGCGCTCAAGAGAGAACCGTGGGCTTCTCCAGAGGCAGGGATGGCCTACACATACCCCAGCAGGAGACTTGGAAGGATCAGAGGCCAACCCGCAAGAGGGGAGATGCGGGCGACACAGATGCCCGGCCACATGGGCAAAAGCGGCACATGTGGCCCTCCCTTTGCTCAAGATGGCTTTCATAGGGGTTTTTCCAGCCTGGCCCCACCTGGGGCTTCTACCCAGGTAAGAGTCTGTCACTAGGGAGGTTGCCAAGGGGGTGGGCTTGGGAGTGAGGATGGTCTTCTTGGAAATCCCTTTCCTGGCTTTTGTTCCTGCTGCAGCTTCTCCAGCAGGGGGGGTCCAGCCTGCTCCAGGTCTGTTGCTGGCCACCCCCCCCTGTGCTGTCTCTCAGGCCTGCAGTGCTGCTGTGCCCCCCAGGTGAGCAGCTGACAGCCACTCATGCTCTTTCCTGTCTCAGCCCCCGAAAGAAACAGGAATCCACATAGACATTTATCTCTGTGTAGTGCTTAGAGAACTGAGGCCTCTCTCTCTCTCTGTCTCTCTGCCTCTGTCTCTCTCTCTCTCCCTCTCCCTCTCTTTCTGTTCTCTGTTTCTCCATCCTTTTGGACATTAGGCTTTGCAGTACAGGGGCCGGAAGGTCATCATGCACATCCCTTTCCCTCCTTTCAACACCTGGTCCTTGTCAGAGTGACCATCTCCAGCTCTCATTGTTATACTGGTCCCTTCTCTGTCCTCACTGCCCCTCGCCCCAACACACTTGGGCGAGCTTACCACCACCGAGCCTCCTCCCGGCCCTGTTGGTGTGTGCCATACCCCCCTGGCCGCGCCCCAGCTCACGTGCTTCTCCTTCTTGGCCAGGAGTCTGGATCCATCAAGAGCAGCGGCCCAGGAGCTGGTCAGCAGTCGGAGACTCGCCCGGGGGACAGGCCGGGTAGACACCGCGTGGGGACCTCTGTGGGGACTCCAGCCAGGTGAGTACACCGGCGAGCACCACACGGGTCAGGGACTCGGAAACTCGGCGCCTGCTCTACACACGGTCCCAGGGCTGGTCTGTGCGTGCTGTCGGGGCACTGGCCTGTGGCCTGGATTGCCCTGGTGTCCGCAGAGGGCCCGGCTCCAGCGCTGTGTCCGTGCTAGGCTGCTTAGCCTCTCTGGTTCAAACACCTGGCCGGTGCATTGTGGGTGCTGCTGCCACCTGAGTCACAGAGAAGGTCCTTGACACTGTGGAACATGTCAGGAGTGTGGAGTGTTTGTTCAGAGAAACACCCACGGTTGTGTCTTATCATCTGCGGCCGTAACAGGGTTCATGGTGAGTTTGCCAGGTAGGAATAATGAAATGATTGTCATTCATTAGTAAGGAAATAATGGTCCTACGGCACGTTTTAAGCATTTGTGAGGCCAAATACTGTAGACATACATATATGTGTGTATATATGTGGACGCATATATATGCAAGGCCCAAAGAAGAGTGCTGTTGCTTGCTGGCCTATTTCATTTCTAACAGCCTGAATCATACTGGTCAGATTGACATCTCAAGGTAGGTCCTCTTCAGCGTGAAAATAGTTTACTAGGTAGCGCAAAGCTCTGGGTGATTTTTAATATCTTAAATGTGTTGGAACGATAAATTGTTAAAAGAAGAACACTAAATGGTTAAAACAGTTAAAGTAAAACTGCAGTAAATTAGAGTATCTCTTCTCTCTGTGGAGGGAAAATAGATCTACGTGAAATCCAGTTCCTTGGAACTGAAAACATTTTTGAATCCTAATTCATTCTCCTTGCAATTTATGCATCTGGCGTTATTAAAATATTCATATCTCTGAGCTAATGTGCCATCACAAATTTAATTTGCAAAACAGAGATACCATGAATAGAACATAATCCATAATCACTTTTTCTAGGCTTCGTGTCGAAGGCACTCTTTGGGAAATACAGATAACTCAGTTCTCTCTTGTAACTCTGCAAGAAAATTTTTCCAAATAAGCATCGTTTTAGAAAATCATGATGTAATAGACTCTCGGAGCCAAAAATTTAAGGATTATGCACATGTGTACACATATAGTATATGTATGTGTGCATACACATTTGTGATATACGTCTGTGTGTATACATACATATACATGTACATACATACATGTGTACACCCGTGTACATGTATATGTAGTTCATTCTTTCTGAACGAGAGTATAAGAGGGCGTTGGGTTGCAGTATGGGGAGCTCTGTGCATTCTGCGGGCTCCCCCCAGAGCCTAACGGGCTGGCTGGACAGGCTGGGGCTGGTCAGCGCCTGGCTGTGCCCTCCAGCTCTGTCCCCCTCCAGGCCCCCGGCTTCCTGTGGGAGCAGAGCTTGTGTGCCTGAACAGCAGCCCCCCTGCCTGGGCGTGTCCCCCACTGTGTACCTGGGCTGGTGCGTGCGGTGCCGCCAGGGGGCGCCGTGCTCCCAGGAAAGGGGCCGCCCTGCCCAGCAGCCCGCCCTACCCTGCAGAAACAGAGCTGGCCCTTCTGTTCAAAGGAGGACTGGCACACGAGCCTCTGCGAGGTTCTTGAGCCTGTCTCCTTGTGAGACCTGGTCCTTGGGATTGTGGCCTCTGGGTACACACAGAGCTCACTGCTGGGGGAGCTACAGGCCTTTGGGAGACTTTGCAGACATGCGTGCAGCTGTCCTGGGTTTCCTCCTTGGCACGCTGTATGTTCCCCGTGTCAGCCAGGACTGAGTTCCGAGCACTGCCGGGTGTTGGCCCCCTAACCAAACCAGACCAGATGCAAAGAAACCCCCAAGCACAGACTCAACCACACCTACTTATTTCCGGGTCTTTTCCGGGTCGGTATGTCCCCTTCCCTCCTGTCAGCACTCAGTTCCCCCAGAGTGACCATTTCCAACTGTCTCTGTCCTGGTGGTCTCTTCTGTGTCCACACCTGCTGGTTGCACAACGAATTTTGGACCCTTGCAGCCTTGAGGCTGTATGTATGTTGGTGTGTCCATGTGTATGAGTCTATACTCCCCTGCCACCTGGTCTCGGGTTTCTGGCTCCCCTCTGCTTCATGGGCAGGCTCGCAGTCTGTCCTGCCCCTGGGGTTCCGGAGCGTGGCCGGAATCCGCGGCAGTCTGCCCTGCTGACAGCAACGTGCGCTCCCGGGTCCTGCAATCTCTCCTCGCTCTGTGTTGGCATCTCTCGTCTCAATCTTGGCTCCATTTTCCACTCACGTGTCTTGCACATGATTTTAAAGAATAATCTGCACATTTTAATATTATTATTTCAGGTTTTTTGGTTCCCGTGGTGGTGCTCAGGGCTTACTGCTGGCTCTGCTCCGAAGACACTCCTGGTAAGAAGTGGGTTTGGAACCTGGGTCCGTCGCATGTAGGGCAGACAGACGCCTTCCCCACTGTCCTGCGGCTCAGCCCTGTTCCGATCTGTACACTTGACTGTGTCTTCTGAGCTGCTCTGTAAGCTGTGTGCTGTGTCCCTTCCTAGCAGTGGGGTCTGTGTGCCAGAGTCTCCGTGCATCAACCGTGACTGCAGGCTCACTCGTGCCGGAGTGTTTAGAGAAGAGACAGCCGTTTCCCTGTCACAGGAGACCCGGTCTGTTGGGTCCCCTGAAGGAATCTTTCTTTTCCTGCCTTGACTCAGGAGGTAGGTAGAGATGTCTCTTTTTTCCTCAAGAGATGATTGTGTTTTCTTTTTGGGGGGATTGGGGATGATTCTGGGTCACACTTGCGTCAAGCATGTTTACTATGGGCTCTGGGCTCATAGATCACCCCTGGCAGGGCTCAGGGGACCACGGCAGGTGCCAGGGCACAAGCCCAGGTCACTGGGTCGACCCCTTGTGTGCGTCTCTGTCCCGTGAGGGCCATTGCTGCCTTTGGCCCACACGGGGTGGAAGGGGTACAGCCCTTCGGGCCTTGCCCTCTGCATGCAGGTGCCGGCATTTCCTGAGCAGCAGTGACGAAGGTCGTGCGGTCATCGTCCAGAGTAGCCCACAGCGGCCCTGGAACACACGTGTGTGGTGGGACCCAGCCCTGGCACTGTGTGCTGCTGGTAAGCTGGGGGACAGTTTCCGCGCCCTCTGTCCATTTGCAGCTCTGACTGGAGCATACTGACCACACCCACCCCTGCCCCGCTCTGGGCACTCTCTGCAGAGATTGTACAGACTTGCTCAATCAACTGCCCCCCACCACAAACACACAGACAGGTACACGTAGACATACACTCAGGACTCAGACAGAACACAAAGACACACACAGACACACACACATGCATACTCATATACACAGCCGTAAAACAAAGACATAGCATGCACACAGGGACACAGATATAGAGGCACATACACCTGTGTACACAAGACTAACACAGATGTACACACATGCACACACAGACACATCCATGCACACACAAACATGCACAAACACCCAGCCACACATGCACACACTTATATACACAGTAAAACTTACGTGCATAGAGAGACATGCACTGTGAAAAATGCATATACACAGACACAGATAAATACGGAGACTCGTACACAGAGAGACACAGATATATACAGAGGCACTTGCATAGACATACATATAGACTCATGTACACACAGAGACATGCATATATACAGAGACACATGCACATAGACATACACAGACATTTGCACAGAAAAACACATGCACACAGACACATAATGCACACAGACACCAAATGTACACACACATTCACATACATATAGACACCACACATGCACACACACATTCACACATGCACACACAGAGACATTAAACACACAAGTAGATACATATACCCAGGCACAAGTACACATTTAGACATAGACACAGAGACCCACAAACATATACATATACATAGGCAGATACACACAGACACAGAAAGATACCCAGACACAAACACACATGCAGAGACAGACACACAGACATATTCCCACACAGACATAGAAATACACGGCGACAAACACAGATACACATCCACATGCACACTCACACAGACACATACAGAGACATATACACATGCAAAACTTTCAGACACAGACATAGATACACACAAACACAAATACATACAGAGACACAAACATGCACACACAGAGAGACATAGGTATATGCAGACACAAATGCACAGACATATAAATAGGCACACACAGAAACACATGCACACACACTGACGCAGATATATAGATACACGTATGCAGACAAACATACATGTACACAGACATATATACACAGACACATGCACAGAAATGCAGACACAGACACATCTACATGCATGTACACACTGACAGACACACGTACATATATACATGTAGAGACACATGTATACACAGACGAACAGACATGCATACAGGCATATGTTTATACACACTGGTTTTTACACAGAAACATACATGCCCACATAGAGAAACAAAGACATACAGAGGTATTCTTGCACACACATTGACATAAGAGATACAAAGATATACGTAGACATATTCAGACACACAGATACGTGCGCATATAAATGAACACAGATAATTACACAGACATATAGACAGACACAGATACACACAGACACATACCAAGCTATACACATAGTCACACACAGACATATACACGGACACACTCACATGCCACACAGTTACAACACGGACTGATGCACAGATTCATACATATGCACCAAACAGACATATACACAGACACACAGATATATAGAAGACCACACAAAGTGCATAGACAAATCTGCACATGCAGACATATACACAGACACTAACACATGCACACACATATACACAGAGACACACATGTGCACTCACTGGAGAGACTTCTATATATGTAGATACAGATACAATGACACAGACATATACACAGACACACAGGCATATACACAGACACATTCAGATACACAACATGCGCACACAAGCACACAGTCACATAGACTCACAGACACACCCAGTGCACACACAGTTATACACACAGGCATATAACAAGACACACACAATATACAGACTCACAGGCGTATAAACAGACACATATCCACATGCAACACAGTCTCAACTCGGTCTTATATACAGACTCACAGCATCTGCACAGACACAAACACATATACACAGGCACACAAACATATAAAGAGATACACACTTGTGCACAGACACATGTACACACAGATACACAGACACATGCACACATAGACATACACACTAATACAGGCATAAAGACACACACCTACACAGACACATTCCCATGCCACATAATCACAACACAGACTCACAGACTCACAAGATGCACACACACAGACACAAACAGACATATGCACAGACAGACGTACAGAGCCATATACACATCTGTACCAACACGTGCACATACACAGACATACACAGAAACACACATGTGCACACACGGTCACAAAGACAAAGACACACATATACACAGATATAAAGACATATACATACACATAGGTTCAAAGACAGTGGCACAGATATGCACAGATACAATCATATACACACAAAGTATTCACAGACACACATATAGGGATGGACACAAAAACACAAATATATATATGTATATATATATATATATATATATATATATATACATAGGCACCCCCGTTGCATACACAGAAACACAGGCATATATCAAAACACATATCACGCACTGGTAGAGTTACACACACAAACTCAAATAGACACATACACACATACACACAGACATACACACATATAGAACACAGTCACAATATGGTCTTAAACACAGACTCACAACATGGGCCCAGACAGACACAGACAGACATGATGTACACAGACGCACACACATGCACACAGAGATACACACAGACATGTACCAAAAAACACACATAATTACACAGAGATATACAAACTCACACAGATACTCACATGCCACACAGTAACAAAATAGATTTATGCTTGGACTCACAACATGCACACACAGACAAAAATTAACATATACACATAGACATCCATACACACATGTGCACACACTCACAGACACATATATACAGAAAGATATATGCATAGATACACAGATACAGTGACACAGACAGATATGCACACAAACTCATACACAGACACACAAATACATACACAGACACACAGATTCACAAACATACACACAGAGACACACAAGACAAATGCACAAACACCGGCATGCACAGAGACACAAATATTAACACAGAAACATACATGTACACATACAGACTCATACAACAAATAAAAACTCATACACACATGTGTACATAGAGTTACACAGACATATACACAGACGCATATGCAGATATATACATAGATACACATAGTTTAAACACAAGACACAAATAGATATATACATAGACACATTTACACATCGAGAAACACAGACATATACACAGCACACACATATTCACACACAGACACATGAGCCCAGTCATCAGACATATACACACAGACTCTGACACACACAGACATATACACTGACACACAGACATATACCTAAACATAGAAATACAGACACACACACCGAATTTACTCAAACATAGACATGAAGACATACAGACATACACAGATGAACACAAAGACATAGATTTTGACCTGGACACACAGATACACACAGACGTTTATACACAGATACACATTCATAAAGAGACACAAACTCCCCACACAGACAACACACACATATGCACAGACATAAACGCACACAAAATAAAGACAATATTCACAGATAACACATGCACAGAGACACACACATCTACATAGACACATAGATATGATCACACAGACACACACAGAGTTATACACAAATGCGTATGTGCACAGAGAGACACAGACAAAGATACACTCACACACAAGACAGATGCAAACATATAGAGACATGCACATATACACACATGTATACACAGGCACACAGACATACCAAGACACAACACATGAGCACACACATACACAGACACACACACGAAGGTCGTGCCTTCATCATCCAGAGGAGCACCACAGTGGCCCTGGAACACACACACATTCATTGATATTTGACAGACCCATAGACACATACATATGCACAGACACACACATGCCCACGTAGATACAGATACAGACAGACTCACACAGACATATAGAAAGTCCCACATGTAGCACAATCACAATGTAAAATTATACACAGTCTCACAACATGCACACATAGAGACAAAAATTGACATAAACACACACACACATATATATATATAGACAGCCACACACAGATATACAAGATACATACCCACGGACATATACACAGAGAGATACACACAGACATATACAGAGACATACATATGCAGAATTATACATAGAGACTTAGTTATGCGCACACAGACATCTACATAGACAGATGCACACACACCATATAAATAGACACCCATGAACACACAAACATACAACATACAGACATATACGAAAACACAGACACTCAGACATAAACAAAGATGAAAACATGTTCATACACACATGCACACAGAGACAAAGAGACACACAGTCAGATACAGACCCAAAGAGACATACACAGATGTATGCATAAACAGACACGTGAACAAACAGACACACAGAAATGCATATGTGAACACATAGACATAAACACAGACATATACACAGACATATACAAAGGCACACACAAACACACATCTCACACAGAGAGACACAGACATACACATATTGCACACGTAAGCACAAATAAACAGTAATATACACAAACAGACACACAGGTATATGTATTGATACAGACACATACATACACAATTAGGCATACACAAACCAGAGACACAGATACACATACACATGCATAGGCAACACACAGATACATGCACAAGCACACAGACAACACACATATGCACACATGGAGACAGACAGACATATGGGACATATGCACAGACATGAAGACACACGCAGACATATCACACACACTTGCGCACACCAGATATAGACACACACACCTATGTACATGTACGTGACACAAGACATATATACTGACAGATACATGTGCACACACAAGACATACAGATTCACACAGACACACAAACACACAGACAGCAGTTATACACTTAAATGTGTAAACAGACAAATGCACACACAGACATATACACGGACACATGCACACACACATGTACACACAGATGTACACATATAGACAGATGTATAGACAGACATGCAGACACAGAAACACATGTACACAACACATATTCACATGCGCACACACATTCATAGAAACACACTTAGACATATACATACAGACGTGTGCACAGATACACACAGACATTATTGTACACGCAGACATAAACATACCCAGAGATACACAGAATGTACAGACATACAGTCACACAGACATACAGATACAACAACACAGGCACACAGAAACATACACACATATACACAGATACACACAGACATACACCAGCATAAAATGTACACACAGATACACATGCACACACAGATACTACACACATAGAGATATATATACACAGACATATATAACACATCTGCAGGCGCATTTATAGTCATATCTATAGAAACACACAGAATGTACTCACACAGGTATATACATAGACATATATCAGACATACAGATACAGAATTATATGCTGACACACAAATATAAATATACACAAACACAAACATATGCACACAGACACAGACATACAGAGACTCAGACATAAACACATACCCACACGCACACAGACAAAACACACACATACATAGACTCACACACAAGTACGCACGTAGACATACACAAACACGGATATAGAAAATGAACACAGATACACCGACAGTTAAATACACTGGTGCACATACATATACAGAGGCATGCACAGATACACAGATGAATATTCCAACACACACATACAAGGACACACATACCCAGATCATAAACATGTACACAAAATAGATATACAGACATACACCCACATGCACACACAGACATATGTAGATATACAGAGACACCTGTGTACACAGACACACATGTGAGCTCACAGGAAACCACATGCTCACACAGACACACTCACATGCACACACATACACACTCATATACAATATATACCAGCATAAACTACATACACAAAGACACACACATACACAGATTCACTCTGACGTGCATACAGAGACACATGGACTCATATGGAAACACAAACAAGCTTGCACACACAAATGACAGACAAAATATAAAAATAGACACAAATCCACACTGACACGCACACACAAGCACCTATAGACAGACACTCACATGCACACAGACATATAGAAAGACACACAGAGATTAACATATAGACACGTAAACACAATGATAGACACACAGACATATACACAGACACACTGAGACACAGACATCCATAGACATGGACACATAAACATAGACATAGACACACAGATATAAATGGTCACACATAGAAACACAAGGATATATACATTTATAAACAGACACACATGCACACCGAGACCCAAACAGACATATACACATACATACAATTACACACACAAATGGACATATACAGATACACACGCACACACAGACAACAGACTTGTACACACATAGACTCAGACACACAGACATATACACAGACATATGAAAATATATACACAGACACACACATACATATATACAGGCACACTTAACATGCACGTACAGGCACACATATACACATAGACATAGACCCAGACATACATACACTTACACACAAGCACATATAGACAGACAAAGATATATATCTAGACAAAAACACAGATATATTCATAGACACACATGCATACACACAGATATATAAACAGGAACATGAACATACACAGACTCACATAGACATGCACACATGCACATACAGCTATAACATGTACATATATACAAACTTATGCGCACAGACACACAGATACGTAGATACACATAGACACAATCATACAAACACATACAAATACACAGACATGCAGACATGCAGATACACATGCTAAATTGTACTTACACTAACTCATACACAGGCATAGATACATATGCACTGATACACATGCACATACAGACAACACGTATACATGTAGACACATGCACACACAGATATACACTAACATAATATGTACAAAGAAATATAGAAACTAACAGATATGTGCACAAACAGGTATATTCAGGCATATGCACACACAGACATGCACACTAACACAGACACAATATATTTACAAACACAGACATATTCATAGACAATGCATACAGAGAGCAGCACATATACATAAACACACACCTACATCCTCACACAGACATATACATGTACAGACAGACACACAATCAAATACACACATAGATAGAAACACATGCACATAAAGTGACATGCATATATATACACAAAGATACACAGATGCACAGGTACACACATATGTACAGAAAGACAGACCCATGCACAAATAGACACAGACATACATACACAACCAGACCCACACATACATATATGTGGTCACTTTCACACTCAAAAACACAGACATATACAGACACACATAGATATACACAGACACATGCGTGCACACACAGACACACACACACCCGCACTATTTATACAGATATCCAACATTCTCATACACAAAAAACATATACATAGATACATAACAGGCACACACAGACATGTATACATAGACACAAGACAGATTACGTGCATAGACAAATACATGCACACAGAGACATATACTCAAACACAGATTCACATAATCACACATGAACAACACACATATGTATACATACCCACATTTGCATATACCCATGAATACACAAACACATTCATACAAACATGTGCACAAGCAAATAAACACACACAGAAACACAGAGAGACACAAAAACAGAAACACAAAAACGTACATGTACATATACAGAGACATGCACATACCCACATATATCCCACAGACATAAAACACATAGACATGCTCAAACATATGAATACAATGCACACACACATGCACCCACATACATATAAAAAACACAAACATATACACTGACCCACACACATGGACACACACAGACACAAACATATACACACAATGACGTGAACACAGGTACAGATACATACATAGAGGGAGACAAACACCCAGTGTACATAGGATACATACATATATATAGACACAAACATGTGCACAGATATATGCAAACACATGCAAACACAGACAAACATGCATACACGGATATACAGACACACAAACACACATGCAAATGGATGCACATAAACAGGCATAAACTTGTAGACACACACAGACATAAACACACAAGCCACACAGACATAATATGCACAGACACGCACACAGAGGTACACACAAAGACCTATATTGTCACAAATGTATGCATGCACAGAAACACACATCGATTCACACAGACATTTACATAAACACATACCCACATGCACACAGAGACACAATACACAAACAGCCACAAATGTGCACACACAGAATGCAGTAGGCACAGACACATGAATATACACATAGACACACAATCACAGACACAAAGATACATAAAAATATTTAGGCACAGAGATATACACATGCACCCAGATACACACAGACATACACAGAAACACATCTGCATACTCCAATACCAAAGCACGCACACAAATCACACTTGCAAACAGACATATACTTAGAGACATACAAGGATACAGAGACACACATGCACAGACACACACGGACATAGACATAGACACTTATACACACAAATATGAACATATTAACGTATACACAGACAGACATAGACACAAATACTCACAACTACATAGACACACACCCGTATTCACACATAGATATATGTAAGTATATGCACAAATACATGGACACACACAGGCATATAAAAATAGACACGGAGAGACATATATACAGACACTCATGCAAAAGATGCACAGACATACACAGACACACAGCCATATACACAGACACCACACAAATGCTCACAAAAAGACACAGATATATACACAGACAAAGTGAGATACATATGTATACATAGATACACATGATCATATAAATAAACAAATACATATGCAAAAACACATAGGCATCTAGATACAGATGCACAGTGATAAACATATACACCGACATACACAAACGCAGACAAGTACACAGACACACATGCACATGCACACAGATATTCTCACAGACATATACATAGACATACACATTCATGCATCCATAGATACACAGACACAGTGACATACACTTAGACATATACATGCACATAACAGAGATGTATATACAGACACCACATACATGTGCACACAAAGACACAGATATATACCTAGATACACACTTATTGCACACACAAACACAAGACATATACAGACACACATACCAAATGTACAGACAGTATATATGCACACTCAGACTCAGATACACTATAGATATATCCCCAGACAAATACAGACACAGAGAAACACAGGTATACACACAGAGGGACACACACAACAGTATACACAGAAATATAAACAGACATGCAGATGCATGCTCACACAGATATATACAGGAACAAACACAGACATACACAGCTATATACACACACGTATGTGCATGTAAAGACATACCAATACACATATACACAACAAAACAGACACCCAGAGTTACACATGTATACATAAAGACATGCAGACACATATACAAACATGCACAGACACACAAGGCACACAAATATACACAGACATCCAGTGGACACACAGATACACATACAGAGATGTACAGAGAAACATATCCACACTCAGACACAGATAAACACGTACAGACTCACATAAACATATACACAGAAACAAATTCATAGACATGCAACAGAGACATATACACAGACACAGAAATGTTCAGACATGCGTGCACATATACTGAGACAGACAAACACATATATAAACACAGTCATAAGCAGAGACAGATATATACACAAACTCACAAATGTGCAGACAGTCATATACACACAACCACACCCACATGCAGACACACACAGATATAGACATGTGTACACACATTCATGCACACAGATACACATAGACATACGCAAACCAATTTGCACAGACATATATATGCAGAGAGAGACACAAGCATATACACAGACACACAGAATATATCGACATCTACAGACACACAGACATAGAGAGACACATAACACAGGCACATGAAACCTACAGCCATATACACAGATACACACTCAGATACTGGCGAACAGATGCACACACATATACACGTGCACACACACAGACATACGCACACACAGAGAACATATATATATGCATATATATACACAGACATAGATGCAACACTTGTGGAGCCAAAGAAATACAGATGCACACATAGGCACACTCACATGTATAGAGATATATACACATGTTCACACACAGACTTAACAACACAGATATATACATAGACACACCAAAAATGCAAGCACAGACACAATGATATACACAAACACACACACATATATATATATACACAGATACACACATGTGCACACACAGAACAGACATACACACACAGAATCAGGAACACACTGACATATACTCCACACGTGTGAACGCAGACACAGTGATATACACAAACTCAGAGAGACATATACGCAGACACATACACATAGACATATACATTCAGACTCACACAGACATATATACACAGACACATATTCACAAATACACACAGTCATAGCACAGACATATGAAAAGACTCACGTATGCACACACAGACATGGACATGGACACACAGAAACATATATACATAGACACAATGACACAGACACAGACATATACACAGACACGCAGAGATAGAAGTAAAGCACACAGACTGACACACAGAGACACATACAGAAACAGAAAGATGCAGAGATATATACCCAGACCCACAGAGACAAACAGGTATAGGCATAGACAACTGTTGGCATAGACACTTGAATACACAGACATATACATAACTACACAGATATGCACATACAGGTATATACACAGATACACACACAAACACCAGACGTACAGATATACACCCAGAAACGCATACAATATACACAGAAATATACACGGAGACATAAATAGACACACCCATGGGCATACACAGACATACAGACACATACGAACATATGCAAGAACTTTCTCCATGCACACACCTAGGCATAGCACGGTTTATACACAGCTACACTCATTTGCACACAAAGACACATACAGATATACACACATGTGCTACAGTAACACAGAAAGACAGACATATATACAGAGACACAGATATATACCTAGGCACATATGCACAGACAGATGAACATATAGCCACCTGTAAACCCATAGACTCACACAAATACATAAAGAGACACACACCCACATGCACACAATCATAGAATGGACTTATATACAGATTCACATGCACACACACTTAATACACAAGATACATGCAGGGACAGACTAAAACACACAATGGGCATAGTATGGAGACAGAGGTATATATCAACATATGTAATACTCAGATTCATAAACACAGACATATGCACATACAGACGTACACAAACACAATGAACAGACATATTGTATACACCCAGAGACATAAACACACATAAATAGACATACACATACACCTATGTGCAACACAGACATGCAGACTCACAGACATATACGCAGACATATATGGATACACTCCAGAAATAAACATACACTCACAGACAGTATGTACACATAGACATACAATCACACCACCCAGACACACACAGAGAAGAACATACATATGCACACTCAGACACAGCTATACACACAGACACATATTCGTATACAGACACAAACATGCACACACAACAGCGCACAAACATACACACAGAGAAAAACGTGCATACACTCAGAAAACACACATAGACATACGTACACAGACATATACCAAATATATGTGCACACAGAGACACACAGACCTGTACAATTAAAGGCATGCACATACAGACAGCAGACGTGTATAGACACACATACAAATGCCCACACAGAGACATACAGATAAGTTCGTAGACACACAACACAGTCACAAAGACATATACACAGACATAAACACAGACACATAGACATACACAAAGACATATACACACCCAATACACAGACATATGCATCCACAGACTAAAAAGTATACATGCAAAGATATGGGCATATGCACACACAGACACACAAATATACAGATATGTGTACATATGAGCAATATACACAGACACGAAAACATACACTGGCACACATCCATGTATACATACAGACACAGACATATACAGACACATACCAACATAGACACAAACACACCTGCATACACAAACAACATACACACACCCACTTGAATAGACTGACAAACATGTACACACAATACACATATACACAGGAACATACATGTGCACAGTCAACTGCACAGAGACATATAGACATATACAAGGAGGCATATAGATATATGCATAGACACACATACACAATCTCACAGACACAAAAAACAGATATAAAGACATAGAAATACCGATACTCAGACACACATATACAATGATACACATGAACACAGACATACACACAAAGACAGAGATACACACACAGACATATGCAGACATACCCAGTGCAACACAGAGAGACACAGTCATATACACAGATGCATACATGCACATACAGACACAAAGATATATACACAGAGAACTAGAAACACACATAGATATATGCATAGAAACACAGATGCACACAGAGACATGTGCATAGCATAGACACACAAAGACACATGCACACATATTCATATACCCAGGCACACAGACATTTACACAGAGACATACATGTTCACACAGACATATATAAAGACACACTAACACACATATACAGATCCACAACATATACAGACACATACTTGCCCACATGACATTGACATGCACAGACACACAGACATATGCACAGACACACATGAACTAACAACAGAGACACATGCATACACAGACATACACAGACACAGAGATACAGACACAGACACTTAGACATGCATACTCATTGGTATATAGACATACACTACAATATGCAGAGACACACATGCACACACAGATACAGAGACATACTAAAGCACACAGACACACCTATGTACAATATACACAGACAATATGGACATATTCATAAGCAGACACATACAGATGTATATGTATACAAAGACTCACACATATACATGCACTTACAGAGATGCAGGTAAGTGCTTCCACACTGAGACACCTACAGAGAAACACACAGACATGTACAGAGACACTCAGATGTGCACACACAGATGTATGGACATAGACATATACATAGCCACACACACATTTAGAGACATGCAAAAAGAATCAGAGACACATGTAGACATATATATAGACTCACAGACAGGCATACTCACACACTTGCATACAGACACACAGACACACAGACATATGCAAACTAAAAGAGCATACATATATGCATAGGACACACAGGAACATGCACAGAGAGACACAGAGACATTTACACAGATGTAAATGAGACACATGCACACCTACATATGCAAATAAACACAGACATAATCACAGACACACACGTGCACACAAACACGTATTTGTTTGTGACATACACTCAGACACAGATATATACATAAACAGACATACACATAGATATACATGCAGACACAGAATGACATAAAAACAGGTACACACATAGACACACATAGACACAGAGACGTATATAGATTTTATATGTATATACATATGTACACACATAGACATATATACACAGAGACACAGATGTACACAGAAACTTGCACAGAGGCACAGATATATGCAGACTCACAGACATATACATAGACATATATGTAGAGAAACACAGACACACAATAACTCAACACATGCGCCCAACATATACATACACACATGCACACAGGCACACTCAACATATACACAGATATACAAAGACACATATATGTACGTAGACACAGAAACATCAGACACAAAACAACATATGATTGGACACACAGACTTGCACACACAGACATGCACGCAGACATATACATAGACAAAAACATATACACAGACACACACATGCACACACAGAGAATTACATATATATACAGCCATGTATACAGACACACACAAATACACAAATATATACAAAGACACATGCAGACACAGATACACAGAAACATTCACAGACACAAACATGTACAGAAGGATACAGACTACATACACAGAGATAATCACAGATATATGCACAGACACACACAGAGACTCACATA
Source organism: Sorex araneus (assembly GCF_027595985.1). Classification (NCBI taxonomy): domain Eukaryota; kingdom Metazoa; phylum Chordata; class Mammalia; order Eulipotyphla; family Soricidae; genus Sorex; species Sorex araneus. The sequence continues at coordinate 1,245,664 of NC_073313.1, forward strand.
CAAACACACATGAGCACACATAGGCATATACCCAGACACACAGAAAAATGCAATCAAAGAAACGTACACACAGAGCAAGACACAAAGAGATATAAATTAGACTCAGGCTCACACAGATATGTATACACAGAGATAGATATATGGACATAGAAGCACATGCACATTCACGCAGAGAGACCATTATATGCACAGATACATGTATACACACAGATAGCGTAGAGATACACAGACATAGACACACATCTCATACACATATAGACTGATACAGAGACACAAATGCACACCCAGAGGCACAGACATAGGCAAATATGGACATGCACACATGCGAACACAGAGGCACAGAAATAGACATATACAAAGACAGATACACAAAAATATATACATACAAATAGACACACACCCACATATATGCAGATACACAAAAATACATGTATACATACACAACAGTCCTATACCAGATATATATATAGAAAAAGACATTTGAACAGAGACACATGTACATATACACACAGACACATACACATGCACACTTACATAAGCATATACACAGGCACACATACGCACATACATTTGAATACAGAAGTATATAAACACAGACATATATACAGACAAACATAGATATATACACAGATACATGCACACACAGACATACTGAAACATAGACACAAGGGAGATATATACAGAGACACAGGTGCACACAGACTTATACATAGACACATATACATGCATATACATAGAAACATGCGCTCACATGCACAGTTATAAACACAGACACTCACAGACATACCAACACACATGCACACACAGACACACTAGAACTATACACATGCACATGCACACCTAACATATACATACACAAAGACACACAGAGATACACACATTCGTATACTCAGACACCCACTCAATGCATAGAGATACATTTATTCACAGACATAAACATGCATACGCAGACAGAGACATACACACAAGAGCTGCACAGAGAAATATACACAGATACAAATATAGCACACAGGTACACACAGACAATCACAGTTTCACATATATGCACAGACACACCATGCAAATAAAGAGACACATATAGATACACAGACACAAAGAGACACAGACACATGCACACAGGAAACATACGCAGAAACACACAAACACACAGACATATACAGAGACACTCACATGGACATACAGGGACATGCACATATAAAAGATAAACATGTGCACACACAGAGACCTGTAAAGAGAGGTCTCTGCACAAAGACACACATACTGACATATACACGGACACTAACAAATCTGTACACACAGACATATACAAAGACACACAGATATATACAAACAGAGACACACAGACATACTCAGTTATATACATGCTTACAAATAGATACAATATATACAGATACACAAACAGATATATATTTAAAGACACACAGATCTATATATATATACACACAAACACACACAGACATACTTGGTCACATACATGCTCAGAAACAGATGAAATATATACAGATAGACAAACACAGATATATACAAAGACAAACACGTATTCAGAGGTACATTCATGCACACACCTGCACACAGATTTATACATTATTACACACACGTGCACACACAGATATTTATAAACACAGACACAATCACATAGACGCATAGAGAGTCCAGACATAGACACAGACCCAGACATACATACTAGCACACACACAGACACACTTTGGCATATACATAGAAACACACACATTGGTACACAAACGAACCTGCATGTATCGACATACACAAACAAACATACAAACATATACCCAAACACAGGACCATATACATAGAAATGCACAGACACACAGACGTGTACTTAGACACACAGATAAACTTTGACAAAATTACAGACATATAGTCAAATAGACTCAGACACACACAGGCTCACAGACATATACATATACAAATGCATACAAAAATACCCTTTGGTATACACAAAAACACACTCATGCGCACACACATTCACCACAGACATACAGACAGGACATGCACACAGACACATACCCAATGCTTGCACAAACACAGACATACACAGAAACACACATTGTACAAATAGACATGTACACAGGACACATTAACAGGTATAGAGAAAGACACAGACCTATACACAGACACATAGAAACATACAGATATGAAAGTAGACACAGATACACACATACAACACAGACACCTATGTAGACATACACCCAGATGCACATTCAGATACACACCAGCATATACCCATACAACATCGAGACATATAGACAAAAAGAAATGTATATTCACAGGCATGTACACATATACACACAGACTTGCACACACAGACGTGCAGGCAGACACACACAGACATAGAGGCGCACACACAAATATGCATGGATTTATACAGACAGATGCACACACATATGCACACAGTGACATATACAGACACAATAAGATATATACAGATATATATAGACACAGCATAAACAGCCCACATACATGCACACACCAATATATAGACCCATGCACAGACACACAGACATATACAGACACACAGAGACATGTACACACACAAAACACAGACATATATACAGACACACCCCTACATTCACACACAGATGCCCACACAAACATGCAAATAGATTCATAGATACACACACAGTCATACATATGTATACATAGACACACACAGGCATTTACAGATACACACAGGTACACACCCAAAGATATAGTTGCATAGATACACACATTCACTGACAAACATGCAAACACAGAGACAGACATATACACAAAGACACACACAGACATATATTTAAATTCATTCATACACACAGAGGCTTATACAGACACAGCATTATTAAGAGACACACACAGACATACACATACGCATAAACAGAGGAATATACAGACACCCAAACATATACACACAGACAAAAGAAATCTACAAACCAAGAAACTCGTACATATACAGAGACACACAAATGCACACAAAAACATATACATGGGCACACACAGACATATGAACACTCAGAAGCAGACATAAAGAGGCACACATAGACATATACACACAGAGAAACAGACATACAGATAGTGCCCACACAAGCAGAGACACAAATATGCTTAGAGAAACAGACACACACAGATAAATGTATACACACAGACACATGCACACACAGACAAGGATAGACATACAAAATATATAAGACAAAATAGATACGCACACATGCACATAGAGAGCCACTGAGGAATATATACAAAGACAGAGAGAGAGACATGCACAGACATATACATAGACCAGAGGTATATATATATATATATATATATATAAATGTATTCCAACACAGTGCACACAAGCAGACATACACACAGGTACATAGACATATACAGAGACACACATAGATACACATACATGCACACATATACAAGGAGAACATACACATGCTCACAGAAATACGCACTGAAACTATACACCTGTATGCATAGAGACATACATACATGTGCACATATATTTATATAGACACGCATTCACACACAGACTTATACCCAGACATATACATTGATCAACACCCATGCACACACTAGACATACAAACTCACACAGAGAAACATATGCACACATACACAGACACACATGCCACATAGATACACACTCCACATATAAACAGACACACATGCACAACTGACACCACAGACTTAAGGACAGATACAGACATATAGGCAGACTCAGACTTATACACAGGCAAAAATACACTCACGAACTTATAAACAGACATTCAGATATATACAGATACACACAGATACACATGCACACAGAAAGGCACAAAGACACATAAAAACACATGTATACACAGAAACATACACAGACACACATACATGCACACACATAGATACATAGACATAACAGATTTACATATGTACAGACTTAGAGTATATATACATTCACACAGAACCATGCACACACAAACACTGACATACATACGTACCTACAAAGACACATGTGCACACCCAGAGACACAGAGGCACATATATATGTAGACGCAGACATATACACAGGCACACGTAAACATATACATAAATTCACAGACATATACACATATGTACAGATACAAAAACAGGCACACACAGAGATATATACACATAAACACAGAGAAACATAGATATATCCAGACACACACAGACTGAACAAAATACATATATGCACACACAGAAACATACACAGACACACACATACATGTACCCACACAGATAAACACTCAGATACACCAATATATACAGAGAAATATATGCACAAAGACACACAGTAACACACATATATATACAGACACAGACATTTATAGATACATACATACACATGCACAACACAGAGAAACACACAGACACACACATGCACATGCAACCCCTACATATTCAGGACACACAGATATATCGACGGATACACATAGAAATTTATATCTACATGTATACACTGACATATATAAAGACATACACATATTGACAGACACAACAGACATCTATGTAGAAACACATTGAGACAGACACACAGGTGCACATGCACACACACAGACATATACTCAGAGACACACACAGGTATACGCAGACATTACCCTTTATACACAGACTAAATACAAATAGACATAAACATACCCATTTTCACACATACACAGAGAGACACAGACTTATTGATAGATACAGCGGAGAGTCCGGCAAGCTATCAAGAGAATTGTGCCCGCACAGCAGAGCCTGGCACGCTACCTGTGGCATATTGGATATGCCAAAAATAGTCACAATAAGTCTCACAATGAGAGATGTTACTGGTGCCCGCTCGAACAAATCGATGAGCAACGGGATGACAGTGACAGTGACAGACACGTGAACACAGAGACACAGAGATACATAGACCCACGTGTGCACACACCCATGTGCATGTAGACATATATATGCAGGCGTATAGATAACAGAGACCCATAGGCAGACACAGAGACATGTACATAGACACACAATACATATGTAAAGACACAGATGTAGACACACAGACACACAAGGGTATACACAGAAATACAAAGACACAAATTCAGTGTATACACACAGACATGAACAGCCACGTACTCAGACACACAGATATATACACAGACATGCATACACAGATGTGTACATAGACACACAACCACATGCACACACAGAAACAACAGACATAACACAGAAAGAGGAGTTTGCTCACACATAAGACACAAAGACACACATATATACATTGATACACTGATACAGTCACACAGACACACAAAAATACAGACATACACAGACAGACAGATATATGCATCAAACACAGACAACAGACATATACATGCAGTTAAGTAGACATATATACACAGACACATGTACATACACAGAGATGTATACCCGAACAAGCACAGACACACAAGTTCACGCATACTAAAACATATCCAGAGATACACATAGATATATATAAAGACACATTTCTTTTTTTTTTTGCTTTTTGGGTCACACCCAGCGATGCTCAGGGGTTACTCCTGGCTTTGCACTCAGGAGTTACTCCTGGCGGTGCTTGGGGGACCATATGGGTTGCCGGGGATCAAACCCGGGTTGGCCGCGTGCAAGGCAAACGCCCTACCTGCTGTGATATCGCTCCGGCCCCTAAAGACACATTTCTATGCACATACACCTACACGCATGCACACAGACACACAAATTTATGGACAAACACACATGCACAGATACACATAGAAAGAAACACCTATAGGCAGATAAACATACACACACCTAGACATATAAATAACATACACAAAGATACAGACATATACATATATTCACAGATAGGCACACACAGATATACACACATGCATACACACAGACAATATAGACAGGTGCATTCACACAGTGATGCATAGATATATACACAGACATACATATGCACACACAGAGACATGCAAAGACAGATGCACACAGTGATAGACATATGCAGACACAAAGACATGCAAATCACAGACACAGAGACACAGATGCATGCAAACACATGTATACACATACACAGTCACACAAGGACATATAAACAGACACACGTGCACACACAGAGACACAGACATATACACACAATGACTCACTGATACACAGACACACAGTTGTGCACATAGAGACACATATACACAGACACAAAGATATGCACACACAACATACACAAGCAGAAACTCAGACACATAGAGACATATACATAGACATACAGATATAATCACAGACAGATATACACAGACACACCCAAGACATACATGCTCAGACACGTATAAATACACACAGGTATATACACACAGATACACAGAAACAAATAGGCATATGCATAGTCATGCACACAGAGACATATGCGTATACACAGACACACAGAACCATGCAAACAACACTGCATATATACAAACACACACACAAACAACATTGACATATACACAGTCAAAAACTGACACACACACAGAGGAACCAACAGCTATATACACGGACAGAGACACATGAGCCCACATACACAGATATATGTATATATGTATGTATATATATACATATATATGTATATATATATATAATTTACAGCCACACAGACACCATGCACACACAATCACAATAGAGGTATATAACCAGATTCACGTGTAAACAACAAACACAGACATACAGATTATGTACATAGACACATAGACACAATCACACAGACAAACAAACACAGATATACATCCACATTCACACACAGACATACAGAGACACAAACTGACACAGAACCATATGCAGACATACGGACACACACTGAGATCTATAGACAGAAACACACAGAGACAGACACAGACATATACATAGACACAGCACATGTGAACACATTGTCAAACAGACATATGACAGAAACACACAATGAGCACACATGCACTCACATAAATATAAACACAGAGAGACACACAGATACACACAGACACACGCAAGACCTAAACACACACAGAAAGACACACGGATACACACAGACATGTACACAGATGCATGCCCAGTGTACACATAGAGACACACACTGACTATATACACAGCCACATGCACACAAAGAGACACAACAAACGTATACAGACTTACACACATGTGCACACACAGACATACAGATATATACATAGACAGGTACACAATCATACATACATGCATATACACAGAAACAGACACAGAGAAACACATACATATATACATAGACACACAGACACATGTATACACACAAAACATAGACACACATACACATAGACAGTATAGTCTTTGCCTGTCTGTCTGCCTGCCTGTCTGTCCGTCCATCTGTCAGCCTGTTCGTCTGTCCATCCAGACTCAGACATATATGCATACATGTATATATGTATGTACATATGTACATAACATACATACAAATGTATACATCAAAACATGTGAACACAGGCACACAAAAGCACATGCACTGACACACATATAGAGACAGAAAATGTGCACAGATATGCACACAGACACATGCAGACATATACAGACACATGCAGACATACACAGACACACATATGTACATATATCCACAGCCATATCCACAGACACATACACATGCACATAGTAAGCGAAACAGAGACATATTACGTGCACACACAGATTCACACAAATATACAGGGGCACATACATGGACACAGAAATGCACAGACACACAAATATAGATACATCCAATGCACACACAAATCTACAGTCATATAGGAAGACAATCATATGCACACACAGATATACACACAGACTCACATAGACATATACAAAGACAAGTGTACACAGATTCACACAGATACATATACACACGTGCACAGAAAATGCACACATAGAAATATAGACAGACACATGCATGCACACAGAGACATGAACATGCAGAGTTACACACAAGCAGACACCAATGCACACACAGACTAAAGACACTCCCGTGTGAGCACACGCATGTAAACATACACATACATCTAGATAGGCATACGCAGGGATCTACACAAAGACACAGACATATACACAGACATACACACATATGCAGAGACTCACATATACCCACATGCAGACAGACTCACACAGACATACAGATACACACCACACACCTGTATGCAGAAATGCACATATACACACAGAGGCACCTAGAGACATACACACAGAAACATCCACACCCACACGAGGACACACAAATGTATTCAGAGACACACACATGTACACACATGTACACACAGATCTATACACACAGAAACCCATAGACATATACAGAGGTGTGCACATGTACTCACACAACACACACTGTATGAGAGAATGAGGCACAGGTAAATACAGATACACAGACAACAAAGACATTGGCACAGATATGTACATGCTCACAAAGACACACTTATGAGCACACATATACAGACATAGACTTATAGACACAGATGTACACAAATACATGCACACAAAGAGGCAGACATATGAACATACCCACGTGCATGCACAGAAATACAAAGATTTATAGAGACATGCACAGAGACACATTTAGACACACGTGTACACAGACTACCACATGTATACAGAGATAGGAATACACAGAGACAGAAAAATTCACAGCAACATAAATGTACACACAGACATATACAGACACAGATATTCACACAGACTTATAAACAGGCACACAAATGCACACACAGACACACAGACTTATCCACGGATACACACATATACACAGACACACAAAACATGCACAAACACCCATGTGCACAGGCACACAAATGTAAACATAGAAACATACATTTACAGATATAGACATACATGAACAACAGACAAATACACAGACTTAGACAAACATGCAGAAATATAGAGGCACACAGATATATATGCAGACATACATAGTGTAAATACAAGACATAGATTTATACATACACACAAACATACACAGACACACATTTACACACAGACATATACACAGCACACCTTCATGCACACACATGTGCAAACATCAGACATACACACATACTCTGACAGAAATATACAGAGACACACAGAGACATTCACTGACACACAGCTAACCATGGAAACACAGACACACTCACGAAGACGTACAGACATACACGAATGAACACAAAGACACAAATATTTACCTGGACACACAGACACATGCACATACACACAGATATTTATACACAGATATACATTCATAAAGAGATGGAAACTGCACACTTAGACAACACATACATATGCACAGACATATAGACACATACAAAGTAATAGACATATTCACAGACAACATATGCACAGAGACAGACACATACGGAGACACACAGACATGCAGATATATACATAGACACATAGACATGATCACACAGACACACACATATACATAGACAGAGACAAAGACACTGCATGAGCACACACAAACATGCACAGACACACACATGTACATACAGACATACTTAAACACATACTCAGATGAACACACAAAGACAAATTACAGATATATACAGAGACTCACTTGTCCCATACAGGGAGGAAGGGGTGCAGCCCCTCAGGCCTTGCCCTCTGCATGCAGGTGCTGGTGTTTCCTGAGCCACAGTGATGAAGGTTGTGCTGTCATTGTCCAAAGGACCAGCACAGCAGCCCTGGAACAAACATGTGTGGTGGAACCCAGCCCTGGCACCGTGTCTGTGCTGCTGGTAAGCTGGGGGACAGTGTCCGCACCCTCTGTCCATTTGCATCTCTGACTGGAGCACACTGACCACACCACCTCTCTGCCCCGCTCTGGGGACTCTGCAGATATTGTACAGACTTGCTCACCCTCTTCCCACACACATAGCCACAGACATACATCAAGACATAGACAGAACACAGAAACCACACAGACACAGACATATACACAGAAACAAACAAATGCATACACAGATACACAGACAGAAAGCACAGACATAGCATACACACAGACACACAGATATATACAGAGGTACATACACCTCATACACGAGACAGAAACACAGATACACACACATGCACACGCATGCACACACAGACACAAACACATAAACACATACACAGCCACACACATGCACACATATACAGTGACACATGCACACAGAGAGACACGCACTATGAAACATGCATATACAGACAGATATATAGAGAAGCACATATACACACGCAGAGACACACATAAACGGACACATGAACACACACAGATATACACATATACACAGACAATTGCACAGAAAAACACATGCACACACAGACACATAAATGCACACACAGAAACACAAACACACACACAGACATACATAGTAACCATACATGCACAGAGACATATAGACATGATACAAAGACATAAACACACATATAGATGTACACAAAGAAAGATCTATACACAGACACAAATACAATTGCACTCACAGAGACTCATAACAAATATACATTGACAGATACACACAAAAACACAGAAATATACCCAGATAGAAACAAACATGCAGACATAGGCACACAGACATATTGCCACACAGACACAGAGATACACATAGAGACATACACAGACATACATATACATGCACACATACACACTGACAGACATATACACTGAGAAAATAATGTACACACAAACACTGAGATACATACACACAGACATGAATACACAGACACAAATATGCATAGACACAGAGATATATGGATAGATACACAGAAATGCACACAGACATGTACATAGACATATACATAGATGGCACATACAGATCAATACACATACATACACAGACACACCAGACATATATGTAGACAAACATGCTCACCCACACATATATGTGTATATATACATATATATAGTCACAGTAATGAAGAGAAACACAGTAATGAAGAGAAACACAGATAAACACACATCCACATGCACACACACTGACACACACATGTGCATACATACACAAACACACACATATACACAGACACAGATGCACACACAGGCACAATCATATATACACAGACACACAGACTTATACACAGGCACATGGCACACAGACAGATGTGTATGCACACAGGTGTATTCACAGAAACACATGCACACACAGAGACACAAAGACATACATGCACACACACTGACACAGACACATAGACACAGGAAGACATACACAGAAATATTCACTGACACACATAGACACATCCGCATACACATAAGTAGAGATATATACTCTCAACATGTATATAGACAAATAGACATATGCACAGAGACATGTATAGACACATATGCATACACAGTTATATACACAGAAAAACAGAATTGCACATACAGACACATATACAGACACATGAGTACAAACTGACACATGGAGACCGAGACACATAAAGACACACGTGGACATACACACACAGACAAAAAGACATACATATCCACATTGACTCCCAGACACAATGACATAGACACAGAACCACACATAGACAAGTACATACCTAATGCACACAAAGAAAAACAGGCATATTAAGAGACATAATGACAAACAGATACACACGGAGACTCAGACAGACGTATACACAGATACACTCTTATACCAGACAGTCACAACATGAACACACAGAAACACAAAAACATATACACAGACACACAGAGACATAGCCACATACACATGCGTAACAACACATGTGCACACAGACATATACACAGACACACACATGCACACAGACATGCACAGAAACACACACGCACACACCAACACAGAGACACAAAGACAAGGACATAGATACATACACACACTCCCATGGCACCCAGTTACAACACGGACTTGTGCACAGACTCACAACATGCATGTACACAGACACAGATATATACAAACAGATATATACAGTCACACACAGACATGCACTGCCACATACACATGGACACCAACATGTGCACACCAACATATGTGCACGCACAGATGCATAGAAACACATGCACACATTAACACCAATACAAAGACAAAGATGGACACATATACAGAATCATATACAGACGCATATACATAGATTGAAAGACACAATGACATGGATACGCACAGATATATACACAAAATATATACAGACATACAGACACATATATAGACACACTACTATGTACACACAGGCACACCCATTGTATACACATACGTAACCATAATACCAATACACACATCATGCATTGACAGATATACACACATAGTATCACACAGACACATACATGGACACACACCCACATGCAACACAATCACAACATGGTCTTTATACACAGACTCACAACATGAGCACAAACAGACATGAACAGATGCACACATATGCGCTGACACATGCACACAGTGGTACGCACAGACATATGCCAAGAAACACACATAATCACACACAGATAAACAGACTCACACAGACACATGCCACACATTAAAACATTTTTGCATGGACTCACAACATGCACACACAGACAAAAATAGACATATACACAGACATAGACATCCATACACATTTGCATGCACTCTGACAGACACAAAGGCACACAAAGACACATATACACAGTAGAAACATATATATTTATATGTATGCGCAGATATAGCGACACAGATGTACACATATACACAGACATACAGAGACACGGACATGGACATAGACACAGAAATATACTCAGACACCCAGTGATTACACTGGTAAACACATATGCATATGCAAAGACACATAATCACACAGAGACTCAGATACATATAAACAGATACACGTGCAGAAACATATGCACACACAGGCATATACATAGACACACACATGCGTACTCAGAGACAGACACCCAGACGTAAAAACAAAGACACACACACATATATACACACAGACATAAGACAGACATACACAGACATATACACAGACTCACAGAGATGAAACATGTGTGCACACATGGCTTACATGACATATACACATATATACACAAACACAAATAGATATACAATATATATACAAAGACACACCCAGTGCACACAGATATACACAGAGACATATACCAAGACACATACATAATTTCACACAGACACTTACAGACATATTCATAGACACAGACCCATGTGCAGACATATTTACACAGACATATATAGATACACACAAACATATACAACACATACATGGTACAAACTCACACAGAAACATACAAACACAAGGTATATACAGATACACATAGAAACAAAGGCACGCACATACATACATAAACACACAGAGACAATGAAAGAGATATACATAGAGTCAGACATATTGAATGATGCACAATTATATATATATACACAGACGCACCCTGTGAACATGCAGATACATAGGCATATACAAAGACACAAACATGTGCGTGCACTCAGACACAGACACATGGAGAGGTAACACAGACATTACAAAGATGTACACATGCTCACGGAATAACGCATAAACATATAAATACACACTATGCAAATATGTATATGCTCACACAACACGACACACAAATTCACACAGATATATACAAAGATTCAAAATCACACACATATATATAGATACATTGACACAGACATATACACAGACCCACATAGACATATACACTGAAACACTAATATATAGACAACACACACCAATATATATAAACACATATCCAGTGAATACACAGATACACATAGACATATACCAGGACACACATATTCATTCCCAAAGATTCACACATACTCACAGAATATACACAGACACACTCTCCTAAAACACAGTCACAATACGGACTTATACACGGAATCACAACATTCTCTGCCACACAGAGGCATATACATAGACACACAGATATATAAACAGCTGCACGTATGTTCACAGAAATGTTTGCACACACAGATGTGTACACAGACATTTGTGCACACCACTACGCACAGAGACATTGACGGACACAGTGATACATATATGGAGACACAGGCCATACACAGACACATGTGCACACACATAAGAACACAGACATACACAGACACACACAGACCTAGACATACAACGTATCCATAAATACATCAAATGCAAACACAGATCTCTACACAGGACTATACCAAGGCATAGACATAATCACGCACAGAAATTCAGGCTGACACATATACACACTCATTCAAATGCAACACCGTCACAAAACGAACTTCTACCACAATCACAACATGCACACACACGACATATAGTCACATACATGTTTACAGACACATGTGCAGACACATATATATACAATGACTAAATACACACAGACACATATGTATCCAGACACATACACGTACACCGACAGTCTCATAGACTCCCAAAACGCAGACATACTTACAGACACTACACATATACATAGACTCACAACCACAATGACAGTAACATACAGGCATATACATAGACAAACATATGCAAACATACAAGCACACACAGATGTATACACAGATAGACACAGACATAGACATAGAAACACAGACACGCAAATATATACACGAAAACCCCCAATGCACACACAAATACACACACAGTAATATGTGAAGACACAGACACACAGACATACAACCACTACAACAGAGTAACAACACGGATTTATACACAGACTCACAGCATGCATAGACAGACTCATATAGGCATACAAAGAAATATACAAACAACACATTTGTAAACACACAGACATGTAAACAGACACACATGCACAAATACTGAAACACAAACACAGACACAAATTCACACACATATATACATAGAGACACCATGATATATGCAGAGGCACAGCTATATACGCAGACCATGCACAGACACAAGTACACACATATACACAGACACAGACATTGACACAAATATATATATACACAGGTATACACAGTGCACACCCAGATATATAGACAGTCATATGCGAAGCCATACACATAATCACACACAGACTCACATATACACGGACACACATGCAATACACAACTCGGTCTTATACACAGATAACATGCGCACACACAGACACAGACATATACAGACACACCCACATAGATACTGTTACACACATGCGCACACAGACATACACAGAAATTCATAGACAAATGTGCACATTCTGACACAGAGACACATAGACACAAACATACACAGACACACGCATGCGACCGCAAGCCCACACATTCATATACAGACACACAGACATATAGACACATGTAGGATAACATAGGTTTGTCCTTCCTCCCTCTTTTGTGAACACAAGACGCACAGTAAATTAATAGAGACAAACCCAGTGCACACATAGAATCACACAAGCATATGCAAAGACACACGTGCACAAACAGAGACACACACAGATTCAGATATATACATGGAGTCATACCCACATGCAAAAAGTCACAACAGGGTCTTATACACAGACTCACAATGTGTGCACATTCAAACAGAAACAGACATGGAAATATACATAGACACACACATACGCACAAACACATGTGCAAATATACAGAGACACGTGCATATGCAGGCACACAAACATATACAGAGACACAAACGTCCACATATTGACACACAGAAACAAACCAAAAGACACAAAGCCATGTACAAAGACACATAAGCGTATATACAGACACACACACAAGCACACACACATATACACAGATATATAGAGAGATACACAGATACACAGATATATACACACTGAAACACCCAATGCACACACAGATACACAGGCATATGCAAAGAAACACACAGACTCACACAGGCACATACACAGACAACATGCATAAGCAGCAGTCATAAAACGAACTTATACACAGACTCACGACGTGCGCACGCTCAGACATAGACATATACAGAGACACACAGACATGCGCAAACACACAAGCACACAGAGACATAGGCATATACACAGACACAACCAGAGCATACACAGATACAACAGACATATATAAAGGCACACACATAAGTAGACATAGATACAGACTCACAGGCACCCTCATGTAGCATTGTCATAACTTGTACTTACACACACTTACAACATTCACACATAAAAATTGATATATTCCGAGATACACATAGACCTGTAGACAGCCATACACACATGCATGCAAACACATATACACAGACATATACAGATGCACACTTATACTGCACATACAGATACACACAGACACAGACATACACAACATATACAGACACAAATACACAGAATTATACACAAATGGCTACGCTTACACAGAAAAAGACATACAGATACACAGATATATAAACAGACATAAACATGCACACAGATACCACAGACATACACAAAGGCACACACATGCAGTCACACAGAACAGACAGATACAGACAGAATCAGACACACAGACATATGCAGACACACATGAACGCACAGAGACAAACAGACATACAGAGACACACAGACACACACTACACTGGTTTGTGTGTGTCTGTGTGTAAATACATACAGAGACACATAAGTATGTGTACAGACAGTAAAGACATATACACAGGTAAACATTCAAGCACAGATAGACATTCAGAGACGCACCTGTGGGCACACAAACATACACAGACACACATATATACACAGATACAGAAACAAACATGCACATATACAGCAGACATATGCATGCAGAATTAGACATACACAAACATAACACAACACATACACACTGACACAGGGAGGCACACACAAACACAAAAGCACGCAAACATATACATAGACATAGAGACACAAGATATATACATAAACACACAACAGACATGCACAGAGACACATGAACAGTAAACAAAACACTCACGCAGATATATACACAGATACATAAATACTACACAGATTTACAGACATAGAACCAGAGACTCACATACACAGTCATGCCCTTGCGTACACACAGACACATACAGAGACACATACATGCTCACAGACACATGCAGATAGAGGCACACAGAAATATACACACACCACACATATACACACAGAGACACAGACACATGTGCACAAAAACACAGAGACGACGGACAGACTTACATACACACACATACAGATACACACACAACATACTTGCAGAAAATGTACAAGAGCAAACACAGACATACACTGACTGACACTGATGCATATATGACATAGACATACAGAGACACAGACATATAAAGACACATGCACACAGATATATACACAGACATATACACCGACACACATAGACACATAGACATATACACAGATACACATGCATGCACACACAGACATATACACAGATATAGAGACACAAACACACATAGACTCAGAGACAGATGCATACACATAGACACAGACATATACATAGCCACACACAGATATTCACACATACACAAACATACTGATACAGACATTTACACAAAAGCACACATACACAGGCATACAAACACAGGGACATAAACAGATGAAAACACGCATGCACACTTATGCACATATTTATGCACACAGAGACCTGTATACAAGACACACACCCAAGTGCATATAGTGAGATATGCACAGGCCTATCCACATACACAAATACAGTCATATACACAGACACACAGATATTTGCATAGACATACAGACGATGAACAGACATACAGATACATATACAGACAGATACAAACACAGATATATACAAAAGGAGACAGACACAGAGACATAAACAAAGGCACACAGACATCTATACACAGAGACCCACACAGACATACAGAGACACAGTTCACACACAAGCACACACCTAGACATCCACAGACAAACATAGAAACATAGACACACACTAGACATATACCCAGACACACCCAATGCATGCACAGATAGACACACAAAGACTTACATAAAGACATACACATGCACAGAGATAGACAGACTCATGCAGACATACACAGATACACTCCCACATTCAGCACAGTTACAACATGAAACTATACACAGGCTTAAAACATGCACACAGAGATAGAAAATTGATATGTACAGAGACATAAAGACAGCCACACACAGATGTGCCAGACACATATAGACCCATGTGGACACACTTAGACACAGATACACACATATAGACATATACACAAACACATACACAGAATTATACACAGATGCATACATTCATGCACAAAAAGACATGCTGATAAACACAGATATACAGGGACACACACAACCATGCACACAGACACAATAGACGTATGCAGAGACACACATAGACACACACAGATATATATATACGGACATATACAGAGACATATGCAGATACACAGAACAGAAATATACACACAGAATCACATACAGAGACATATATCCAGATACGCATGTGCACACACTGACAGAGACACCGAGACACATACAGAGAGACGTACAGAAACCCAGAGACAGACAGACATATACACAGAAACCCAGAGACAGATACTCTATACTTAGCCACATGGACACATAGAAATACACACATGCACACAGACAGACTATAAGGACATGTTCACAGGCATACACAGACCTATTTGTATGTCTTTTTGTGCAAGTCTGTATGTCTCTGTGTCTTTTTGTGCATAAGTGTATGCATCCATGTATAATTCTATCACACACAGACACATGGCATATGCACAGAGTCAACCACATGAACTTCCACAGAGACATCAAGAGCACAGTTTACATATAGACATATACTTAGAAACAGACACAGACATATACACACAGATATATAAACACACAGATGCATAAAACTGCACACATAAAGGACATATATACAGAATAAATACACAGACATATACACAACATACTTTTGTGCAGACCACTCTCAGAGACACACAGATATATACTAAGACATATAGCACACACGTGCACAGACACATGAACACACACAGAAACACAGACATATACTCACATGCAGATATATATACAGATACACACATGCATTAAACAGATGTGCAGACACATACACAGAGACATACACATATACAGACATACATTTGTGCACACACAGACATACAGACGTATACAAAGACAAACACATGCACACAAATGGATATATACATACAGATACAGACATATATACACAACACACATGCACACACATACACAGGCACACATGTACACAGACATACACAGAATACACAGACTTACACACAGACACATATGCACACAGGTGTATTTAGACACAGTATACGTGCAAACACAAGACATATACACTGACATAGATGCACACCAACGCAGACACCCACATGCATACGGAGACCTATATAAGGACACATACACACAGATACAAGTATGCACACATTTATAGACATTTACACTGACACAAGTGTGCACATAGGTACACACAGACATATACATAGACACATACCATTTACATAGACATGTGCACACACAAACATACTGGCTCACAGACATATATGAAAACACACAGAGACACACAGATATACAAATCCAGAGACGTAAGCACAGATGAACAGATGTGCACACACAGACACAGAGAGACGGTCATATACAGACCCACAGAAACACATACACACAGACATACAGACAGATGAACACACACAAAGATACATACATGGACATCTCGACACAAACACAGACATAAACACAGGTATACACAGACATACACAGAGACACAGACACAGTGCACACACAAGCACAAATAAACCAACTATACGTAAATAGATACATAGACACAGACATATGCACATGCAGAGACATACGCAAACATACACAGACCCATACAGGTACACACACACGCACATACACAGACACTCAGAGACATATGCAAAGAAACATAGAGACATGCACAGGCATCTACACAGACACAGATATGTACAGTCATACACTGACACACACAATGCACACAAGCAGACATACAGACACAGACATCCACAGACATATAAACATCCACACAGATATACACCCAGGCACACTCATATACACAGAGACCACACATATGCGCACACGGATATAAAGAGACAAGCAGACATTCACAGACAAACTCATTTATGCACACTCAGACATATACATGGACACATACCTACATGCACACACTGAGACACACATACAGACTTGTGTACAGAAACACACATGTACACATAAGACATATAGATAAACAAAGACACAGATATAGATACACAAATATACACAGACAACGGTTACACACACTTGTAAATAGGGACATACATGCACACACAGACATACACGTAGACACATGTGCAGATATGTGCAAACAGACATATACACATACACAAAAATATACACACAGACACATATAGATATATACACAAAGACAGATACAGACTTATACAGAGACACAAACATTATACGCACACATATATAGAGATATATAAACACATGCACATAAAAGTTACACAGACACAACATACACACAAAACACTTGTATGTACACACAGACATAAGCAGAGACACCAATATGCACACAGACACGCACAAACACCAACACATATGCTCACACAAACATACACAGATTTATAGACACACAGTTATACACAAATGCACATGGAGACATCGATTTATATACACAAAGACACCCAGGTAAATGCATGAACACACACACAAACATACAAACATATAGACATATGCACAAACTCATGCATATACATACACATAAGTCATATACACAGAAACACAACAGACATATACACAAGCACACATAGATGAACAGACATACACACAGAGAAACACATAGACATACACATACACAGTGTCCACACAAGAACACAGAGCCACACACAAATACACAGAAATAGACACACATAGAGATATGCATAGACCCACAGACACATGCACTCACAAGACAAGCAAAGAAATATCACGAAAAACCTAAAGAGACACAGATACACATGCACATGGACAGATACTCAGAGACATGTATGTAGATAGACACAGGTATATACAGACATAACTACCCACACACCCACATACAAAGACACAGAAACAGACTTATACACAAACACATATATGCACGTGGAGATAAGCATATACAGAGGCATACAGATATTACACTGACATACTTAGTTACACACAGACACACATGCATACACGACACTCAGATATACACAAAAACCTCTGCACAGACATTTTGAGCAGGCACCGGTAACATCTCTCATTGTGAGACTTATTGTTACTGTTTTTGGCATATCCAGTACACCAAATACACCAGGGGTAGCTTGCCAGGCTCTGCCATGTGGCGTGATACTCTCGGTAGCTTGCTGGGCTCTCTGAGAGGGGCGAAGGAATTGGACACGGGTCTGCCGCATGAAAGGCGAACACCCTACCGTTGCGCTATCGTTCCAGCCCCGGCACAGACATAAACATACACATACACATTTGCACACACGGACACACAAGGCACATGCATAAACACACACATGCACACACAGATGTATACACAGACACATATGGACACATACATAGACACAGACAGTCACACACTTGGCACCACACTCAGTCACACACAAACACACAGACATGCACAAAGACACAGACATATATAGAGGCACACCCCAAATATAACAAATAGATATGTACACAGACATACAGAGATATAAACACAGGCACATATGGTCATATACATAGACACAGAGTCACACACACATGCGGTATAACAGTCACAGATGTATACACAAACAGACACACAGAGATATGCACACATGCATGCAGACATATTTACAGAAAAATATTGCAAACAGACACATGGACACACAGAGAAACACATATAGAAACAAACATGTACACATATACATACAGACACATACACATATATACAGGTAATATATATACACGGGCTCTTGATGCACACAGACACAAACACACATGCACACACAGAGACTCACACAGGCACACATGTACACAGAGATATACAAAAACACATACCGAGGTGTATACACACTCACACACAGACATATAAAGAATAGAGACTAGTCTGAATTTAGGTTTCATTTTGCAATCTTGCACATTGATTTTAAAGAATAATTTGCACATTTAATATTATTAATATTCCAGTATTTTTGCTCACATGTGGTGGTGGTCAGGGCTTACTGTTGGCTCTGCTCAGGAGTCACTCTGGGAGAGGCGGGGGGTCTGGGGGGTATCGGGGATCGAACCTGGGCCCGTTGCATATAGGGCAGACAGATACCTTCCCTACTGTCCTGTGGCTCGGCCCTGGTCCGATCTATACACTTGACTGTCTCTTCTGAGCTGTTCTGTAAGCTGCGTGCTGTGTCCCTTCCTCGCAGTGGGGTCTGTGTGCCAGAGTCTCCGTGCATTCTCCCCCGACTGCCGGCTCACTCATGCCAGAGTGTTGAAAAAAGAGGCAGCTGTTTTCCTGTCACAGGAGCCACCGTCCTTTAGGTCTCCTGAAGGAATCTTTCTCCTCCTGCCTTGACTCAAGAGGTAGGTAGAAACGTCTCTTTTTTCCTTAAGAGATGGATACATGGAAATACATAGACACAGACACATGCACACTAATGAAGACACAGACATCACTGTCATCACTGTCATCCGTTACTCATCGATTTGCTCGAGCGGGCAGCAGTAACTTTCCCATGGTGAGACTTGTTGTTACTATTTTTAGCATATTGAATATGCCACGGGTAGTTTGCCAGGCTCTGCCGTGCAAGCAGGATTCTCTCGGTACCTTGCCGGGCTGTCCCAGAGGGGCAGAGGAATCGAACCTGGGTCAGCTGCTTGCAAGGCAAATGCCCTGTCCGCAGTGCTTTCGCTTCAACCCAAACACAGACATATGTGCAGAAACACAGGTACAAACACATGCACACACAGACATATATGGGACACATAGAAATATATACACACATATGCATAGACACACACATGCATACACACAAACACAAAGTCACACACAAGTACACAATTAAATGTACACACACATACATATAGATACACATCTACTCATATATACAGAGAAATATACAAACACATGTGTGCACACAAAGGGACATATACAGACACAAGCACATGCTCACATAGACATACACATGTACTCAGATACAAATGGGACACACATGCACACACAGATATATACAGTCACATACAGACATGAAGTCACGCACAGTTACATATGTACACAATGAAATAACTATATACTGACATACATGGGTAGACACATATATAGACAGACACACATATATGTATGCACATACAATGACAGACATATGCAGCATGCACAGGTAGACACACATGAGCACACACAGACATATACACAGATACACAGACACAGACATACATATATGCTTACACATAGACATACATATACACAGCAATATACACACAGAGACATACACAGATACACATATATATTCAAACATAGATAAACATATACACAGAAGCAGAGACATGCAAACATGGTCACACAGACACAAAAGAAATATACATATAGATTCTCACATATGCAGAAACACATGCGAACACAGACACATTCAGACATAATACAAGGACAATCAGAGACACACAGGTATATATAAGACACACATGCACACAAATAAACAGACATATGCACACTCAACACTGACATACACAGATACAAAATACAAATACATGTACAACAGACATCTGGAGACAGTACACACATGCAAACACAAATGCACATTTACAAATAGATAACCGACATATACCACACACAGCCACATACACACAGAGAAACACAGATACATATGTTCGAAGATACACAAATGCACACACAGACATATTCAGAGATACACATGTGTACACTGACACAAATGAATATACACAAACATGCACACATAGACATATATGTACACAGTCACATTTATACAAGCATACATACACAAAAAGGAATACAGAGACACATATACACACAGCCATATACACAGACCACCATATGGCATACATATACAGATGTGTACACAAGACAGCAAATATTTACACACTGAGAAACAGAGACAAAAATATACAAACATACACACAGTGACATACACATAAACACATTGTCACTGTCACTGTCATCCTGTTGCTCATCGCTTTGTTCGAGCGGGCACCAGTAACATCTCTCATTGTGGGACTTATTGTTACTGTTTTGGCATATCGAATACGCCATGGGTAGCTTGTGAGGCTCTGCCATGCGGACGCAATACTCTTGGTAGCTTTCTGGGCTCTCTGAGAGGGACGGATGAATCGAACATGGGTCGGCCGCATGAAAAGCGAACGCCCTACTGCTGGTCTATTACTCTAGCCCACACATACACCAAGATACATAATCATATACCAACACATGCACAAATCTGACCACAAAGAGAGGCAGACATGTACACAGAGACACACCCAAATATACAGATACACACCCACATGCAAACACACACAGACATACATGTTGATACACAGAGACACACAGAGACATACACAGAGACGCACAGAGATATGTACATAGAAACACAGACATGCACACACAGAGACACATATAAACAGAGTAAGGCACACAGATATAAATACAGACACATGCATACACAAACATATACACATGGAGACACAGAGAGATACATAAACACACATACAGTTGTACACACATACCCACATACCCACACAAAGCTGGCATACACAAACGTATACACAAACATGCACACACAGATACAGACATGCACAAAGAGTCACGCGGACATATACACAGAGACATACCAACATGTAAACCCACATATAAAACAGATATACAGACTCACACGTGGGCACACTTAGACACACATATAAATATACACAGAGAAACACACAGAAACAGACATATATACTAAAATATGCACACACAGACACAGATATAGACAGACACAATCACAGTGCACACAGACATATATATATATATACTGACACACATAAACAGAGATACAGATATATATATAGATACAATCAAAAGACACACTGACACACACTCAGTCACACACATCTGCCCCATATATGCATACAGTGTTATTTATAGACACACAGGCATGTGCACATACACATAGTCATGTATACAGACACACATCCACACACAGGCAAGGCATATACACAAACACAAACAGAAAAATGCATAGACACACAGAAATGTATACATTGACACATTTTCACACACACATAAACACACAAACATACACAGAAATATAGACAGACATATAGATATATTAACAGACACAGCCAAATGCATAGAGCGACACAGAGATAGACACACGCATATTTGCATACTGATATTACACACATATACAGAGTCATATAGATACCACAAAAACAGCACATCATATATGCAGAAACATGCAGTATGTACACAGATACATATATGGATACATGGCAACACAACATATACATATAGACATATGCATAGACACATAGACATATGCACAGAGAGATATATACATAGACACATGCACACAGACATTTACACAGACACAATGCACAGAGATATGGACACACTTATACACTCAGATGCACTCACAGACAAACACATGAACACATAGACATACAGAAACACAGATTGAGACAGAAATAGACGCAGACACAGACACATACATAGTACATGTGCACACAGGAATAGAGACACACATAGACACACACTTGCACACACATGGAAACATAGACACGTATACACACAACACAGACTTATATAGAGACACAAAGGTATATGCATAGTCATACAGACACAATAACACATAGACACACACATACACAGGCATAAACAGAGACTTAGGCAGACATATACACAGAAACAAACTGACATACAGACACAACAAAGACATACAACATAGACATATACACATGTACACATATATGCACAGACTCAGATGCACACAGAAATATAAACAGACTCACATACCCACATGTACACACAGACACACAGCGACATATACAGAGATACACATGTACACACATACAAAAATAGAACACACATAGATATAAAGACTCATGCACATTGACGTATACACAGACACACAGATACACACAGAAAAACACATATACATAAAACACATGCATTCACATACATGTACACAGACATTTACAAAGAAAAAACATACACATGTGCAACACACCAGACAAGACATATACACAGACACATGCAGACACACATGTTCACGCAGACATAAACTTACACAGACATAAACCCAGACATCTTCAATAGAGACACACAGATACATGCACACCGAGGGTCTAACATACAAATACACACTGGCATATACACTGACATAAACCTACATATACACACACAGATACACAGAAACACACAAACAATAGACATATACAGACTGAAAGACGCATAGACATACACACGTGCTGACCCACAGAAACACAAGAGACACACATACATAGAAGTACAGAAAAATGCACAAATGCAGACATATGCAAAGACACACAGGCACACATGAGTATACAGAACATACAAATGCAAAAACACAATGTGTACACTTGTACACACATTCACACAGATACAACATGCGCAAATATAAATGAATACAGGTATACACACAAAGACATATAGACAAATACAGGCATATATGCACACACCCATATTTACACAGATTCACACTGATATATACAGATACATGCATGTACCAACAGACACACAGATGTAGACACACAGAGAAACGAATAGTGACAAGGATAGACACACATATATACATACAATCACAGGTGCACACACAGACATGCAAAGACTTATACACAGACACATGCATATGTACAGACCGAGAAGAAATATGTACAGACACACAGAGACTCAGATAGGCAGAGACATGTAGACAGAGACATACACATACACAAATGTACACCTATATGTAGACATAATTCAGACACATGCATATACATATAAACAAACTCCCTGACATACAGAGACACACGCACACATGTACACTTGCAGCAACATATACACAGTGTGCATACACATGAACATAAAGACACAGACATATATAAAGACACAAAAATGCACAATGATAGAGACAGACCTACACAGTCACACACATGCACACACAGACATATACAAAGACACACAGTGATACCCAGATATACACACAAAGTCACACACCCAGTTCATACACAGATACACATACATATACACAGAAAGACATATACACAGAAAGACACAGACATACACTTACCACAGAGACTCACCTACCAGACCCACATGCACACACATAAATTCATCACAGACATACACAGATGCACATACCTGTGCAGTGACAGACACATACAGAGACGTACACCCACACGCAGACATAGATTCATACATGTACACACATTCACACATAGACATATATACAGACATGCACATAGATATTCATATACACACCAAGACACACACATACACAGAGAATGTAAAGACATACACAGACACTCATAGAGATAGACACACAAAACAGGTGCACAGACATATAGACATATACGCAGATAGAGGCACACACCAGCATAAGATGCACACACAGATACACGTGTACACACAGACATATACACCAGAGACATATATACATAGACATAGATATAACACATGCACAGGAAGAGTTACAGTCATATCTACAGGATGCATACACATGCACACACAGATATATACATAGACATATATCAGACATATAGACAGATACAAAATTATACGCTGGCACACAAATATACACAAACACAAACATACAGACACAGACGTACAGAGATCAAGACATAAACTCATACCCACATGCACACAGCCAAAACACATGTATACATACTCACACACATGTGCACAGGCAAATATACAGACACGTGGACACACAAAATGAACACAGACACATGCAAGACATTAAAGTACACAGGTGCACACACATATATAGAGGCAATCACAGATACACAGATGAATATACCAACACATACAAGGACACACATATCCAAATCATAAACATGCACACAAAATGGACACACAGACATATACACAGACATACATCCACATGCACACACAGACATATGTGATGTATAGAGACTCACATGTACATAATCACACACATGTGTGTTCACAGTTATCCACATGGACACAGAGACACACATGCACACACATACGCATGTATACACGTACACAAAGCTCAGGCTACATGCACAAAGACACACATATACACAGATTTACACTGACATGCATACAGAGACACACATGCACTATTACAGACACAGAAACATAAACACACTTGCATACACAAATGACAGACAACACACACAGACACAAACCCACAATGACACACACAAGCAGCTATAGACAGACATATGCACATATCCAGACATATATAAAGACGCACAGAGACTCACAGGTATATAGACACAGAAACACAATGATTAACAACCAGATATACACATAGATGCACTGCTAATCATACAGACACATACACATGCACACACACTGAGACACACAGACATATACATAGAAACACAGCTATGTGGACACACAAACACAGATATAGATGCAGAGATAGACATAGCAGATATACATAGAAATGCAAAGATGCATAGATATAAACACAGACACTCATGCACACAGACCCACACAGACATATACACATACCTACAATCATCACCCACATATACACACACATGCGCAGAAAACTGAGTTGTGCACACATAGACTCAGACATGCAGACATATATAGACACATGAAAGTACATAGAGACTCATATAAATAGACACACTTAATATGTACATACATATACACATATAAACACAGACATACGCAGACACACTTACATGCATTCACAATCAAGCACATACAGACACAGGCATATATCCAGACAAAAACACAGATATATTCATAGACACCTACACACTAGCATACACACAGACAAATATATACACAAACATACAAAGCGACTCACACAGACATATACATACACACACATTCACACAGCTACAACTGTACATATATACAGACATGTGCACAGAACGAATATAGACACACAGATGCATACACATAGACACAGTCAGACAAACACAAATACATTGACATGTAGACATACACAGATATTCATGCTAACTCACATTTATACACACTAACTAGTACACAAACATAGATACACACATACACACAAACAACTAGTATACACATAGGCACATGCACACAAACTCACATACACTAACACATACAGACATATACGCACAGAAGTACGGAAGCAAACAGATATGTCCACAGACAGACATATTCAGACACATGCATACACAGATGTGCACACTAGAACAGAAACAACATATACACAAACACAGATATATGTATGGACACATGCATACAGAGAGCAACACACATATGCATAAACACACCTTATGCTCACACAGATATATACATGTATACACAGACATACACAACATACATACACACAATATACATATACACATATACATAGAAACGTATGCAAGTGACATACATATATATACAAAGATACACAGGTACACAGGCACATACATATATGCAGACACATTCACACTCAAAAACACAATTATACAGACAAAATATATGTCTCTGTGTACATAGACACACGTGCACACAGAGATACACAGAATGACACAAATACACAGGCATATACAGAGACACTTTTTTCCAAACAGACATACACAAAAAATGCATAGATACATAGCATGCACACACAGACACAGAGATGTATACATAGTCACAAAACACAGCTACTTATGTATAGATATACATGCAAAAAGAGACATATTCAAGCACAGATGTACACATAATCTCACACAAACAACACAGACATATAAACCCATTTGTATAAACACATAAACGCATTAACATATACACATGTACACTTGTGCACAAGCAAAAAACACACAAAAATGTACATAGAGACACAGAAACATACAGACTTACAGATAGACACACAAATGCTCACACAGACATACAGACACACATAGGTATTTACAGACAATGTACTATAAGAGGAAACACATACACTGACACTGATGCATACATGACACAGACATACATAGAGACACAGATATAAAGACACACATGAACAAAGATACACTCACAAAGATATATACACAGACAAAAGCATACACAGTCACATAGACATATACAAAGACACACAGGCGTGCATACACAGACATATACACAGATACAGAGACAGAAATATATATATATATAAACTCAGAGACAGATGCATTCACTTAAACACATATACATACCCGCAGACATTAACACATGCACACACAGACATACTGATACATATAGACATTTAAACAAAAGCACACATACACAGACATACAAACATAGGGCCATAAATTGACGAAAACTTACATATAAACACTTATGCACAGAGACACACACCCAAATTCACATAGTGAGATATACTCAGATATATACACAGACACAAGCACAGAGTCATATACAGACACAGAGAAACACAGATATTTGCATAGACACACGGATGCATGAATAGATACACAAATACATATGCAGATATGAAGACATATAGACAGACAACAACACAGACATATATAGGAGACAGATACACAGAAACACACAGACATATACAAAGGCACACAAAGACAAAACAGACATATACACATAGAGGCCTCCACAGAAATACAGAGACACAGTTCACACACAAGCAGAGAAACACACAGAAATATACACAGACACAGGTATATGGATAGACACAGAGACATGCACGCACACACAAGCACACACCTAAACATACAAAAACAGACATATAGACAGACACAGAGACATATAAACAGACACACCCAATGCATGCACACAAACACACACAGACTGTATAAAGACACACACATACACACACAGAAATACAGACAGAGTCACACAGACATACTCAAACATTCAGTACAGTCACAACATGAAATTATACATGGGCTTAAAACATGCACACACAGCTACAAAATCGACATACACAGAGACATATAGGCAGCCACACACAGATGCACAAGACACATGTACACAGACATACAGGCAGACACACTTATACACAGACACATAGATATATTTACAGACATATATACCCACAGAATTATACACAGATTCATACATTTATGCACAAAAAGACATACAGATAAACACAGATATGTACATAGAGACACACACAACCATGCACACAGACACAACATACGTATGCAGAGACATACATAGCCACACACTAATATATACACAGACATATATAGAAACACATGTAGATACATAGGGCAGACATATATACAGACACAGAATCAGACACACACAAACATATATCCAGACACATAGAAACACCCAGACACACAGATAGAGACACAGACAGACATATACAGAAATACACAAAGACAAACACTATATACTTAGATACATGCACACATAGAGATATATGCATTCACACTGACAACAAGGACATGTACACAGGCATGTCTATTATAGTTTCATGCATAAGTTTGTGTCTTTTTGTGTCTTTTGTGCATAAGTGTATGCATCTGTGTATAATTCTGTGTAGCACAGAGAGACACATATGACGTATACACAGTCATACACATGCACTCCCACAGATACATATGAAGAACACATTACATACAGATATATATGTAGAAACAGACACAGAGACATATACAGACACACACATTCAAATACACAGACACATAAACATGCACATACAACAGACATACATAGAGAATAGACACACATATACATAACATATGTGTGCAACCACTGACAGACACACAGATATATACTTTGGTGCACAACACACATGCGCAGCCACATGAATACACATACAGAAACAGACACTCACATACAGATATATATATATATATATATATATACACAAATACATACCTTGCACACACAGACATACAGACACATAGACATATACACACAAACACGCACACAGACATACACAGACACACACATATGCTCGCAGAGACATGCAGATACAGAGACATATAAATATATATACACAGCACACACGTGCACACAGACATACACAGTATACACACAGGCCTACACACAGACACAGATGCACACAGATGTATTTAGACATGGTACACGTGCAAACACAGACATATACAAACATGTACACAAAAATACATATGTCCACACAGACAAACATGCCCACGGACATATATATTCAGAGACAGAAGCATCACAAGCATGCACACAGACATACACAAACTGAGATTCACACAGACATACACAGAAACATACTAACAGGGTGAGCCAAAGACAACACAGAGATATACACAGACTCACTTGTTGGCATACACAGACATATATAGATATATACACACAGAGACACACAGAAACACACCGACACATACACTGACACATGCACAACAAACTCAGATAAAGACAGACATATACACGAAGATACACATAAACAGATATACAGATATGTGAATAGACACAATCACAAGACACACTGATAGAAGCACACCCAGTCACACACATGTGCCACACATATACATAGTCATTTGTAGACACACAGATGTTCCTGTGGACATGTATACAGAGAACATACATGAAACACAGGCACAGAGAAACATAAGTCATACACAAACACAAAGACAAGGAAATATACAGATAGACACGAACATATGCACTGACACACACGTTGGCACAGACACATGAACACACAAACATACACAGAAATATAGACATACACATAAATATATAAACATACACAGCCAAATGCAAAGAGTGACACTTGAGATAAAGAGACACAAACGTATACACACAGATACCAAACAACACATGTATGCAGAAATACACATTTACATGGACACACACATGCACACATGGAAACACAACATATATAGACACATGCATAGATACACAGATATATATACATAGACACGTAGACACACATAGACATAAACATAGACACATTGGTGCACACACGTGCATGCAAACAGATATTTTCACAGACACATACAAGCACACAGACTTACAAATGCACACACAGACATATGGAAACACAGTCATATAGATCGACAGAGATAAACACAGCATATACACATACACATACGTGTGCACATGTAGAGACATACACAGACACATGCTTGCATACATACATGAAGACAGACAGAAAGACATATATACAAGACACAGGAATTCACACAGACACAAAGGTGTATGCATAGTCACACAGACACAATAACACATAGACACATGCACAGACATGAACACACAGAGATTTTGCAGACATATACACAGACACAAACCAAAATGCAGATACAACAAAGAGATATAACAGACATATACTCATGTGCACACACATGCATAGACACACAATTGCAAACACAGAAATATAAGCACAGATTTATACAGACCCCCATGTGCACACAGACACACATCAATATCTAGACACACATATTTACACACACATATAAACCTAGACACACAGAGACATACACAGACGGACACTAATTTGTATAATAGACACATAATACAGATACATACATAGATAAACACATGCACACACAGACACGCCACAGAAAAAAACAGATAAACACGTGCAACACACCAGAAAACACAGACATATATACAGATACACACAGACATATACACAGACACACATACACACACAGACATAATCTGACACAGACATGAACCCAGACATGCACAATAGAGATGCATAGATATATGCACACTGAGGGACAAATGTACAAATACACACAGGCAAATATACAGATATAATCCAACATGTATATACAGATGTACACACAGACATACACAACAGACACACAACAGTCATACATACACACAGAGTCAGACACAGACATATATACACATGCCCAATCAGAGAAACAGACACACAGATAACATATAGACACACAGAAAAATGCACAGAGACATATACAAAGACACAGATACACACAGGCACACATAGATATACACATACAAACACATATAAATGCAAAACCCACAGGCGCATGTGTACCTGCGTGCACACACATTCACACAGGCACAACATGCTCAAAGATAAATGAACACAGATATATAGCTATACACACAAAGACATATAGCCACATAAAACTTAGATATATACACACAGATACACACCCACATAAACACAAAGTGATACACACTGACTTATACACAGATACGTGCATGTACCAGCAGACACACAGATATAGACACACACAGAGAAATAGAGACATGTACAGAGACAGACATACACACAGAAACACACCTACACACAAGACACACAGACATATACACAGAAACGCACATGCACAGATAGAAAGAAATATGCACAGAGTCACACTCATTTATAGAAACATGGACACATATACAGAGACATAAACGTGGATGCTTACAAGTATATACAGATACAATTCACGCATGTACACACTAGTCTCAGACGTAGAGAGATACCCAGACATACGTAGGCACACACACCCACAGACATATACAAAGACACACATAGAGGAATAATCAGACATACACAGAGTCACACACCTGATGCATACAGAGATACACATACATATACACAGAAAACATGCACACACAGACATACATGTACACACAGAACTCACAGACATAGACACAGCCACAGACCCACGTGCACACACAAAGATACAACACAGACATATGCCGAGACAAACACATATATAAACACAGTCATTAGCAGAGACAAAGATATATACACAAACTCACAAATGTGCAGACACAGTCATATACACATACCCACACCCACATGCAGACACACACAGACATAGACATGCACACACACATTCATGCACACAGACACACATAGACATATGCACACCTATTTGCACACAGATACAGACATATAGATGCACACAAATATACACGTGCCCACACAGACATATACACAGACACACAGAGAACATATATACGTACACAGACATAGATGCAACACACACGGAGCCGCAGTTAGTCATATCTACAGAAACAAACAGAATGTGCATACACACTCACAGATATATACATCGACATCTAGAGACCCACACAGACATAGAGATACAGAATTATACAAAAACACAGGTATACATATACACAAACACAAATATATGCACTCACAGACACAGACATATAGAGTCTCAGACATATACACATGCCCACAGACAAAACACATATGTATACACAGACTCACACACAAGTGCACACATATAAGTACACAGACATATGGACACAAAAATCATGTAAACACATCGGTAGACACATATATACAAAAGCATGCACAGGTGATTGTGATTTTCCTGACACACCTATACAAGGGCACACACATATATCCAAACCATACACGGGCACATAAAATACACACACATACAGACATACATCCACATGAACACATACACATATATTGACTCAGTTATACACACGTAAGCACACAGATACACAGAAACCCACATGTAGAGACATAGACTCACATAGACACACATAAACTGAGATATGCACGTGTATATACAGCACAGACTATATAGACAAAGATACACATATACACATATTCACACCGACATACACACACAGACACACATGCACTCATACAGACACACATTTGCACACACAAAGACAAAGTCACACACTTTCACACACCTGCACGCACAGAAATGACAGACAACACATATAGACACAAACACACGAGCCACATACACAGACATATATACAGACACACATGCACACACACAGACATATAAAAGATACAGAGACTCACAGATATATAGACACACAAACACAATAACAGACACACAGACATGCAGAAATAGATACAGTAGAGATATACACAGCTATATACACAGACAGAAAAGCACACAGACATATACACAAAGACTCACGCAGACATGTCCGCAGAAATGTACACAGACACACTCACATGTACAAATGTACAAACACAATTACAATACAGATTTTTAAACAGACATGTCCACAACAGACGTATACACGGACACACACACACATATATATATACATATATATATATGTATATATAGACACAAACACACAAGCATACACAGACACACACATACGCACACACAGAGATATGGACACACAGAACACAAAGAAATATTGATAGACACAGAGATACACAGACATATGTAAACAGAACACATGCTCACATATAACAAAAACAGATTACAGACACATAATGAACACATGCACATGGAGTCATATAAGCAGACACACAAACCTATAGACACAGACACAAACATAAGCCACACAGACATGTATATACAGAAATACATGCATACAGAGGTACACG
Organism: Sorex araneus; assembly: GCF_027595985.1. Classification (NCBI taxonomy): domain Eukaryota; kingdom Metazoa; phylum Chordata; class Mammalia; order Eulipotyphla; family Soricidae; genus Sorex; species Sorex araneus. Next base: position 1,281,684 of record NC_073313.1, read on the forward strand.
CAGACATATACAGACACAAATATATGCATACACAGACTCACAGATTCTCACAGACACAGACATACAGCTATATTCCCACATGCACACACAGACACAACACACATATACAGAGACTTACACAAATGTGCACAGACACAGAAATATGCAGACACACAGACACACATAGACACACATCTATCACATAGATACAGAGAAATATAAAAATACATACATAGACACAGATGCACACAGGCGCATACACACAAACCACAGATATATGCAGAGACACACACCGACACACAACAGAGACATAAATACAGAAACACAAAATTATGCGCAAAGACTCTCACATGCACACACAGACCTATATACAGACTGAGACACAAAGATACACACACAGACGCACAGACACGAACGGAAATATACTTAGACACTTAAGGACAGAGACACACAAACACACTGATATATACAAAGGCATAAATAGACACATAGATGGATACAAAGACAAATACACAGACACACCTATATGCACACACAAAGATATGCAAACATATAGAGAGACATACACATGGACACACACAGGCATATAAAAAGACACAGAGACATACACAGCACACATGCAAAAGATATACAGGTATATATAGTTACACACAGACATATACACAAACACCATACATATCCACATAAAAAGACACAAGGCATATACATAGACACACATGATCATATACCTAATCACAAATAGATGTACAGAGACACAAACAAACATATATAGACACAAATGTACAGATACACACCTATACACTGAGGCACCCAAACACAGACCCATATTCATAGGTACACACAGATTCACACACAGACATACACAACACACACATAGACACACAGTCACACATATACACAGACACATGCACACAAGATACACACATATACGCAGACGTAAACACAAACACCACACACATGCACACTCAAAGACACGTAGACATGTGTCATGACATACACCCAGTGCACACAAAAACACAAGACATATACAGACACAGACAAGTCACATGTACACATAGACATTAGACATGCACACAGACTCAGACACACAATAGACATTTATTCAGAAACACAGGTATACACTCACAGAGGGAAACACAACAACAGTGCACACAGAGACATATACAGACACACAGACGCATGCCCACACAGATATAGAAATAATCACGCACACAGAAATATATATATACACAAACATACTCAGATACACAGAAGAATACACAGATACAGATACACAGACACAGTCATATACACATGTGCACACACAGACCTAAAGCCACATAGATCAAACATATAGATGAACACATATGCTTACGCAGTCACACATAGACATATACACAGATATACACCCATATTTACACAGACTTATACAGAATCAGAAACACGTTCACAAAAACACACGTACATGCCCACAGATATATAAAAACACACACATGCACACAGAACAGATTATACACACAGAATCAGACACTCAGAAGTGTACAAATACACCTGCATACATAGACATGTGCACAGACATACACCGGCACACAGAGATAAATGCACATGTAAACACACAGGCATATGTACAGACACTGACTCAGATATACACAGATATTCACACACACGCACGCACACATAGTCACTCACAGACATATATACAGAGACACACAGTCATATAGACAGATACACATACATGCACGCACACACATATAAACATACACAGAAACACGTACAAATATAAACCTATTTTCACACACAGAGCCGCAGACACAAATAGACACACAGAGACAATCATACATACATATACACAGACACATTTGCATAGACAGTGATATAGCCATACAGACACGCAAAGATATATACAGACACACAGCAATATACATATACCCATAGACACATACATGCACAGACATTGGGACACAGACATATACACTGCCATACAGAGAGACCCAAACTCACCTAAAGACATGTACAGATACACATGTATACAGACAGCCATATAGACACATACCCACACACGTATATACACAGATATGCAGATGCATACATGCTGACAGACAGACATGTAGACACATACAGACAGACATAGACACACAAGGCACACAAGTACGTATACACAGACACACCCAGTTCAAATGCAGATACACACAGACATATACAAAGACACACATCTCCACACAGACACGAATAAAGATGCACAGACTGACAGACATACAGAGACACAAATATTCAGACATGTGTGCATAGATAAATAAACACACAGGCATGTACAAACTCACAGATGCACATATGGATACACATGTGCACATGCACACACAGATATATACATAGAAACACACAGACATACACACACATGATCCCAAACACATGACACACAAACAGAAGTAGTTTAGTCAGACACTTACAGATGGATATACAGACATCCACATACACTCATATGCAAATACACACATAGACACAGACACTTATGGCAGCATAAGATACAGAGGTATATACATAGAAACATAGACACAATCAAATATACGCATATATACACACAGAAACACAGACATAGACACACAAAGAAACAGACATAGAACTGTCCTACACAGGCACCCCCCAATGTATGCAGTCACACACATATATATATGTACACCAAACATATGCACACATAGGTTCAGACATATACACACAGACACCTGCACTCACACACACAAACACAACACCGATGTACAACAGACTTACACCTGCTCACCTGCATACACAGATAATATACAGACAAATAGTTACACACCCACATGCACACACAGGTTTGAAAACAGATGAATTGACACGTTTATACAGAAATGCACATATGTACACAGATACACGCAGACATATACAGAGATACACATGCACAAACAGTGTCTCACAGAGACATACGGAGAAATACACACACCCACACAGACATGGAGAGATACAAAGACCCACACACAGCATGTACACATAGAAAGACATATACACATAGAGAATTAGACACAGACATATACAGACACACAGATAACAAGGACATTGATACAGATATATACATGCTCGCACAGACACACACTTGTGAGCACACATATACAGGCATATAGACATAGACTTATGGACACAGATGTACACAAACACATGCACACAAAGAGGCAGACGTATACACATACGCACATACCCACTTGCGCACACACAAATACAATGATGTATAGAGACATGCACACAGACACATGTAGATACACTGACATGTACATAGCCTAACACACAAATAGACACACACATACACGGAGATAAATATACCCAGACACAAATACATACGCATTCACAGAGACCCATAGACATATACACATACATAGACAAATACAAACACATGCAGAAACAGATGCTGGTATATACACAGAAACCCAGACATATACAGACACACAGATACACACACATGAACATGTAGACATACATATATAGAGACACATAGACATACAAAGATAAACAAAAACACATAAAGATAGAGACACACACATGCACACATGGACATATACAAAGATACATTGTGGGATAACCAAAGAAACATGCAGTTACACACCCAATGTATACAGAAATACATACACACACATATATATACACAGAAAGACATGCACGCACAGAGATACACATATACCTAAAACTCACACAACCATAAATACAGATACAGACTCACATAAATTCACATAGATATAAAACAGACATGTACAGAAACAGAGACACACACATGTGCAGACAGACATATACAAAGACCCACACCGACATTCAGACACAGGCACACACAGTCATAGAAAGACACCTGTGAACATATACATACAGATGTGCACACACAGATACACATGGATATACATACACAGACAGACATAACATACAGATATACACACATATAGACATATGCAGACTGAACCACAGAGACATAAACACGGGCACACATAGAGACACACAGACAGAGGATATATACAGACATAAGTACACACGTGTACATACAGAGACACACACAATATACATACACAGTCAAGTGTATACACACTGAGACATGTACAGAAACACATACACATATGCAGAGAAACACTCATGCATACACACCGACACACTCAATGCTTACACAGACATGGGCACACAGAGATTCAGAGAGGATTAAGCAAACACGCAGACATGTGCACAACAGAAATACATACACACAGATATATACATAGAAACACATGTAAACACATATATACACAGACACATATACAGATTGCAGACACAGCCAAACAGATATATGCTCACAAACACACACACCTAGAGACACAAACATTCACACACATATACATGCACAAATACATATATACAAATATATATATATGCAATACACACTCACATACACATACACAGACACATATAGAAACCCAAATACATGTGCACACACATATGTACATACATGCAGGCATATACACAGACAACCACAGATGCACACAGAGACACTCAAACATACACACAAAAACACAGCTACCCACAGAACAAAACAAGCACATCTACATGCGCACAGACACACACTGATACAAAGAGATAGACAAGTGTACACACAGAGACACAATCCTATACAAAGATACACACAGTCGTACACAGACACGCATGCACAATAACACAAACAGAGACACAGACATATACACACACGGATATACACATACAGACACACATAGGCATATACCCAGACATATACAAAGGCTCACACAGAGACAAACAGGTATAGACACACATAGGACACACAGAGGTATACACCCAACATAAACAGATACTCATTGATATATACAGAGACACACAGACATATGCAGACATAGATATGCACTTAGACATATATAGAAACATACATACACAAAAAGGACATATATACAAAGACACAAGGAAATAAACACATACAGATGTGTACACAAACACATAAACATGTACACTGACACATGCACACACAGACAGAATATACAGAGACACAGACATGCAGACACAGATATACATAAACTAAGATCACACAGACATATATACAGAAACATACCAACATGTAGACCCACAGACAATGTAGAGACATACGCAGACTCACATTTGGGCAGAAACACACACAGACATACACACTGACATGCACACACAGACACAGATGTAGACAGACAAAATCACAATGCACACAAACATATACAAAGACATATACGCATAGAGCCAGATACATACATAGACACAGTCACAAGACACACTGACAAAAACACACGGTAACACACTCATGCACCACACATATGCACACACAGTCATTTACAGACACACAAACATATGCACATACACAAATGTACATAGACACACAGCACTCACAGGCACACAAAGAAACAAACACAAAGAATTATAGACACACACAAACATACATTGACACTCAGACTCTCACAGACACATGAACACACACAGAAATATAGACATACATAAACAGACACACAGCTAAATGCACAATGACACTGACATATACAGACCACACACATGTATGCACACAGACATTACACAGACACAGATAATATTTGTATATGTGTACAACACACCATATATGCGGAAGCACACATTTACACGGAGATACGTGTACATGTGGTAAGACAATGTACACAGAGACACAGAAATGTAAATAGACACATGAACACATATACACTGACCCAGGTGTACACACATGCATGCATACACACAGGCATTTACACAGACACACAAGCACACAGACACAAATGCACACAGACACACAGATACTCACATGCACACACAGACATAGAGAATACACATAGACACACACAGAGATGTAGACACAGAAAGACACTGATAATATACACAGCAGAGACAGAGACCCACAGAGACACAAAGTTATGTGCATAGTCTTACAGAAACATATATGCACTGAGATAAACAGAGACTTACACAGACACAAACTGGAATGCAGACCCAACAAAGACATGTAACACAGACATATGCATATATACACACATGCACAGAGACACAAATGCACACAGAAATATAAAGACAGAGACTCGCAAACACCCCCCACGTGCACATAAGACAAGGACATATACATAGACATACAAGTGCACAGACAGACGTATACACAGACACAGATACACAAAGATATATATATATATATAGACATGCACACAGACATTTACACAGACAAAAACGGATACGTGCAACATACCAGGAAACACAGCAGTGTATACATACAGACATATACACAGACACACACACAAACATAAAATGACACACACAGACATAAACCCAGACATGCAAAATAGAAATAGACATGATATGCCCACCGAGGAGCATACATACAAATACACATAGGCATATACACAGACATAATCCCACAGTACACACAAACACACAGAGACATATACAGAGACACACAGACAAAAGACATACATATACAGACTCAGAGATACACAGATATACAGACACACACACATGCTCACTCTCAGAGGCACACTAATATGTACATAGACACCAAAAATTACACACAAAGACATATACTCACAGGATACATGCAGACACACATAGACACACATGCATATACAGATATACAAATGTAAAGCCACAGACATGTATACAGACGTGCACACATTCACACAGACACAATATGTGCAAAGCAAAATGAAGACAGATATATACACACAAAGACATATAGACAAGCACACACAAACATAGCCATATATGCAGACACCCCCACATGTACACAAAGGGATACACACTGACGTATATACCGATACATGCATGTACCAACAGATACACACATAAACAAACACAGAGAAACAAAGAGTGACATACAGAGACACACCCAGATATATACAGAGAATCAGACAGGTGTGCACAGACACATAGACACCCTCAGATATATAGACATATAGACACATATACACAGAGACATATATCCAAATGCACACATATAGATGCAGACACAATTCACACATGTGCACACAGACATATATACAAATACCTAGACATATACACATCACACAGATGCACACAGAGTTGCATAGACATATACACAAACACGATGCGCACACACATGAACACATAGGCATAGACATATATACAAAGACACATAGATATACAAAGATAAACACAAATGCATAAAGATGGAGACATACACCTAAATTCAGACATACAGATGCACACACAGACATACGCAAAGACACATAGTGTGATATCCACAGATACATGCAGTTACACAACCAGTGGATACAGAGATACATATGCATATACATATACACAGAAAGATGTATGCACACATATAGACACATGCAGCCAAAAGTCACACAACCATAAACACAGACACAGACCCACATGAACTCGCATAGATACAAAACAGACATATACAGTGGCAGAGACACAGACTTATATAGACACAGTCATATGCACAGATACAGATATATACATAGACGCACACACATGTGCAGACAGACATTTACACAGACCTGCACCTACATGCAGACACAGACACACACATCCACACAAAGTCACACAGAGACATACATAGATATATGTACAGATGCAGATAAACATAGACATATAGACACAGACACAAACATATACACAGACACACACAGAATGTACAGATATACACAGGCACACAGACATATAGACAGACAACACAGGCACACAGAAAGAGACATATACACAGGCACACACCGGCATGCAGATGCACACACCGATACATACACATGTACAGAGACATATACACAGACACACAGGGACACATATACATACATACACAGACATAGATACAATATGTGCATAGACACAGTTACAGTCATTTCTACAGAAACATACAGAATGCATACACACAGATATTTACATACACATTTAGAGACCCACAGTGACATATAGAGAGAGATAGAGAATTATACAGACACACAAATATACACATATGCAGACACAAACATGTACACTCAGACAGATATACAGAGACTCAGACATATACACAGACCCACGTACACACAGACAAAACACACATATACACAGACTCACAAAAGTGCACACACAGGCATTTACACATAGAAACAGACACAGGAAATGAATACAATGAGTACACAGACACATGCAGACATTCAAACACATAGATGCACAGACATCCACAGGCACGCATAGATATACAGATGAACATATCGACCCACATATACAAGGCCACACATACATACCCAAATCGTACACATGCATACAAAATAGACACACACAGACATATACACAGACATACACTGATGTGCACACACAGACCTATGCAGATATGCGGAAACATATGTACACAGACACATACATGCAAGCACACAGGCATATACACAGATACCCACATGCACATATATACAGATACACAGAAACCCCCATGTACACGCAGCAGAGACTAAATACACAAAGACACACATATACAAAGATTCACACTGATGTGCATACACAGACACGCATGCACCCATACAGACACACTCATGCACACACAGACAAAACAGACATATATACAGACACACTGAGGCACACTAATATGCACATAGACACAGAGTCAAAAAAGGCAATATACAGACATACATACTGTCATATACACAGACACATAGGGATATACACACCCACATGTACACAGAGCCACAAAGACATATAGAGACTTACATATGCTAACAGACACACAACTGATCCATACAGTGTCACACGCATGTATACACATGCACATATACACACAAACATAGACACATGCACACACAACATATACACGCATAGATGTGTATGTATACACATCCATGCACAACAGATATATATACACATAGAAACAGATATATATAGACACATGTGCACACACCGACACAGATACCTAGACACACAAAGACACACAGATATATACATAGACACACACGCGTATGGACAGCCATGCAGTTACACACCCGGAGATACACAGACACACATGCATGATAGACGTATGCACAGATACATAAAAATAGACATACACCTACACACTGTCACACATATATACACAGACCCACACAGAGGGACACGGATGTACACATACATGCAGAGAATGAGACACAGACATATTCTGACATGCAGACAACAAAGACATTCACACAGGCACAAATACATGCTCATGCAGACACACAAGTGTGAACACATGTGCATACAACAGGCATATAGACACACACGTACACAAAGAGACATACACCCACATGCACACACAAATAGATGTACACTGAGACATATGCACATACACAGACACATGTAGACACAGACATGTACACAGACTAATGCACCTGTAGACACAGATAGTTAGACACACAGACATACTTAGACAAATGCAAAGAAACAGAAATGTGCACATAGACTTATACAAAGACACACAAATGTACATACAGCTTTATACACAAATATATACACACAGAAACACACTAGACAAATGCACAAGCTCACAGGCACACACAGGCACACAAATGTAAACAAAGAAGCATACATTTACAAATTTAAACACAAACATACCACAGACAAATACACAGACTCAGACACACAAACATGTGGATATTCAGAGGTACAGAGACATATACACAGCCACACAACCACACAACACATGCATATACACAAACACACAACTTACAGATACACACTGACACAGATATACACAGAAACACATTGAGTATACACAGACATACAGACATGTACAAGACACACATGCACACAGGACAAAAAAAGACATAGCAGACATTCGTATATATTACAGAAACAAACATACAAGCAGACACCTTTATACACAAACTGAGATTCACAGACATATACAGATAATCATACCCACCTGCACAGACACAGAACACAGAGATATACACAGACTCACAAACATGCGTACACACAGATATATACATAGACAAAAACAGAACCACACACAGGGACACAAGCACACAAACAGACATAAAGGCACAGCAAATACGTATGCAGATATATACATGCACACACAGAAAAGAGACAAAGGAATATAGACATAATCACAAGACAGACACGTACATATACATGCACACACACAAACACACAGAGACACAAATAGATACAGATACACATGGACATATACATAGCCACACAGAGACATGTTTACATATAAACATATACACAAACACAAATGGATATATACAGGGATACACAGACATACACATTTACACATAGAAAACCATACATGTACACAGCATACCCACATGGACACACAGACACACACATTCACACGGACATCAGATATATAGACACATAGACTCTTGACACACACGGAAGTATACACAGATATATAAACTGACACACAGACACACACGAACATTTTCACAGATACATATAACATAAAGACACGGATTCAGACACATGCAATACACATTGACATATACAGACATTTATGCACAGGTACACATTCATACCAAGACACAAACTGCACACATAGATAACACATATAAACTGATAGACACACAAAATAAAAGACCTATACACAAATAACACATGCACAGAAACACATACCTACATAATACACAAACACGCAGATATATACGTAGACAGATAGACATCATACGGACACAGATAGACACAAATGCATACACATGTGCACACGGTGAGACACACAGATGTATAAAAAGATATAGTCACACATACACGGCACATACAAATATACAGACATGTACATATACACACACGCATGTACACAGACATACAAAGACACAACACATGTGTGCATAAATATACACAGACACACAAAGACAGACACAAACACACATGTACAAAGAGACATACATGAACACAAACCAACATGCGCACACAGACAAACCTACAGACATATACAGAGACTCACTGTGGCCCACACAGGGTGGAAATGGTGCAGCCCCTCGGGCCTTGCCCTTTGCGTGCAGGTGCCATTGTTTGCTGAGCAGAAGTGAAAAAGGCCGTGCCGTCATCATCCAGAGGAGCTCACAGCAGCCCTGGAACACACGTGTGTGGTGGGACCCAGCCCTGGCACCGTGTCTGTGCTCCTGGTAAGCTGGGGGACAGTGTTTGCACCCTCTGTCCATTTGCAGCTCTGACTGGAGCACACTGACCACACCCACCCCTGCCCCGTTCTGGGCACTCTCTGTAGAGATTGTACGGACTTGCCCACTCCCCTGCCTCCCCTATCATAAACGCACAGCCACACACAGACATATGCTCAAGACACAGACAGAACACAAAAACACCACACAGACACACACGTACACAGACATAACACACATATACACAGACTCACAAAAGTGCACACACAGGCATATACACATATAGACACAGAAAATGAATACAATGAATACACAGACTCATGCAGACATTCAAACACATAGATGCACACACATCCACAGGCACGCATACACTCAGAGACACACAGATATACAGGGAAACACATGCACACAGACAGGTATGTACACACAGACTTATACTCAGAAATGAATTCATATACCTAGACGTATACACAGACACCGACATGCAGAAGCAGATACTCACACATATACACACATGCACACAGATATAAAAACACACATAGACACACAAAAATATACCCAGCCACAAACACACATGCAAACAGAGATACAGACATATACACATACAGAGATATAAACACAGATATGTACACAGACACACATCCACATGCACACACACTGACATACACAGAAAAACATGCACTTGTACACTAACTGATATACACAGAAACATACTGAAACAGACATATACACAGACACACGTGCGCAGAAATAGAAGTAGAGACCCACACAGACATATACCAGACACACAAAGACACCACATATAATATGCTCAGACACAAAAGAAATGCACACATACACACAAAGAGACATATACCTAGACATATACACACAGATACCCATGAATACAGACATATAGACAGGACACGCACACAGAAATATACCCAGAACACACACACAGATACACACACAGACATATACAGACACACTTCCGCATGCACAGACACTAACATATATAGACACACGTGCACATATGTGCAGACACACACAAGACAAATACACAGACACACGCAATTACACAGTTACACACAGAAACCTATACACAGACACACACCCAATGCAACATAGAGACAGGTATATACATGTGCATTCACAGACCCACAGTGACTCACATATAGACACACAGAGATAATATAGATACATTCATAGACACAGAAAAATGCACACAAATACACAAATATACACAAGGTATAATAGACACAGAAGAGCACATGTAGACAGATTCATATACACAGACACACTTTTACACAGACACATACATGTACCTACACAGAGGCACAGACATTCAGACATGAAACACATAGACACACATATATAAACACACACACTGCTACAACCACACGTATACATAGATGCAGACACAATATATATGTAAGACTTGTGGACAGAATCACACATAAACAAATACAAAGGTATACACAGACACAAATGTGGAAATACAGATGAATAGACTGAGAAACATACTTAGAATATGCACATAAAAACACAGACACAGACATATAGACACACGTGCACACTCAGAGACAGACACACATCCACACATGCACAGACATATACACAGAAACACACATGTTCAATAAAGACACACAGACATACACAGACACAGATGTGTACACATTCATATACACAGAAACACACAGAGACACACATACATGTCCACACAAAAGCACAAACATGCAAGCACAGCCACAAACGTACATAGAGAAATATATATATATACAGAGCAGACACACACGTATCTATATATAATATATACAGACACATGTAATGCACACACATAAAAACAGATATGCACAGACACAGATATACACACAAGCACATACAAAACAGACATATACATAGACACAAATACACAGACACATGCAAACAAGTATGCACAGATGGAACTTATACAAAGACACACAAACACATACAGAGACGAACTGATATGCACACACAGACTCATACAAATGCACACAGAGAATCATACACAGCCAAAGAGAGACACATATATATTCATAGACATACAAACACAATCAAACACACATGTACATGTATACAGACATATTCACACACACATTCACAGATACACACATATACTCAGAGACACACTGACATACATAGAGACAAACAGAAATGTACACACCTACACATACCAATGTGCACAGACACAAGCCAATGAATACACAGAGACACCATATACACAGACACAGACATGAACACACATACACATCATGTACAGCGATACATGTGTAGAGACACAGAGACATATAAACACAAATACAGGTGTGCACGATAGCATAACAGTAGGGTGTTCGCCTTACACGTGACTGGCCCAGGTTTGATTCTTCCACCCCCTCAGAGAACCTGGCAAGCTACTGAGAATATCTCACCTCTCAACTGCATGGCAGAGCCTGGCAAGCTCCCCGTGGTGTATTTGATATGCCAAACACAGTAACAACAAGTCTCACAATGGAGACGTTACTGATGCCCTCTTGAGTAAATCGATGAGCAATGGGATGACTAGAACACAAAAATATGCACATAGACACATAGATATATACACAGATATATATGCAGACACATAGATATCGACTATATACACATACATATACAGATAAACAGACATAAGTAGACCAACATAATCACACGTGCACACAGACACATGTGCAACATGGACGCATAAAGACATATACTCTGAAATAGAAACACACACATTCATATTCACAGACCACACCGATAGACACATGCAGACACAAAAACAGAGACATAAACACGGGCACACATTGAGATACACAGACATGACTATATACAGACACACAGAATTACACACATATACATACATACAGAGACACACAGAATATACATATACAGACAGACATAAGATACATAGACAAGTATATATACCCTGAGACACATACAGAGACACATGCATATATGTAGAGAAGCACTCATGCACACATACTGACATACATAATGCACACACAGACCTATGGACATACAGAAATTCCGAGAGGATTAAGCAAACAGACATGTGCACAATATAAATGCATATGCACACAGATATATACACAGAAACACATGCAGGCACACATATATACATAGACATACACACGTGTATGCACACAGCCACAGGGACATAGACTCACAAACACATGCATGCATATAGAGACACAAACATATTCATGCACATATACATGCACAGATATATATATATATATACATAGACACAACATATGTGCAAACATGCACATACAGAGACACTCAAGGACATATTGACTCACAGACATATACATAGAGACACAGGCATATATAGACAAAGACACACACAGACATATAGAGACATATACACAGACATGCACCTAATGCAAACTCAGAGACACAGACATATACACAGGCACACACATGTACACACGAAATCAAAGACACATTCAGACAAAGCCAGAACAAGACAGGCATATACACATATACATAGGCACACAGAGACACACAGAGATGTGTCCATAGAAGCATGAGACCACACAGAAACATACACAAGACAAAGACATTTACACACAGACACATACATGAATGCACACACAGGGACACACATAGACATATAGACAATCACATATAGAAGACACACACAATGCACACACAGAGATACATGCGTATACACAGATAAATCTGCACACAAACATACAGACATAGGATCACACACAGACACACTTAAACACAGACATAAACACAGATACAGACACATAAATAGACACGGCAATGCACAGACATACACAATGATATGCACACACTGATATACAGATACATATATACAAATATGTAGATATATATGCAACACGGTCACAGATACACAGACACAGCCCCCCAAATACACGTACAAATATGTACATATATGCAGACATATACACACAGACAACCACAGACAGACAATAGATGCACACAAAGACACTCAGACATACATATAAATACAGTAGTTACCCACCGAACGAAATACACAATCATATCTACATGCACACACACATGCACACAAAGACACGTGCACACACATAGAGACACAGTCATATACAAAGACACACAGAACAATATGTATATAGACACATAGTCATACACAGACAAGCACACACATCACACAGACACACATGCGCACTAACAGATGCAGAAAGAAACACAATTATATGCACAGATATACACATACAGGCAGAAATAGAAAAAGACCCAGACATATAAGAAGGTACACACAGAGACAAACAGGCATATACACACAGAGATATACACCCAAACATACACAGAGACTCATAGATATACAGACACATACAGACATATGCAGACATAGATATACACTTAAACATATACACAAACATACATACACAAAAGGAACAGAGACACACAGACATAGGCACATAGCCATATATGCAGACCACCATATGGCACACACGTATACAGATAAGTGTACACAAGACAATGAACATTTATACACAGAGAAACACACACAAATATACAAATATATACACAGTGACATACATATGCACACACAGATATACAAACATATACCAAGGCACACACAAACCTGCACACAGAGAGAGGCAGACATATACACAGACACCCCCAAATATACACAGACACACAAAAACATATGTAGAGACACATTAGACACATGGAGACACAAAGAGACATATACCCAGAAACAAATATGCACACACAGAGACACTTTAAAACACACAGATGTAAGTATAGACAGACACATGCATGCACACACGGATACACACAGATATATACAGACTCACAGAGACATATACACAGATACCCATACGCAACATTCATAATGACTTATAACTAGTCACAAAAATGAGCACATACAGACACAGACATATATACAGAGATATATAGAGAGCCATATACACAAGCATAGACATGTACACACACAGACATACAGAGAAAAGCACATAAAAACACATGAGCACACACAAATATAAACACATAAACACACCCTAACACAGATCGATACAAACACAGAAATAGACCCAGACACGAATCCACATGCAGAGAGACACATACATGTACATACACAGACACACATCCAAATGCGCACACACAAACATACACACAGACAAAATCATGCACATACTGACACACAGATGTATAGACACATAGAGACATACATTAATAAAACAGATATATAAATGAACACACATGCACATTGACAAAAACAGACATATATGCAGACACAGACACACAGACACAGGTAATATGTATAGACACAAAAAGGCACACACAGACCAGTCACATGGAGACATATATACACAGACACACACAGATACAGAAACATGCACAGACTCATAGACACATATTCACACAGAGACATAGGCAAATACACACACAGAGAAAAATAGAAATATATATGGACACACATACACATACATATAAAGGCATACCACATATAGGCAGACATACAATGCACACTCATATGTATAGAGATATATACACATGTGCACACACAGACTTAACAACACAGATATATACATAGACACACCAAAAATGCAAACACAGATACACACATGCACACAGACACACATAGAGACACACAGGGACAGACGTATACAAAATCACACACATGCACACACATAACAAACATATACACACAGAATCAGGAAAACACAGACATATACCCTGACACGTGTGTACAGACACAGTAATATACACAAACTCAGAGAAACATATACACAGACACGTATATACAAACACATTCAGAGACTCACACAGACATACACAGACACACTTATAGATACACAAAGTCACAACACAGACATATGAAAAGACTCACATATGCACACAAAGACATGGACATGGACACACAGAAACACAGATCTATATAGCCACAGTGACACAGACATATACACAGACACACAGAGACAGAAGTAAAGCACACAGACTGACCCACAGAGACACACAGATATATACATATACACTTGAATACACAGACATATACAGACACACAAGAACACACACAGAGAGACACACATACCTGCACACAGAAAACGACATACACACCCGCTTCCACAGACTGACATCAGACATATATAGAGACGCATGTACACACAGGGACACAGACATACACATTGTCACACAGACATTTACATACACGATTACATAAACATGCACACATAACACACATATACACAGGAACACATATGTACAGACACTCAACCATAGAGACACATACAGACATAAACACAGAGACACATAGATATATACACAGACCCACATCTACAACCTCAGAGACACGAAAACATATACAAAGACATAGAAATACTGACATATAGACGCAGACATATACATTGACACACATGAACACACAGACATATACACACAGAGACAGAGAGAGACACACACAGGCATATACACAGATATACCCAATGCAACACAGAGAGACACAAATAGTCACATACATAGATGCACACATGCACACACAGACACAAAGATATATACACAGAGACATAGTGACATATTTATGCATAGAAACACAGATGCACATAGAGACGTACACAGCATAGACACACAAAAACACATGCACTCATATTCATATACCCAGGCACACAGACATTTACACAGAGACATGTGCATGCAGACATATATACAGATACACTAACACACATAAATGCACTAACAGATATATAAACAGACTCACTCAGACACACACACATACACAAACTTGCAGAGACAAACACATGCATAAACAGATATTTGCTCAGACAAAAACAGATACATATGTGCAACACATAGACACACAGATATACAGACACACGTTTATACACAGGCAACAGACATATATACACATAGACATACTTACAAACACACACACATGCCCACCCACAGAAACACACAGACATATGCAGAGACACACAAATATAGACAAACAAAAACATGCACACACATATACATAGATACAGATAAGGCACAGTCATACACTTGCACAAAGGCAAATGCATACATGCACATACATTCACACAGACATAATGACATGTGCAAAGATATATGAACACAAAGAAAGGTACTCAGACACGCAGACAGCAGACATAGACAGGCACACACACAGAGACATAGACTGAGACAACCACATGCAAACATAAGTAGATACAGACATAGACACACAGAGACACAAAATCTGACATGTAAACACGTGCAGACACAGACATATACACAGAAAACAACACATGCACACACTGACATAGTTGCAGACATAGAGAGATACACAGACATACAAAGAGACATACACAGAACACATGCGCATACACAGACATGCACATACAGACATATACACAGACATAGACAGACACACACACCTATACAAGATGCACACAAATGCACTCACCAACATATACACCAAGACACTTCCACAGAGATACAGACATACACAGTCACATCTCAATGCACACTGAGTTGTGTACATATGAGTATACAGAGAAAGACATATGTACAGACACAGACATATGCACACACAGATTCACACAGACACAGACCCACATGCAGACACATAGACGACAAAGACAAGCACATGTACAGACACATATACAGACACAGCTGTGCACACAGACATGAATACACATGTACACATAGACATATACAGATGTGCACACAAAGATGCAGACAAATACAGAGACAAATGCATACAGACATAAAACATACATATAGACATGCACACAGACATATGTGTGTATCTTATGCAAGCACTTATGCAAACACAAATGCACTATACAAATAAATGTACGCAGAGACATATATATACACAGACATCCAGAAAGACACGTGTACATACACAGACACATGCACAGACAGATACACACGCACAGATATATATACACACATTTATATATACAATATACACAAAACCCACATACACACAGTCATATATAGATGTACACATCTCTGTACACACACAAACCTATATACACACAAACACACGTAGAAACACACATATGCACATACAAAGACAAGGACACACAGATAAATTCATAGACCCAAATACATCAACACACAGACACACATAGAGACACAGGTTTGCAGACATATACACAGACACATACTTGCGTACACACAATTATACAGACACACAGACATATTCATAGACATCCACAGGCACATGGATGCACACACAGATATATACATAGATAAACATAAACATACATATAGACAAAGACACAGATATATACACAGACAAACATAGACAAACACATAGAAAAAAGAACAGATTTAAACAGACACACATAACAGAGAGAGATGTATACATAGAGGCACAATCACACAAGCATACAGATATGTATATAGACAGAAACAGACACACAGGCTTACACAAACACATGCAGATACACACATGCATACAGATATACACAGACACATGTATACATAGAGATAGACACAAGCAAAGAAACACACATGCATATATACAACCATACAAAGACAGACACTGTTTATGCAGATACACATGTGAGCTCACACACAGACACACACAGAAAAAAAACAGATTTAGACAGACAAAAGAAAAGAGACACACAGATATATACAGAGATGCAATTACAAAGACACATGCAGACACATATACAGACACACATAGAGACATGCACATACACACATGCAACCACAGACACATAAAAATACATACACAAGAGAGACAAAGATAAGTCTCACACCCACATGTACACACAGACACACAGAGACATTTATAGAGAGACACATATATACATGAAGACACTATACACATGTGCACAAAGACACATAAGCACCTGAACACAAAGACACAGGAGTGTACACAGAGGTACAACATTCATATGCAGACATATACAGATACTCATACATGTACCTACAGAAACACATTCACTGTCACACACAGACAGGCATATACACACACACACTTGTGCACACACTGACATACTGATGCACAGACATACACAGATTCACTCAGAAATATTTGAACACACAGACACACAGATATGTTTAAAGACAATAGACACATGCATACAAATCACACACATATACAGAGACTCAGATGCATACAGATACAAACACACATGTAGACAGACATGCAGACATAGACATCTACACACAATGACTCATAGATACACAGACATACACACAGATGTCACACAGAGACACATATATAGTGCATACAGAGATACACACATATACACAGGCACAAGCACATGCACACACAACATACACAGGCAGAAACACTCACAGACAGATATACACAGACACACCCAAAAATACATCCTCAGACACATATAAATACAACAGGTATACACACATGAACTCACACAGAGACACACAGGCATATACATATACAGACACCCGCAAACCTAGACATATGCATTCATATACACAAACACGCACACACAGATAACATTGACATATACAGTCAAAACTGACACACACAGAGGAACCAACAGCTATATACACAGACAGAGACACATGAACACACATACACAGATATATATATGTGTGTGTCTATATATATATACATATAGCCACACAGACACTATGCACACACAATCACAGTAAAGACATTTAAATAGACTGACTAGCAAACAACAGACACAGACATACAGATATATACATAGACACATGGACACAATCACACAGACAAACAGAAACATATACATACACATGCACACAGACACACAGACATATTAAACACAGACACACAGAGACACAAACTGACACAGAACCATATACAGACATACAGACACACACTGAGATCTATAGACAGAAACACACAGAGACAGACAGACATATACACAGACACAACACATGCGAACACATCGTGAAACAGACATATAACAGAACCACAATGAGCACACAGACACACCCACACGAGGACACACAAATGCATACAGAGACACACACCTGTACACACAGATCTATACACACACCCAGAGACATATACACAGGTGTACATATGCACTCACACAACACACAGTATCAGACAGAGATATATACACAGACACACACACATGCACGCACACTGACACAAAAAGACAAACATGCACATATACACAGACTAAGAGATACACACACATACATGCACACAGACAACATAGACATATATACAGGCACACAAATGCATTTACACAGGAACACATGTTCACGGATAGAGACACAGACATGCACACAGACACACTGATGCAGTTATATACATAGTCATACAGACACATGTATACATTTACCCACACAGTTATACGTACAGAAACACAGATACAACCTAACACACACTTGTACACACATATAATCAAAGATACACACACATACATATAGCACACAAGTACACAGATGTACATACACAGACTCATACACATGTACACAGACACATCAACATGTCACACAGACATAGACACAAAAACGGGCATATTCACATACAACACATGTGCAGAGACAATACAGACATACATAGAAACAGACACAGTGCACAGACACATGCTCATCCAGACATACACACAGACACACAGAGACATACTGACATATATACAACACAAACACACACATCCACACAGATACACACAGACATACACAGGCACAAAAATATACACAAACACAGATACATACAGATTAATACCCACATGTGCAGAGACAGAGCATGAATGTTTACACAAACTCAGATACATGCACATATACACAGAGATGTATACAGAGACACAGAGAAACAGATATATATATAGAGAGAGACCCAGACATAGTCACACTGACACACTTAGACATATAGAAACAGACATATACACAGATACGCTAACATGCATACAAAGACACATACACCCATGTGCACACACCCAAGCACAGAGAAACAGACACATACAGACATATATATGTGCGCACACAGACA
Organism: Sorex araneus; assembly: GCF_027595985.1. Taxonomy (NCBI): domain Eukaryota; kingdom Metazoa; phylum Chordata; class Mammalia; order Eulipotyphla; family Soricidae; genus Sorex; species Sorex araneus. The sequence continues at coordinate 1,303,581 of NC_073313.1, forward strand.
TATATCGAGATACACACCCACCATCACCCTCAGACATGCACAGACATACGTATCGACAAGTGTACACATAGCTACACAGGCATATACACACATATATGCACACACAGGATTCAGCATACAGAGAGAATCAGACACACAGACATATACAGACACAAACATGTGCTCAGACTGACACAGACACAAAGACACATGAACACATACAGACACACAGAAGAGCACAGACACATAAACATACTGACATATACGTAGACACAGACACACACATGATGTACATATAGACTTGCACACATATACACACATAGCCATACAGTCCCACACCCATTGAGACACGTATACACAGACATAGAGACACCCACACAGACATATACCCATTCACATATGCGTACAGAGACACAGACAGATATATGCATAGACTCACAGATACGTGCATGCACACAATGATGCTGATATACACACAACAAATGCGCATGCACACAAAAGAGACACACTCACACATACAGAGATATAGACACACAAATATATGTAGAAACAGACATATACACAGACAAATGCACACAGAAACACACAGACATAGATGCATGTGCAAACCAAAGAGACACACAGAGGGTCTGGAGTGATAGCACAGCGGGTAGGGTATTTGCCGTCCACATGGCCGACCCACGTTCGATTCACAGCATCCCACATGGTCCCCTGAGCACCACCAGGAGTAATTCCTGAGTGCAGAGCCAGGATTAACCCCTGTGCATTGCCAGGTGTGACCCAAAAAGAAAAACAAACAAACAAACAAACAAAAAGAAAACAAAAGAGACACACAGAGACACATAAACACAGACACACACACAGACATACACAGATACACCCATACACAGACACATATACAGAAATATACACAGACATACATGTGCAGAGACACACAGAAGTATACAGACACACAGATGCACACATGAAAATACAAACAAGAGACAGTTTCAGACACAGAGTGATATACACAGATACACTCATGTGTACACACACTGTCACTAGAGACACACACAGAGAGATATGCAGAGACAAATATATACACAGACACACAAATACGTGCATGCAAATACACAGGCATATACACAGACATGTATACAGAGACAGATTCACAAAACACAGAGACAGATACACAGAAACATATGTGTACAGACATGCACATACACATGATCAGACATAAACAGACACACATATATATACACACACATATAGATATAGACTCCTCCTTCATGGATGGAGGAGAGGCAGGCCCACTCTCCGGAGCCTTGCATCCAGATGTGTGTGTAGTGGGGATAAGCTGAGCTTCACCCTTCAGAATCTTCCCCTCAATGTGCAGTTTGGCCGGTCAGATGCCCGCCTCGGGTGCTGGGGGAGAGAACGGAGCACTGTGGCAAGGAGAGTAAAAAATAATTGATCTGGATAAGAACTGAGTGCAGAAGGAGAGAAGGGACAAATAGGGTGACCTCTCAGTACCTGGATTGCAAACTATAGTGCCCAAAGTAGGAGGGAGAGGGAGGGAGGGAAAGAGAGAGACAGATAGAGAGACATAGAGGGAGAGATGGAGGGAGAGGGATGGAGGAAAGAGAGAAAGTTCCTGCTTTAGATACAGGAGGGGGCGGGAGAGGGGGTGGTGGGAGGGAAAGTGGGGACATTGGTGGTGGGAATGTGAACTGTGAAGGTGGGTGTTGTATCAGTGTATGACTGAAACCCGATCGTGAGTAGCTTCGTAACTATCTCACTGGGATTCACTTTTTTAAAAAAGGAAAGATTCTGTGATGGGCCAGCTTTCAAAAACGTCTCCCCTGAATCAGTGCTGTGTCACATTCAGAGTCTTCACTGTCATCTCGGGACAATAAGTGACGGCAGCACGGAGACCACCTCTGAGATTCTGAGAAGTATTCTGTGGATACTCGGCGTGAGATGGTTATAGTGAGATGTGGGCACTCGGAGAAGTCAGTACTCAGAGCGAGATGTGGATCCTCTGGCATGTGGCTGCCGGGAGTTAGACGCTGGAGATGGACACTCGGAGCCGTGGATACTCCCAGTGATTCTGTGCGTGACACCTGAGGGATCGGAATGAGATGTGGCTAGTGTGGCTGAGGGTCTCCTTGGCAGCCCGAGGGCTCCAGCAACCCAACAGGTGTGTATGTGAGCCCGCCTGCTCTGCATCCTGCAGCTGTCCAGGTGTGTGCCACTGTGTGTGTGTGTATGATTTTGCCGCTGTCTGTGATCCCACTACATGACCACGGAGATCCTGCATGTCCCTCTCACCAAACTGACATTTCTCCAAACCTATCGCTCTCCACAGGGGATACTGCCTGTTTGTGCTAGCCCCCCTACCCCCCAGCCGGCCCTGCGGGAGCCACACTCACTCCTCTGCAGAAACCGAGGTTGCCCCATAGGCCCCTAGAGCCAGTGTACAGACAGATATGGGGGACACAGAGGCCAGAGCAAGGCCCACTCTCCAGGGAGGCCGCTGCCCACCTGCTTTCTTGTGGACTGTAAACCCAGGACCACCAATGGGGCAGAGGGTGGCAGGGGCGCAGCTGAGAGGAGGTGGTCGACGCTCACAGTGACTCGAGTGTGCCCACAGGGGGCAGGGTGTTTGTGCTGTGGGCCTCGGGTGCTGCTGTGCCAGGGTGCGGGGCGGGCACAGGCCACGGCCATGGCTCTGGTCCCTGCTTCCCTGCTAGTAGCTATTTGCACACGGGCAGTGGGGTTTTGTGGCTGAGCCACTTCCTGTCAGAGACACACCTTGGCTCACCCCTGTCCCTCTGCCTAGGGACATCAGTGCCAGTGGCCTCAGTGTCTTTTTTAAAAAATTGAATCCCAGTGAGATGCAGTAACAAAGCTACTCACGATCGGGTTTCAGTCATACACTGATCCAACACCCGCCAGGGTATATCTGTCTGGGTGTTATCTGCTCATTTCTAGAGCAGGAAACAAGCGTCAGGTCTGGTCTGAGTTAGGGTGGTTCGCGGGGGACTCCTGCTGCACCCCCGACAGCCCAACGTGACCAGACCTGCTTTCTTGTGGCTGTAAACCCAGGACCACCAATGGGGCAAAGTGGACTCAGAAGAACATGAAGGAGAAGGACCAAGAGGAAGAAAACCTGTAGTGGAGGAGGTGGTGGAGGAATGAAGGGAGAAGTGATTGAGGCCTTTGAGAATGAGCGGTAATTAGAAAAATCGTGTATTCTAATGAGGTGGAGTGTTGTTAAAGAGAACTAGATGACATCCGAAGAGGAGGAGGATTAGAGATACATATCTGAAAGTAGGAGTTGGATAAAGAGTGAAAAAAACAAGCAGAGGAGGAGATGGTGGTGTGAAGAAAAGAAGAGTTGGACGACGAAAGGGCAAATAGAGGAAGATGAGGGAATATCAGAAGAAGACATGGATGGTGATTTTGAGTTTGAATTTGTTAATGGAATTTGTGAGGGCGAGGGACAGGGAAGTGTGGGGTGAGGGAGACACTGGAGGAGAAAAAGATGATCAGGAATATGAAGAGGAGACGGAAATGGAGGAAACACAAAAGTGTTTGAATCAGAGAAGGTGGATGAGCACAGTAGCAGAAGCAAACAGGTGAAGGACTGGGAGATGAAGGGAGGAAGACATGAAAAGAATAATTTCATGGAGAGGTAAGTAGAAGAAAAGAAGACGACACTGAAGGGGGGAGGCACTGAAAATCCGTCAAATAAGAGTAGGACGAGGAGGTACGGAGACACAGAAGATGGAGGAGGAGAAACCGGAGAAAGAAAACCAGAGCTGAAGGAGGTGGTGAAGGAAAGCAGAAAAGTGGAGGATGCGTTTGAGAACAAGAGTTATGTAGAAGACTGGATATCAGGAGACAATGGAAGTGAAGTGGTGTAAACAAGAACAAGACAACATTAGCAGAGCGGGATTACGTGGTACGGAATCAAAAGGCGGAGTTTGAGAAGACGAGGAAGAAAACAGGTGGAGGAGGAGGTGGTGGCGGGAAGAAGAGTAGAACGAAGAAAACATCAGAAGAAGATGATGGGGACATCAGAAGAAGAGGTGGATGGGTGAATGGGAATTTCTATTTGTGAATGATTTTCTGAGGGGTGGGACAGGGAATTGTAGGGACGGGGAGACCTGTTGTTGAAAAAAGATGATGCGCAATTGAAGAGATAGAATTGGAGGAAACACAAAAGTTTTTGAATTGGAGAAGGTCGAGGAGTACAGTTGAAGTAGCAAACTGGTGATGGATGTATGATGTTGGGAAATGACAAGAAGATGGTGATTTTTTAGAGAGGTAAGACAGAGGAATAAAGACAAAATATAAGAGGTGCAACAATGAAAAAAACCATCATGCAAGAAAAGGATGAGGAAGTACTGAAACACAAGATGGAAGAAGGAGGACCCAGAGAAATAAATCTGGAGGTGCATTAGATGGTGGTGGAAAGAAGATAGAAGAGTAGGAGACATTTGAAAATGAGAGGTAAGTAGAAGAACTGAAGAGCACTTCTTGGTGCAGTTGAGTAAAAGAGAACTACTATGGAGGCATAGTGGTGTAAAAGACAACAAGACAATGTTGGGACAGGAGGAGTATTTTGAGTTATGGAACTGAAAGGAATTTGAGGAAGAGGAATGAGAAAACAGGCGGTGGAGGAGGTGGTGGAGGGAGAAGAAAAGAAGAGGTGGATGAGTTCATGGATGAGAGGTAGTGAGAAGAACTGAAGGGAAGTAAACCATGGAGACTGTAGTTGAAAATGGAGCAGGAAGACATCAGAACAGGAGGAATTGCAGGTAAGGAGAACGAAGGCGGAGATGTAGGAGGAGGATAGAAGAAGAATACAGGCTGTAAGGAGGTGGTGGATGGACAAAGAAAAGGGGAGGATGATTACAGTGACAAGAGGTAAGTAGAAGGCTGAAGAGCATCAGACACAGGCAGAGTGGTGAAAACGCAGGAGACAACAAGAGAACAGAAGCTGGAATTGGTTGTATGATGCCAAACGGAAGTTTTGGAAGGAGAAATCAGGCAGAGGAGGAGGTGGTGTTGGGAAGAAGAAAGAAGAGGGCAATGAGTTCCAAGACGAGAGGTAATGAGAAGAAATGAAGGGAAGGAAACTGGAGGCTTGAGTCAAAAATGGAACAAGGATGACATCAGAACAGGAGGAATTGCAGGTAAGGTCAACAAAGACGGAGATGGAGGAGGAGGCAGGAAGAAGAATACAGGCTGTAAGGAGGTGGTGGAGGGACAAAGACAAGAAAGGAGGATGAGTGCATGGATGAGAGGTAAGTGGAAGGATGAGGAGCAGCATACAGTGGAGGGAGAGTGGTGAAAACAAAAGGAGGCAAGAAGAGAACAGATGGTGGAATTGGAGTTTTGATGCCTAAGGGATGGGTTGAAGAACTCGGAGAGAGAAAACAGGAGGATGAGGAGGTGGTGGTGGGAAGAAGAAGAGAAGGATTTTGAGGACTATATGAAATGAGAACTTAATGAAGGACACTGCTGAGGCCGAGTCGAAAATGAATCATGGATGACATTAGAAAAAGAGGAATGGAGGTACAGAGGAAAAAAGGGGAGATAGAAGAGTAAGAGGGAAGAAGAAAATAGGTAGTGGAGGAGAGGGACATGGGCAGAAGAAAAGAAGGCAGTAACACGAGTGGAGAAAACGGTCAGAAGGAGATGAAAGGGACATCAGAGAAGATGTGGATGGGGGAATGGGAATTTGAATTTGTTTATGGAATTATTGAGGGGGAGGCACAGGGAGGTGTAGGGAGAGGGAGAACTGGAATTAAAAAAGATGATGCAAATATTGAAAAGGAGACTGGAAAGGAGGAAACACAAAAGCGTTTGAAGTGGGAGAAGGTGGAGGATCACACTTGATGAAACAACTGGCGATGGATGGGGTGATGGACAGAAGAAGACAAGCATATGATGATTTGTTGGAGAAGTAACTAGAAGTGAAAAAAAGGACACAGAGGAGGCGAGGCCGTGAAAATAGTCTGTCATGTAAGGAAAGGACAGGAAGCTATGAAGACCAAAGGCAGAACATGAGAACCCAGAAGAAGAAAACCAGAGGTGGATGAGGTGGTGAAGGAAAGAAGAGAGAAGTGGAGGATGCGATTGAAAATGAGAGGTAAGTAGAAATGAAGAGCAGTTCTTGGTGGTGTGGAGTAAAAGAGAAATACTGTAGAGGACTAGTGGTGTAAAAGACAGCAAGACAATGTTGGAAGAGGAGGAGTATTTTGAGGTATGGAACAGAAAAGAGTTTGAGGAGAAGGAGTGAGAAAACAGGCGGTGAAGGAGGTGGTGGAGGGAGAAGAAAAGAAGAGGAAGATGAGTTCATGGACGAGAGGTAAGTAGAAGAATGAAGAACAGCAGACAGTGGGGGTAGTGGTGAAGACGAAGGAGGCAACGAGACCAGAAGCTGGATTAGGAGGTACGACGCCAAACAGAGGAGTTGGTGGAGGAGGAGGTTAAAACAGGAGGAGGTGGTGGCAGGAAGAATAGTGGGATGACAAGAGGAGAAATAAAGAAGACGAAGACATCAGAAGATGAGGTGGATAGGTGAGTGGGAATTTGAATTTGTGAATGAAATTTGTGAGGGGGAGGGACAGGGAATTGTAGGGAGAGGGAGAACTGGTGTTGAAAAAGATGATGCAGATGTTGAACAGGAGACAGTATTGGAGGAAACTCAAGTGTTTGAATTGGAGAAGGTGGAGAAGCACATTTGAAGTAGCAAACTGGTGATGGACGCGGAAATATAGGGACAAAGACTCGAAAATGATGACATTGTGGAGAGGTAAGTAGAAGGAAAAAAGATAAAACATAGGAGGCAGGAGAGTGAAAAAGATCGGTCATGTAAAACACGGATTAGGATGCAGTGAAACATAAGATGGAAGGAGGATCCAGAGAAAGAAAACCAGAGGTGCATGAGATCGTGGTGGAAATTAGAGAAAAGTGGAGGTTGCATTTGAAAATGAGAGGTAAGTAGACAAACTGAAGAGCAGTTCTTTGTGGGTGGAATAAAAGAAACTATTTTGGAGGCGTAGTGGTGTAAAAGAAAACACGAAAATTTTGGAAGAGGGGGAGTATTTTGAGGTTTGGAACCAAAAGGAGTTTGAAGAGGAGGAGTGAGAAAACAGGCGGTGGAGGAGGTGGTGGAGGGAGAAGAAAAGGGGACGATGAGTTCGAAGACAAGAGGTAATGAGAACAACTAAAGGGAAGAAAACTGGAGGTTAGAGTTGAAAATGGAACAAGGACAACATCAGAACAGGAGGAATTTCAGGTAAGGAGATCAAAGCCAGAGATGGAGGAGAAGAATGAAGAAGAATACAGGCTGTAAGGAGGTGGTGGAGGGACAAAGAGAAGAAGGGGAGGATGAGTGCATGGATGAGAGGTAAGTAGAAGAATGAAGAGCAGAAGACAGTGAAGGCAGAGTGGTGAAAAGGAAGGAGGCAACAAGAGAACAAGAGCTGAAATTATAGGCATGGTGCCAAATGGAGGAGTTGGAGGAGGAGGTGCTGGTGGAAAGAAGAAGAGGGCAATGAGTTCCAAGATGAAAGATAATCAGAAGAACAGAAGTGAAGGAAACTGTGGAGGCTGGAATTGAAAATGGAACAGAACGACATCAGAACAGGAGGAATTGCAGGCAAGGAGAACAAAGGCCAAGTTGCGGACTAATAGTGAAGAATTCAGGATGTAAGGAGGTGGTGGAGGTACAAAGAAAAGGAGAGGATGAATGCATGAATAAAGGTAAGTCGTAGGATGAACAAAGGCAGAAAGTGGAGGAAGAGTATTGAAAACAAAGGAGGCAAGAAGAGAACAGAGTGTGGAATTGGAGTTATGATGCCAAAGGGATGAGTTGAAGGAGTTAGAAAGAGAAAAGAGGAGGAGGAGGAGGAGGTGGTGGTGGGAAGAAGAGAGGAGGAGGATTTCAAAAACTAGAGGAAATGATACAAACTGAATGAAGGACACATGGAGGCGTAGTCGAAAATGGAACATGGATGATGTCAGAACAAGAGGAATTGGAGTTATGGAGAAAAAAGGGGGAGATAGTGGAAGAAGAAGGAAGAAGAAAACAGGCATTGGAGGAGAGAAGGACTGGCAGAAGAAAAGGCAGTACCACAAGTAGTGAAAAACATCAGAAGAGGATGAAGGGGATATCGAGAAGAGGTTGATGGGGGGATGGGAATTTGAATTTGTGAATGGAATTTGTGAGGGGAGGTTCAGGGAAGTGTGGGGAGAGGGAGACCCTGGAGGAGAAATTGACGATGCAGAAGTAGAAGAGTAGACGGAAATGGAGGAAACACAAAAGTGAATCAGAAGTTGGAGGAGCAGAGTAGCAGGAGCAAACAGCTGAAGGACCGGGTGATGGAGTGAAGAAGACATGAAGAGGATGATTTCTACAGAGGTAAGTGGAAGAAAAGAAGACGACACAGAGGTGAGGCATGAAAATAAACCTGTCAAATAACAGTAGGATGTGGAGATATGGAGACACAGAAGATAGAGGAGGAAAAACCAGAGGTGAGTCAGGTGTTGAAGGAAAGGAGAGAAGTGGAGGATGCGTTTTAGAGCGAGAGGTAAGTAGAAGAAATGAAGAGCAGGAGACAATGGAAGTGTAGTTGTGTTGCAAGAATAGCATTAGAAGAAGAGCAGGATTATGAAGTATGGAATCGAAAAGAGGAGTTTGAGAAGGATGAGAGAAAAAACAGGTGGAGGAGGAGATGGTGGCGGGAAGGAGAAGAGTAGAACGATGAGAACAGATATGGATCAGAAGAAGATGATGGGGACATCAGAAGAAGAGGTGGATGGGTGAATAGGAATTTGTATTTGTGAATGATTTTGTGAAGGGTGGGACAGGGAATTGTAGGGACGGGGATACCTGATGTTGAAAAAGACAATGCGAAATTGAAGAAACGGAATTGGAGGAAACAGAAAAGTGTTTGAATTGGAGAAGATCCAGGAGCAAAATTGATGAAGCAAACTGGTGATGTACGCGGTGATGGTGGGAAATGACAATAATATGTAGAGGTAAGTAGGAGGAAAATAGACAAAACATAGGAAGGGCGACAGTGAAAATGAACCGTCATGTAAGAAAAGGACGAGGAGGTACTGAAAACAAGATGGAAGAAGGAAGACCCAGAGAAAGGAAACCGGAGGTGGATGAGATGGTGGAAAGAAGAGAGAAGGGTTGGATACATTTGAAAATGAGAGGTAAGTAGAAGAACTGAAGAGCAGTTCTTGGTGGAGTGGAGTAGAGAAGAACTACTATGGAAGAATAGTGGTATAAAAGACAGCAAGACAATGTTGGAAGCAGAGGAGTATTTTGAGGTATGGAAACAAAAGGAGTTTGAGGAGGAGGAGTGAGAAAACAGGCGGTGGAGGAGGTGGTGGAGGGAGAAGAAAAGAAGAGGAGGATGAGTTCATGGGCCAGAGGTAAGTAGAAGAATGAAGAGCAGGAGACATTGGAGGCAGAATGATGAAAATGAAGGAGGCAAAAAGAGAACAGTTTCTGGAATTGGAGGTACAATGGCTAATGGAGGATTTGTAGGAGGAGGGAAATAACAGGCAGAGGGGCAGGTGGTTTCAGGAAGAAGAGTAGGATGACGAGAGATTAATAAAGACGAAGACATCAGAAGAGGTGGTGGGTAAATGGGAATTTGAAATTGTGAATGGAATTTTGAGGGGGAGGGACAGGGATGTGAAGGGAGAGGGAGGCATGATATTGAAAAATACGATGTAGATAGTGAAGAGGAGACAGAAATGGAGGAAACACAAAAGTATTTGAATCTAAGTAGATGGAAGACCAAACTTGATGAAGCAAACTGGCGATAAACGTGGTGATGGACGAAGAAGACAAGAGATGATGATTTTGTGGAGACATAAGTAGAAGCAAAAAAGAAGACACGGAAGAGGGGAGGCCGTGATAGGAGTCCGCATGTAAGGAAAGGACAGAGGTACGGAAACCAAAGGTGGAATTTGAGGACCCTGAGGAAGAAAACCGGGGGTGGATGGGGTAGTGAAAAAAAGAAGAGAGAATTGGAGGATGCGTTTTAAAATGAGAGGTAAGTAGAAGAACTGAAGAGCAGTTCTTGGTGGAGTGGAGGAAGAGAGAACTGCTCTGGAGCCATAGTGGTTTTTAAGAAAATGTTGGAATGGGAGGAGTATTTTGAGGAATGGAACCGAAAGGAGCTTGAGGAGGAGGAGTGAGAAAACAGGCGGTGGAGGAGGTGGTCGAGGGAGAAGAAAAGAAGAGGAGGATAAGTTCATGGATGAAAGGTAAGTAGAATGAAGAGCAGCAGACAGTGGAGGCAGAGTGGTGAAGAAGGATGCAACAAGAGAACAGGAGCTGGACTTGAAGGTACGATGCCAAAAGGAGGAGTTGGAGGAGGAGTGAGAAAACTGGTGGAGGAGGATTTGGTGGAGGGAGAAGTGTAGGACGATAAGAGGAGAAATAAAGAAGATGAAATGAAAACATCAAAAGAAGAGGAGAATGGGTGAATGGGAATTTGAATTTGTGAATGGAATTTGTGAGGGGGAGGGACAGGGAACTGTTGGGAGAGGGAGAGCTGGTGTTGAAGAAGCCGATGCAGATGTTGAAGAGGATATGGAGTTTGAGGAAACAGAAAAGTGTTTGAATTGGGAGAAGGTGGAGGATTACAGTTGAAGTAGCAAACTGTTGGTGGACGCGGTGATGGAGGGAAAAAGACGCGAAAATGATGACATTGTGGAGAGGTAAGTAGGATGAAAAAAGACAACAGAGGAGGCACAACAGTAATAAAGATTGGGCATGTAAAAAAAGGATGAGGAGGTACTGAAACACAAGATGGAAGGAGACCCAGAGAAAGAAAACCAGAGGTGCATGAGATGGTGTTGGTAATAATAGAGAAGTGGAGTATGCGTTTGAAAATGAGAGGTTAGTAGAAACACTGAAGAGCAGTTCTTGGTGGAGTACAGTAAAGGAGAACTTATGGAGGTATAATTATGTACAAGAGAACAAGTCTATGGTGGAAGAGGAGGAGTTTTTGAGGTATAGAACCGAAAGGAATTTGTGGAGGAGTGATAAAACAGGCGATGGAGGAGGTGGTGGAGGGAGAAGAAAAGAAAAGGACTATGCGGGGTTGGAGTGATAGCACAGCGGGTAGGGCATTTGCCATGCACGCGGCCGACCCGGGTTCAATCCCCGGAATCCCATATGGTCCCCCAAGCACCGCCAGGAGTAATTCTTGAGTGCAAAGCCAGGAGTAACCCCTGAGTATCGCTGGGTGTGACCGAAAAAGCAAAAAAAAAAAAAAAAGTAAAGGACTATGAGATCGAAGACAAGAGGTAATGAGAACTACTAAAGGGAAGCAAACTGAAGGCTTGAGTTGAAAATGGAACAAGGACGACATCAGAAAAGGAGGAATTGCAGGTAAGGAGAACAAAAGCAGAGATGGAGGAGAAGGAAGAAGAATACAGGTTGTAAGGAGGTGGTGGAGAAACAAAGAGAAGAAGGGGAGGATGAGTGCATGTAGAAGAAGTAGAAGAATGAAGAGCTGCAGACAGTTGTGGCAGAGTGGTGAAAAAAAGGAGGCAACAAGAGAACAAGAGCTGGAATTGCAGGTATGATACGAAACGGAGGAGTTAGAGGAAGAGGATAGAGAAAACAGGTAGAGAAGAAGTTGGTGGTAGGAAGAATAAGAGTAGACAACGATGAGTTCAAAGATGAGAGGTAATGAGAAAAACTGAATTGGAGTTACAGTGCCAAAGGGATGAGTTGAAGGAGTCGGAAAGAGAAAACAGGAGGAGGAGGAGGTGGTGGCGGGAAGAAGAAAAGAGAGGAGGAGGATTTTGAAGACTAGAGGTAATGATATGAATTTAATGAAGGACACTGTGTATGCCGAGTCGAAAATAGAACATGGATGACGTCACAACAAGAGTAATTGGAGGTACGGAGAAAAAAGGTACCGATAGAGGAATAAGAGGGAAGAAGAAGAAATCAGGCGGTGGAGGAGAGAGTGATGGGCAGAAGTAAAGAAGGTAGTACCACAAGTAGAGAAAAACATCAGAAGAAGATGAAGGTGATGTCAGAGAACAGGTGGATGGGCTAATGGGAATTTGAATTGGTGAATGAAATTTGTGAGGGGAGGGGCAGGGAAGTGTGGGGAGAGGGAGACCCTGGAGGAGAAAAAGATTGTGGGAAATGGAAGGAGATGGGCCCAGAATAAGAATACCGGTGGTCGATGAGATGGTTTGGAAGTAAGAGAGAAGTGGAGAATGCGTTTGCAAATGAGAGGTAACTAGAAAACTGAAGAGCAGTTCTTGGTGGAGTGGAGTAAAAGAGAACTACTATGGAACAGAAAGTAATTTAGGAAGAGGAGTGAGAAAACAGGTGGTGGTGAAGGAGGTGGAGGGAGAAGAAAAGAAGAGGACGATGAGCTCAAAGACGAGAGGTAATGAGAAGAAGTAAAGAAAGGAAAATGTGGAGGCTGTAGTTGAAAATGGAACAAGAACGACTACAGAACAAGAGGAATTGCAGGTAAGGAGAACAAAGGCCGAGATGGAGGAGGAGCAAGAACAATACAGGCTGTAAGGAGGTGGTGGAGGGACAAAGAAAAGAAGAAAGGATGAGTGCATAGAAGAGAGCTAAGTAGAAGGATGAAGAGCAGCAGACAGTGGAGAGAGAAAGGTGAAACAAAAGGAGTCAAGAGAGCAGAGGGTGGAATTGGAGTTATGATGGCAAAGGGATGAGTTGAAGGAGTCAGAGAGAGAAAAAAGGAGGAGGAGTTGGTGGCGGTAAGAAGATAAGAGGAGGAGCTTATTAGTAAAGCTGTAGAGCAGGAGACAATGAAGTGGAGTGGTGGATAAGAGAATAAGACAACATCCAAAGAAGGAGTAGGATTGGAGGTACAGTACCAAATGGAAGAGTTGGAGAAGAAGGAGGGACAAAGCAGGCAGAGGAGCAGGTGGTAGAGGGAAGAAGAAAAGAAGTGTAGGACAACGAGCAGAAATATATCAGTGGTATTTGAAGGGGTCATTTGAAGAAGAGGTGGATGGGTATAAAAATTTGAATTTGTGATATAATTTGAGAGGGGGAGGGTCAGGGAACTGTGGGGAGAGGGAGACCCTAGAGGAGAAAAAGACAATGGAAGAGTAGAAGAGCAGATGGAAATGGAGGAAACACAAAAGTGTTCGAGAGACGGTGGAGGTGCATAGTAGATGAAGCAAACAGGCGAAAGATTCAGTGATAGAGGGAAGAAGACAAGAGTATTATTTCATAGAGTGGTAAGTAGAAGGAAAAAGATGAAACAGGCTGCGAAGCAGTGACAAAGAACCCATCAGTTAAAGGAGGACCAGGAGGTCGCAGACACATGAAGATGGAGGAGCAGGACCCTGAGAAAGAAAACCAGTAGTAGAAGAGGTTGTGGAGGAAAGAAGAGAGAAGTGCAGGATCCCTTTGAGAATGAGAGGTAAGGAGAAGAACTGAAGAGCAGAAGACAATGGAGGTGGAGTGGTGTAAACAAGAACAAGACAACGTTAGAAGAAGAGGACTTTGAGTAGTTTGAAGGAGAAAACGGACAGAGGAGTAGGTGGTGGCGGGAAGAAGAATTGGACGATGAGAGGAGAAATGAAAGAAGATGAAACATCAAAAGAAGAGGTGGATGGGTGAATGGGAAGTTGAATTTGTGAATGGAATTTGTAAGGAGGAGGGACAGGGAAGTGTAGGGAGAGGGAGACCTGGAGTTGAAAAAGATGAAGCAGATATTGAAAAGGAGATGGAAATGGAGGAAACAGAAAAGTCTTATAATCAGAGAAGGTGGAGGATCACACTTGACGAAACAACTGGTGATGGACGTGGTGATACACGGAAGAGGACAATCAGATGATGTTTTTTGAGAAGTAAGTAGAAGGGGGAAAAAAGGACAGAGAGGAGTTGAGGCTGTGAAAAGAGTCCGTCAAGTCAAGAAAGGACTGGGAGGTACGGAGACCGAATGCAGTACTTTAGGACCGAGAGGAAGAAAACCAGAGGTGGATGTGGTGGTGGAGGAAAGAAGAGAGAAGTGGAGGATACGTTTGAATATGAGAGGTAAGTAGAAAACTGAAGAACAGTTCTTGGTGGAGTGGAGTATAAGAACTGCTATGGAGGCATAGTGGTTTAAAAGACAGCAAGACAATGTTGGAAGAGGAGGAGTATTTTGAAGTTTGGAACCGAAAGGAATTTGATAAGGAGGAGTGAGAAAACAGGCGGTGAAGGAGGTGGTGGAGAGAGAAGAAAAAAAGAGGAGGATGAGTTCATGGACAAGAGGTAAGTAGAAGAATGAAGAGCAGCAGACATTGGAGGCAGAGTGATGAAAACAAAGGAGGCAACAAGAGAACAGGTGCTGGAATTGGGCGTATGATGGCAAACGGAGGAGTTGGTGGAGGAGGAGGGATTAAACAGTTGGCCGAGGAGGTGGTGGCAGGAAAGAGTATGACAATGAGAGGAAAAATAAGACTAAGACATTAAAAGAAGAGTTGGTTGGGTGAATGGAAATTTGCATTGAAAAAGACAATGCAGATGTTGACAAAGAGACGGAAATGGAGGAAACTCAAAAGTGTTTGAATCCGAATAGGTGGAGGATTACACTTGACGAAACAAACTGGCGATGGATGTGGTGATGGACAGAAGAAGACAAGCAGATGATGATTTTCTGGAGAGGTAAGTAGAAGTAAAAAAGGGGACAGAGAGGAGGCGAGGCCATGAAAAGTGTCCATCATGTAAGTAAAGGACAGGGAAATATGGAGACCGAAGGCGGAACATGAGGACCCAGAGGAAAAAAACCGGAGGTTAAATGGGTGGTAGAGGAAAGAAGAGAGAAGTGGAGGATGCTTTTAAAAATGAGAGGTAAGTGGAAAAATTGAAGAGCATTGCTTGGTGGAGTGGAGTAAAAGAGAACTACTATGGAGGCGTAGTGGTGTAAAAGACAAGACAATGTTGGAAGAGGAGGAGTATTTTGAGGTTTGGAACCGAAAGGAGTTGGAGGAGGAGTGAGAAAACTGGCGGTGGAAGAGGTTGTGGAGGGAGAAGAAAAGAAGAGGAGGAGTTCGGAGACGAGAGGTAATGAGAACAACTAAAGTCAAGGAAACTGTAACCTGGAGTTGAAGATGGAACAAGGACGACATCAGAACAGGAGGAATTGCAGGTAAGGAGAACAAAGGCCGAGATGGAGGAGGAGGAGCAAGAAGAATACAGGCTGTAAGGAGGTAGTGTAGGGACAAAGAAAAGGAGAGGATGAATGCATGAAGAAATGTAAGTAGCAGGATGAAGAGAGGCAGACAGTGGAGGAAGAGTATTGAAAACAAAGGAGGCAAGAAGAGAACAGAGTGTGGAATTGGAGTTATGATTCCAAAGAGATGAGTTGAAGGAGGCAGAAATAAAACAGGAAGAGGATGAGGTGGTGGTGGGAAGAAGAAAAGAGAGGAGGAGGATTTTGAAGAATAGAGGAAATGACATGAACTGAATGAAGGTCACTGTGGAGGCCGAGTCAAAAATGAACATGGATGACGTCACAATAGTAGGAATTGGAGGTACAGAGGAAAAAGTTGGAGATAGAGGAGTAAAACGGAAGAAGAAAACAGGTGATGGAAGAAATGGGGACGGGTAGAAGAAGAGATGGCAGTACCACTTTTGGAGAAAAACGTCAGAAGAAGATAAAGGGGACATCAGAGAAGAGGTGGATGGGGAAATGGAATTTGAATTTGTGAATGGAATTTGTGAGGTGGAGGGCCAGATAAGTGTGGGGAGAGGGGACTCTGGAGGAGAAAAAATTGTGGAAAGTAGAAGATTACAGAAATGGAGGAAACACAAAAGTGTAGAAATCATAGAAGTTGGAGGAGCATAGTAGACGAAGGAAACAGCCAAAGGACAGGATAATGGAGGGAAGAAAACTACAGGAGGATGATTTCATAGACAGGTAAGTAAAAAAAGCCAAGTCACAGAGGAGGTGAGTCAGTGAAAAAGAACCCATCAGGTAAGAGGAGGTCGAGGCAGAATGGACTCAGAATAACATGGAGGAGGAGTACTGAGAAGTGAAAACCAACAGTAGAGGAGGTGGTAGAGGAATAAAGTGTGAAGACGATGAGGCCATTGAGAACAAGAGCTAAGTTGTAAAACTATACTGCAGGAGAAAATTAAGCGGAGTGTTGGATTACAGAATAAAACGACATCCGAAGAGGAGGAGGATTGGAGGTACAGAACCGAATGGAAGAGTTGGGGAAGAAGGGGGGATAAAGCAGGCGGAGGAGAAGGTGGTGGAGGGAAGAAGAAAAGAGTAGAGGGGCTGGAGCCATAGCACAATGGGGAGGGTGTTTGCTTTACACGCGCCTGTCCCAGATTCAATCCCCAGCATCCCATATGGTCCCCTAAGCACCGCTAGAAGTACTTCCTGAGCAGATAACCAGGAGTAACCCCTGAGCTTTGCTGAGTGTGACCCAAAAGGCAAAAAAGAAAAAAAAGGAGTAGAACAACGAGAGCAAAAATATATCAGAGGTATTTGAATGGGACATTTGAAGAAGATGTTGATGGGGGGATGGGAATTTGAATTTGTGAATGGAATTTGAGAGGGGGATGGTCAGGGAAGAGTGGGTAGAACGAGATCCTGGAACAGAAAGAGACGATGCAGAAGTAGAAGAGCAGACGGAAATGGAGGAAACACAAACATTTTTGAATCAGAGTAGGTGGAGGTACACAGTAGCAGGAGCATACAGCTGAAGGACCGGGTGATGGAGGGAGGAAGAGAAAAAGAGGATGCTTTCGTGGAGTGGTAAGTAAAAACAGAAAAGGAGTGACAGAGGAGGTGAATCAGTGAAATAGAACCCATCATGTAAGAGGAGGTCGAGGCAGAATGGACCCAGTATAACATGGAGGAGGAGGACCGAGAGGTGAAAACCAGAAATGGAGGAAGTGGTCTTGGAGCAAGGTCGAAGACGATGAGGCCTTTGAGAACAAGAGCTGATTAGAAAAACTAGAGCAGGAGACAATGCAGGGGAGTGGTTGAAAAGAGAATAAGAGGACTTCCAAAGAGGAGGAGCATTGGAGGTACAGAACGGAATGGAGGAGGTGGAGAAGAGGGATAAAGCAGGCAGAGGAGGAGGAGGTGGAGGAAGAAGAAAAGAGTAGGACATTGAGAGCAGAAACATGTCAGAGGTACTTAAAAGGGACATTTGAAGAAGAGCTGGATGAGAGCGATGGGAATTTGAATTTGTGATTGAACTTTGTGGGGGGGAGCGTCAGGGAAGTGTGGGGAGAGGGAGACCCTAGAGGAGAAAAAGACAATGCAGAAGTAGAAAAGCAGATGGAAATGGAGGAAACGCCAAGTGTTTGAGAGAAGGTGGAGTTGCACAGTAGATGAAGCAAACAGGCAAAGGATGGGGTTATGGTGGGAAGAAGACAAGAAGAGGATGATTTCATAGAGTGGTAAGTAGAAGGAAAGAGAAGGAAAAAGCACACACGAAAAGATGGATTAGGAGAAACCAGAGGGAAAAACTGGTAGTAGAGTAGGTTGTGGAGGAAAAACGAGAGAATTGGAGGATGCGTTTTAGAACGAATTGTAAGTAGAACTGAAGAGCAGGAGACAATGGAGGCAGTATAGTATAAACAAGAACAAGACAATGTTAGAAAAAGAGGAGGACTTTGAGGAGTTTGAGCGAGAAAAAAGGCGGTGGAGGAGTAGGTAGCAGGAAGAAGAGTAGGACAACCTGAAGAGAAATAAGTGAAGACAAAGACATCAGAAAAAGAGGTGAATGGGTGAGTGGGAATTTTATTTGTGAATGGAATTTGTGAGGGGGAGGGACAGGGAAGTGTAGGGAGAGGGAGACCTGGAGTTGAGTAAAACGAGGCAGATGTTGAAGGAGACAGGAATGGAGGAAACACCAAAGTGTTTGAATCGGAGTAGGTGGAGGATCATACTTGATGAAGCAAAGTGGCGATGGATGTGGTGATGGAGGGAAGAAGGCAAGGAGATGATGATTTTGTGGAGAGGTAAGTAGAAGCGAAAAAGAGGTCACGGGGAGGTGAGGTAGTGAAAAGAATCTGTCATGTATGGAAAGTACAGGGAAGTACGATGACAGAGGATGGAAGAGTAGGACCCAGAGGTATAAAACCGGGGGTGGACTGGTTGGAGGAGGAAAGAAGAGAGAAGTGGAGGATGCTTTTGAGAACCAGTGGTGAAGTAGAACTGAAGAGCAGAAGACAATGGAAGCATAGTGGTGTGAAAGACAACAAGACATCGTTAGAAAAGGAGGAGGATTTTGAGGTAAGGAACCAAAATGAGCTTGCAGAGGAGGGAGGAAACAGGCGGTGGAGGAGGTGGTGGAGGGAGAAGAAAAGAAGAGAAGGATGAGTTCATGGATGAGAGTTAAGTGAAAGAATGAAGAGCACCAGATAGTAGAGGCAGAGTAGTGAAAACAAAAGGAGACAACAAGAGAACAAGAGCCAGAATTGAAAGTATGATGCCAAACAGAGGAATTGGAGGAGGAGGAGGAGGAGGCCGTGGTTGGAAGAAGAAAAGACGATGAAATCGATGATGAGTAGGCAATGAGAAGAACTAAAGGGAAAGGAACTGTGGAGGCTGGAGTCGAAAATGTTATATGGACAACATCAGAACAGGAGGAATTGCAGGTATAGGAAACAAATTCTGAGATGGAGGAGGAGGGGAGAAGAATATAGGCGGAAAGGATGTGATGGAGGGATGAAGAGAAGGGGAGGATGATTGCATGGACGAGAGGTAAGTAGAAGATTTAAGAGCAGCAGACAGTGGAGGGAGAGTAGTGAAAACCAAAGGGGGCAAGAAGAGAGCAGAGTGCAGAATTGGAGTTATGATGCCAAAAGGATTACCTCGAGGAGTCTGAGGAAGAAAACAGGTGGAGGACGAGGTGGTGGTGGTGGAAAGAAGAACACAAGAAGACGAGGATTTCGAGGACTAGAGGAAATGAGAAGAACTGAGTGAAGGACAGTGTGCAGGTTGCTTTGAAAATGGAATATGGAATACATCAGAATAAGAGGAATTGGGGGTATGGATAAAAACGGCATAGATCGAGGGGTAAGAGTGTAGAAGATGAAAACGCATTGTATGATAATGGGGCAGAAGAAGAAATGAAGATTCGGACCAGGAGCAGAGAAAAATGTCAGAAGGAGATGAAAGGGACATCAGAAGAAGAGGTGGATGGGGAATGGGTAGTTGGATATGTGAGGAGGAATGACAGGGTATTGTGCAGAGAGAGACTCTGCAGGAGAAAAAGACAATGCGGAAGTAGGCAAGACAGAAATGTAGGGATCACGAATGTGTTTGAATCGGAGAAAGTGGAGAAGCATAGTAGACGAAGCAAAGAGGCGAAGGACTGGTGATGTAGGGAAGAATGCAAGGCAGAAGATGATTTCTAAGAGAGATAAGTAGAAGAGCTGAAGAGAAGGAGATAATGGATGAGTAGTGGTGTAAAAGAGAACGTTACAAGAGGAGGAGGGTTTCAAGATACAAAACAAAAAGGAGGAGTTTGAGGAGAAGGAGGGAGAAAATGGCTGGAGGAGGTGGTGGTAGAAGGATTAAGAAAAGAAGGCCAATGAGATTGAAGATGAGAAGAAATGAGTTGAACTGAACGGCAGGAGACTGTGGAGGCTGGATTCAAAAATGGAACACAGATGATATCAGACAATTGGAAATGGGAGGTATGGCAAACAAGGGCAAAGATGGAGGAGGAGGTGGGAAGAAGAAAAGAGGCGGAGAGTATATGGTGGAGGAATGAAGAAAAGAAGAGGAGAATGAGTGCATGCACGAGAGTTAAGTAAAAGATGAAGAGCAGCAGACAGTGGAGGGAGTCATTTCACTAAAACGAAAGGAGGCAAGAAGAGAAGAGAGGGCAGAATTGCAGTTATGATGCCAAAAGGATGTGTTGGAGGAGTCGAAGGGAGAAAACAGGTGGAGCAGGAGATTTTGGCGTGATGAAAAAAGAAGAGAAGGAAGATGAGAGGAAATGAAAAAATTGAGTGAAGGACACTGTAGAGACCCAGCTGAAAATGGAACACGGACGACGTCAGTATAAGAGGTATTGGAGGTACGGAGAAAAGTGGTGGAGATGGAGGTGTAATAGGGAAGAAGATGAAAAAGGCGGTGTAGGAGATCTGGGTGGGAGGAGGAAAAGAAAGACAGGACTACAGGGGAGAAAAACGTCAGAAGATGAAGCGGACATCAGAAGAAGAGGTGAATGGTGGAGTGGGAATTTGAATTTTGAATAGAATTTGTTGAGGGGGAGGGATGGGAGTTGAGAGGGAGACCCTGGAGGAGAAAAAGACGATGCAGAAGTAGAAGAGGAGACAGAATTGAGGAAACAAAAATTGTTTGAATCAGAGAATGTGGAGGAGCACAGTAGAGGAAGCAAATAGGTGAATGATAAGGTGATGGAAGAAGATAAGAAGAGGATTATTTTGTGCAGTGGTAAGTAAAAGAGAAAACAAGACAGAGGAGGTCGAGGCAGAATGGACCTACAATAACGTGGAGGAGGAGGACTAAGAGTTGAAAACCAGCAGTGCAGGAGGTGGTGGGGGAATGAAGGAAGAAGATGATGAGACCTTTGAGAGCCAGAGGTAATTAGAAAAACTGTAGAGCAGGAGACAATGAGGTGGAGTCGTGGGGAAAATAATAAGTCTTCATCCATAGACGAGGAGAATTGGCAGTACAGACTGAATGGAGGAGTTGGAGAAGACAAAGTGACAAAACAGGCAGAGGAGGAGGTGGTGGAGGGAAAAAGAAAAAAGATAAGGACGACGAGAGCAGAAACATTTCCAAGGAAATTGAAGGGGACATTTGAAGAAGAGGTGATGAGGGAATGGGAATTTGAATTTGTGAATGGAATTTTTGAGGGGGAGGTAAAGGGACATGTGGGGAGAGAGAAACCAGGAGAAAAAAGACGATATGTATGTAGAAGAGGAGACAGAAATGGAGGTTACACAAAAGTGTTTGAATCGGAGAATATGGAGCAACATAGTAGACAAAGCAAACTGGCGACGATGGGGTTATGGAGGGAAGAAGACAAGAAGAGGATGATTTCGTGGAGACGTAAGTAGAAAAAAACACCACAAAGAGGAGGCCAGTCAGTCATAACGAACTCGTCAAATAAGAGGCGGATGAAGAGGTACAGAGACACAAGAAGATTGATGAAGAGGAGGACCTAGAGTAAGAAAACCAGCAGTGGAGGAGGTCGTGTATGAATGAAGGGAGAAGAGGATGAGGCCTTTGAGAACAAGAGGTAGTTAGAAAAACCGTAGAGCAGGGGACAATGAAAGGAGTGGTGGAAAAGAGAATAAGACTACAACAGAATCATATGGAGGATTTGGAGAATAAGGAGGGATAAAACAGGCAGAGGAGGAGGAGGAGTTGGAGGGAAGAAAAGAAGAGGAGGATGAGTTTATGGCGAGAGGTAAGTAGTAGGATGAAGAGCAGCAGAGAGTGGAGGCAGAGTGGTGAAAACGAAAGGAGGCAACATTGGAACAGAAGGTGGTATTGGAGATACGATACCAAAAGGAGGAGTTGGATCGGAGGATAAGGAGAAAACAGGCCAAGGAAGAGGTGGTAACAAGAAGAATAAAAGATGCCGAGGATGAGTTCAAGGACAAGAGAATTTGTGAGGAACTGAAGGGCAGGAGACTGGAGTTGAAAATAGAACACCGACGATGACAGACCAAGAGGAATTGGAGGTACGGAGATCGGCGGCAGAGATGGAGGAGGAGGGAAGAAGGAAACAGTTGGAGGTGTTTGTCGGGAAGGAGAATAGAGTAGGACGACGAGATTAGAAGTATGTCAGAAGACGATGAAGGGGACATCAGAAGAAAAAGTGGATGGTGGAATGGAAATTGGAATTTGTGAGGGGGAGGGTCAGGGAAGTGTGGGGAGAGGGAGACCCTGGAGGAGAAAAAGACGATGCGGAAGTAGAAGAGCAGATGGAAATGGAGGAAACAGAAAAGTGTTTGAGAGAAGTTGGAGGAGCATCATAGAGGAAGCAAACATGTGCAGATGGGGTGATGGAGGGAAGAGGAAAAGAAGATGATGATAATGGAGTGTTAAGTAGAAGGAAAAAAAGACAACACAGTTGGTGAGGCAGTGAAACAACCTGACAAGTAAGACTAGGACGAGGAGGTATGGGAGACACAAGAACATGGAGGAGGAGGAGTAGGAGCCAGACAAAACCGGAGGTGGAGGTGGTAGTGGAGGTAATAAGAAAGATGTGTAGGATATGTTTGAGAACAAGAGGGAAGTAGAAGTACTAAAGACCAGGAGACAATGGAGTTGTAGTGGTGTAAAATACAAGACTACATTAGAAGAGGAGGAGGATTTCGAGGTACGGAATCTAAAGGAGGAGTTTGAGGAGGAGGAGATGAAGGAAAGAGGAATAGACGATGAGTTTGAGGATGAGAGAAAATGTGAAGAACTCAGGGGCAGGATACAGTTGAGTCTGGAGTAGAAAATGGAATATGGATGACGTCAGAAAAAGGAATGGGAGCTATGGCGAACAAAGGTGGAGATGGAGGAGGAGGAGAAAAGAAGAAAACAGGTGGTGTATAGATGAAGAAAAGAATGGGAGGATGAGTGCAGGGACGAGAGGTAAGTAGAAGAATGAAGAGCCGCAGACAGTGGAGGGAGAGTGGTGAAAATGAAAAGCAAGAAGAGAACAGAGGGGAGAATTGGAGTTACGATGCCTAAAGGATGACTTGGAGGAGTCGGAGGGAGAACACAGGTGGTGGAGGAGGTGGTTGCAGGAAGAAGAAAAGATGAGGATTTTATGGATAAGAGGAAATGAGAAGAACTGAGGAAGGACACTGTGCAGGCCGAGTCAAAATTGAAACATGGATGACGTCCGAACAAGAGGAACTGGAGGTACAGAGAAAAAAGGCAGAGATGAAGGAGTAAGAGGGAAGAAGAAGAAAACAGGCAGTGGAAGCGATGGCGCCGGGGAGTAGAAAAGAATGGCCGGATCTCGAGTGGAGAAAAACATCAGAAGAAGTTGAAGGGTACATAAGAAGATGAGGGGGATGGGGAACAGGAATTTGAATTTGTGAATGGAATTTGTGAGAGGGAGGGACAGGGAAATGTGGGGAGATGGAAACGCTGGAGGAGAAAAAGAAGATGCGGAAGTAGAAGAGGAGACAGAATTTGAGGAAACACAAAAGTGTTTTAATCAGAGAAGGTAGAGGAGCACAGTAGATGAAGCAAATATGTGAAGGACGGGGTGATGGAATGAAGAAGACAAAAGAGGAGGATTTCGTGGAGAGGTAAGTAGAACGAAAAAAGACAACAGAGGAGGCGAGGCAGTGAAAAAACTCGTCAAGTAAGTGGAGGTCGAGGCAGAATGGAGCCAGACGAAGAAGGAAGATGAGGATAGAGAGGAAGAAAACCAGCAGCGGAAGAGTTGTTGGACGAATGAAGGGAGAAGAGGATGAGGCCTTTGAGAATGAGAAATAATTAGAAAAGCTGTAGAGCAGGACACAATGAGGTAGAGTGGTGGAAAAGAGAATAAGATAACAGCCGAAGATATGGATTGGAGGTACAGAACCGAATAGAGGACTTGCAGAAGGAGTGACAAACAGGTGTAGGAGGAGATGGTGGAGGGAAGAAGAAATGAAGTTTAGGACAAGAGAAATATCAGAGGAAGATGAAGGGGACATCAGAAGAAGAGGTTGATGTTGGAATGGGAATTTGAATTTGTGAATGAATTTGTGAGTGTCGGGGAGGGATACCCTGAAGGAGAAAAAGACAATGCAGAAGTAAACTAGGAGACAGATGTAAGAAACACAAAAGTGATTGATTCGGAGAATATCCAGCAGCTTAGCAGATGAAGCAATTAGGCATAATACTGTGTGTTGGAGGGAAGAAGACAGTAAGTGGATGGTTTCTTCGAAAGGTAAGTAGAAGAAAAGATGACACAAAGGAGGCCAGCCAGTGAAAAAGACCACGTCAAGTAAGAGGAGATCGAGGCAGAAGTGATTCAGAAGATGGATCAGGATTATGGAGATGAAGAAATCTGGTGGTGGAGAAGGTGACTGACTAAAGAAGAGAGAAGTATAGGATGCGTTTGAGAATAAGAGGTAAGTAGAAGAATTGAAGAGCAGAAGACAATGGAGGCGGAGTGGTGTAAAAGAGAAAAAGATGATGTCAGATTCGAGCTATGGTAGGGGGCTGGAGCGATAGTACAGCAGGTCGAGCATTTGCCTTGCACGCGGCCAACCCAGGTTCAAATCCCAGCATCACATATGGTCCTCTGAGCACCGCCAGGAGTGATTTCTGAGTGCAGAACCAGGAGTAACCCCTGTGCATTGCCAGGTGTGACCCCCCAAAAAAGAACAAAACAAAGAGATTGGAGGTATGGTACCAAAAGAAGGCGTTGGAGCAGGAGTAGGGAGAAAACCGGGAGAGGTGATGTGGTGGAGGAAAGAACATTAGAAAAGAAGGATGAGATCTTGGACGAGAGCTAAGTAGAAAAATGAAGAGCAGCAGACAGTGAATGAAGAGTGGTGAAAAGGAAAGGAGACAAGAAGACAACAGGAATTGGAGGTATGGTGCCAAAAGGAGGAGTTGGAGGAAGAGGAGGGAGTAAATAAGCAAAAGAGGAGGTGTTGGCTGGAATAAGGGAAGAAGAGTATGATTTCGAGTAGGACAATAAAAATGAGATGAACTGAAGGGAAGGAGACTGTGGAGGCCGAGTCGAAAATGGAACATGTATGACGTCAGAATACACTTAACTGGAGTACGGTGGAAAATGGTGGAGATTGAGGATGGAATAAGAAGAAAACAGGAGGAAAATGAGGAGGTGGCGGGAAGAAGAAAGCGGCAGGATGAAAGGTAAGTAGATGAATGAAAAGCAGCACACAGTGGAGGCCAAGTGACGAAAATGAAAGGAGGCAAGAAGAGAATAGGAGGCAGAATTGGAGGTACGACGCCAAAAGGAGGAGTTGGAGGAGGAGGGAGATGGTAGCAGGAAGAAGGAAAGAAGAAAAGGATGATTTTGACGATGAGACAAAATGAGTGGAAGTGAAGGAAAGGAGACTGTGGAGGCTGAGTCGAAAATGGAACATGGTCTACGTCAGAATACGAAGAATTGTAGGTACAGAGAAAAAAGATGGTGATGGAGGATGAGGAGGGAAGAAGAAGAAAACAGGTGGGAGAGAAGGTGCTGGCGGGAAGAAGCAAGGAGGGGAAGGACGATACGTGGAGAAATATGTCAGAAGAAGATGAATGGGACATCAGAAGAAGAGGTGGCTGAGGGAATGGAATTTTAATTTGTGAAGGTGAGGGACAGGGAACTGTGGAGGAGGGATACCCTGAAGATGAAAAGACGATGCAGAAGTAGAAGAGGAGACAGAAATGTATGGGGGGAAGTGTTTGGAGAAAGCCTAGGAGCATACTAGATTAAACAAGCAGGTGGAGGACGGGGAGGTTGAGGGAAGAAGACGAGAAGAGCATGATTTCAAGGAAAGGTAAGTAGAAGAAAAGAAGACACAGAGGAGGGCAGGCAATGAAAAAGACCCCATAAAATAAGAGTATGTCATGGCAGAATGGAGCCAGAAGAAGATGGAAGAGGAGTACGAAGAAAACCTGCAGTGGAGGAGGTTTTTTGGGAAGGAATATAGAAGTGGAGGATGCATTTGAGAATGAGCGGTAAGTAGAAGAACTGAGAGCAGGATAGAATGGAGGGGGAGTGTTGTAGAAGAGAAAACGACGATGTCAGAAAAGGAGGAGGATTGAAGGTTTGCTACTGAAAGAAGTTGAAGCAGGAGGAGGGAGAAAACAGGCGGAGGAGGTGGTAGAGGGAAGAAGAAAAGAAGAGGATGAGCTTGGAACAAGAGGTAAGTAGAAGAATGAAGGGCAGCAGACACTGAAAGCAGAGTGGTAAAAATGAAGGAGGCAACAAGAGAACAGGAGGAGGAATTGGAGGTACAGAGCCACAATGAGGAGTTGGAGGAGGAGGGAGAGAACAGGCGGAGGAGGAGGTTATGGAGGAAAAAGAAAAGAAGAGGAGGTTGTGCTCGAAGTCGAGGGAAATAAGAAAACTGACAAACAGGATACTGCAGAGGCTGGAGTCCAAAATGGAGTAAAGATGATATCAGAACAAGAGGAATTGTTGTTACAGAGAAAGAATGCGGAGTTGGAGGAGGAGGGAAGAAAACAGGCAGAGGATGAGGTGGTGGCAGGAAGTAGAAAAGAAATGTAGGACAATGAGAGGAGATATATGTCAGAAGAAGAGGTGGATGGGGAAATCGGAATTTAAATTTGTGAATGGAATTTGTGAGCGGGAGGTATTGGGAGGTGTGGGGAATGGGAGGCTGGAGGGAAAAAGACGTGCAAGTAGAAGAGGAAATGGGAATGATGGAAACACAAAAGTATTTGAGTCGGAGAAGGTAGTGGAGTATAATATGCGAACTAAACAGGTGAAGGAATGGGTGCTGGAGGGAAGACTAGAAGAGGATGATTTTGTGGAGACGTAAGTAGTAGAAAAGAAGACACAGGGGAGGCGAGGTAATGCAAAAGATCCCGTCAAGTAAGAGCAGGTCGAGGCCGAACAGAGCCAAAAGAAGATCGAGGGGGTTGTTGGAGAGGAAGAAAACTGGCGGTGCAGGAGTTGGCGGAGAAAAGAAGGGAGAAGCGGAGGATGCTTTTGAGAACGAGAGGTAAATAGAAGAACTGAAGTGCAGGAGACAATGCTGGCAATCTGACATAAAAGACAAATGAACGACCTTAGAATAGGAGGAGGATTTGGACGTATGTAGCCGAAAGGAGGAGTTCAGGATGGAGAAGTGAGAAAACAAGAGGACGAGGAGGTTGTGGACGAAAGAAGAATGCTTGGGAGGATGCGTTCATGGACGAGAGGTAAGTAGAAGAATGAGGAGCAGCAGACAGTGGAGGCGTATGGTGAAAAATAAAGGAGGCAACATCGGAACAGGAAATCGAATTGGAGTCACAAAGCCAAAGGAGGAGCTCGAGGAGGAGGAGGTAGAAAACAGGCAGCGGAGGAGGAGGTGGTGACGGGAAGAAGCAAAGAGGAGGAGCTTGAGGACGAAAAGAAATGAGAACTAAAGGGCCGAAGACTTGGAGGCTGGAATAAAAAATGGAACAAGGACAACGTCAGAGCAAGAGGAATTGGAGTTATGGAAAATGAAGGTGGAGATGGAGAGGAGGAGGGAAGAAGAAAACAAGTGGAGGGGGAGGTGATGGTGGAAAGAAGGGTAGGATGACGAAAGGAGAAATATGTCAGAAAATGAAAGGGACATCAGAAGAAGAGGTGGAATGGGAGAATGGGAATTCAAGTTTGTGAATGGAATTTGTGAGGGGAAGGGACAGGGAGGTTTGGGGAGAGGGAGAACCTGGAGAAGATAAAGACAATGTAAAAATCGAAGAGGAGATGGAATTGGAAGACACATAAAAGTGAATCAGAAATGTGGAGGAACACAGTAGACAAAGCAAACAGTCGAAGGCCGGGGTGATGGAGGGAAGAAGATAAGAAGAATGATTTCTTAAAGAGGTAAGTAGAAGCAAAGAAGATGACACAGAGGAGGCGTGACAGTGTAAAAGAACCTGTTGAGGAGAGTGAGGAGGTACAGAGATACAAGGACATGGAGGACGAGGACCGAGAGGAAGAAAACCAACAGTGAAGGAGGTGGGGGAGGAATGAATAGAGAAGAGGATGAGGTGTTTGAGAATGAGAGGTAAGTAGAAGAACTGAAGAGCAAGAGACAATGGAGGCGGAGTGGTGTAAAAGAGAAAAAGGCAATGTTAGAAGAGGAGGATTTTGAGGTACGGAGCCAAAAGGAGGAGTTAGAATAGTAGGAGGTGTAGAAGTTGGTCATGGAGGGAAGAAGAAAAATAGGAGCGGATGAGTTCGTGGATGAAAGGTAAGTAAGTAGAAGAATGAAGGGCATCAGTCAGTGGAGGCAGAATACTGAAATAGAAAGGAGGCAGAGAGAACAGGAGGTGGAATTGGAGTCATGGAGCTAAAAGGAAGAGGGGGAAGACATGGAAGAGTTGGTGGTGGGAAAAAGAAAAGAGGAGAAGGATGTGTTTGAGGATGTGAAGAAATTGAAGAACTGAAGGGCAGGAGACTGGAAGCTAAAGTCGAAAATGGAACGTGGACTACATCTGAAGAAGAGGAAATGGATGTATGGAGAACGAAGGCACAGATGGAGGAAGGAAGAAGAAAAGAAGAGTAGGACAATGAGAGGAGAAATATGTCAGACGAAGACAAAGGGGACATCAGAAGAAGAGGTGGATGGGGGAATGGGAATTGGAATTTGTGAATGGAATTTGTGAGGGGGAGGCACAGGGGGGTGTGGGGAGAGGGAGACCCTGGAGGAGAAAAAGGTGATGTGGAATTAGAAGAGGAGACAGAATGGAGGAAAGACGAAAAGTGTTTGAATCAGAGATGGTGGAGGAGCATAGTAGATGAAGATGTCAGAACAAGCAGAGGATCTGGAGGTACAGAGTAAAAGAATTGGAGAAGAAAGGTGAAAACAAGCTGAGGAGAAGGCAGTGGAGGGAAGAAGAAAAGAAGGGGAGGATGGAGGAGAGGTATCACCCCACTCCCAGGTGTTTGCATAACAAATTAAATTCCTCTTTGATGACTTGAGTTTCTGTGGTTGACCGTTAATGGTGTTTCGGTGCACATCATCCTGACACACACCTGCTACTGGGTACCCACGTCCCTCCCCCAAGAACTGGGCTTATTTTACCCGGGTGTTGCCTTTGGCCTTTCTTTCTCTGTGTCTGTGTATCTTTAAGTTCTGCCTTTGAGAGATCACTGTGTAAGTCCCTGTTCCTCAGACTGGCCGGACTGTACGTGATGATCATTGTTCCATTCACGGGTCTGCAGATAGCATGATTTTATTCTTAGAGCAGCCCAGGTCTTATTATTTGTCTATGTCTCTCAGCTTCATAATCCCTTGTTTCATAGTTGGGTTTTTGCGTGTTTTCCACGTCTGGACTAAGCACTGCAGTGTACACAGGCGTGCATGGGTCCTTTAGAGTGGAAGACTGTGTGTGTGACAAATGAAAACCTTTCTATGTAGCTTCAAAACTGAAGATCTGGAAGTTCCTTTAGGCCCTGGAGACCACTCACAAGGTCTGGGCACTTGCTTTGTATGTTGAAAGTTCAGAGTTTGAGACTCTGGGGCCCCACAGGAGGAATACTGAGCTGGGAGTACTTCGAGGCATTGTCGGTCTGGCCCCCTGGAGCAGAAACAAATAACTTCCTGTAGCTTGGTAACACGGACAGTTGTTCTGTCTAACCCAGACCACAGAAATGACATATTCAGGCATGAACATCGATGACGCTTATCTGAAAGATATTTAAGTCAGGCATTTAATGAGATAAGTAGAAGAATTTTCTCCTCCAAATCCCTTTTTAAGTGAATTTATTTGTTCATAGGTCAAAGTTCCTCAGTTTTTTCTCTGAATAGTTTTTTTTTTGGCTTTTTGGGTGGTGAACACCTGGCGGTGCTCAGGGGGTACTCCTGGCTCTGCACTCAGGAATTGCTGCTGGCAGTGCAGGGGGGACTAGATGCGATGCTGCGATCAGACCTGAGTCTGCTACTGAAAGGGAAACATCCTACTAGCTGTTCTATCACTCTGAACCCCCTGGTTATTTTTTTAAATTTTTTTTTGGTTTTTGGGTCACACCCGGAGATGCACAGGGGTTACTCCTGGCTCTTCACTCAGGAATTACCCCTGGAGGTGCTCAGGGGACCATATGGGATGCTGGGATTAGAATCCGGGTCGGCCGCGTGCAAGGCAAATGCCCTACCCGCTGTGTTATCGCTCAGCCGCATGGTTATTTTTTTTTTTAAGTGTTTAAGCACCCTGAAATACAGTTACAAAGTTGGGTTTCAGTCATACAGTTTTGCAACGACAGTGCCTCCACCAGTGCACATTTCCCACCACCAATGTCCCCAGTTTCTGTCCCGCCACCCTCCCCCCAGCCTGTCTCTATGGCTGGCAATTTCCTTCTCTTTCTCTGTCTCTGTCTCTCTTCCCCATTGGCATTATGGTTTGCAAACAGGTACTGAGTTATTCTGTGTGTCCCTTTATCTCCTTTCAACATGCAGATCTTGTCCAGACTGATCGTTTCCAGCCATCTTTGTCCTGGTGGTCCCTTCTCACTCCCCTGACCCTCCCCCAGCCACTGAGGCCATGTTCTGTGTCGGGGTCGCCTGGCAGCATCTCTACCCTCTTCCACCAGGTGGCAGTGGTGTGCTCTCCCACCCTGGCCCTGGTCCTGGTGGCTCAGCATCTCCCTTCCCTTCTTTGGAAACAGACTCAGGGTCAAGCACCAATGTCCAGTAGGTGTCATGGGCCCCTCCTATTTAGTTCTCGGCCTTGGAGTCTCATAATCACAGCCAAAATAAGATCAAACAGGACTGAGCACGGCTCCTCATGATATTTAAAGGTTATTATGACCCCGCATGGTCCCCTGAGCCCCTGCGGAGGTAAGACCTGAGTGCAGAGCCAGGAATCAGCTGGGCATGGCTGGGCGTGTTCCTAACGACCCCCCAAAACAATCACCGTCACTGTCATCTCATTGCTTATCGATTTGTTCGAGCAGGCACTAGTAACATCTCTCATCGTGAGACTTATTGTTACTGTTTTTGGCATATCCAATACACCAAGGGTAGCTTGCCAGGCTGTGCCGTGCAGCCGGGATACCCTCGGTAGCTTGCCAGGCTCTCCGAGAGGGGCGGATGAATCGAACACGGGTCGGCTGCGTGAAAGGCGAACGTCCTACTGCTGTGCTATCGCGCTAACCCTTCCCAAAACAATAGAAAATGATAATTATTTACATAGATTTTTCGCCTGGTTCAGCACCTCCATGTCTGTGCGAAGAATGCCGAGAGTGAGAAAGCCACAAACAGACGCCTGTCTTCAGAAACTCTCCAGCTCATTCGTCAACGTGGTTTGGCACGAGTCTCAGGCAACCACAAGCTAAAGTCCGAGCTCACAAAGCTGTGCAGAGATGCGATAAAGGAAGACATCAAAGAGAGAAGAGCAGCACTGTTGGCCAGTGCAGCAGAAGCCGGGAAAAATATTCGCAATGCTCGCCTGCCTTCGCCAATTACTAAACCAAGATGACTGCCATCCGACCTACCGATGGATCTATGACATCCTCCAGAAAGGCAATAGACAAAATTATTCATGACTTCTACTCGGATCTCTGTAACAGCCATGTCCACCTGCCCACATACCAAATTCCGCAGGATGGATATGTCATTCCCAACGTTCTCTCTTCTGAAATCCGACAGGCCATTTCGCTGGTAAAGACACGTACAGCACCTGGTCCGGACAATGTCAGACCTGAACACCTGAAGAATCTGCCGCCAGTACTCATAAATACACTGGCCCAACTCTTCACACCCTACCTGTCTGAATGCAAGGTTCCATCCAAGTAGAAAACCAGTAGGACAGTTCTGTTGTACAAGAAAGGAGACATCCAGGACATCGGCAACTATCGCCCAATCTGCCTGCTGTCTGTCGTCTACAAGTTGTTCACTCATGTCATCCTGAATAGTATAGGCAGAACACTAGACGAGGGACAACCATGCGAGCAAGTCGGGTTCTGAAGAGGATTCAGCACTATAGACCATATCCACACAGTGACCAAACTCATTGAAGTTTCGCGAAAGTTCAAGATGCTGCTCTGTCTAACGTTCATCAACTTAAAGAAAGCCTTCAGTTCTGTTGAGACTGAGGCAGTCATCGAAGCCCTGGCCAAACAGGGCATTCAAACTCAGTATATCAAAATCTTCCTCCAGCTGTATTGTGGATTCACCACCAGGATCTCACCATTCTAAAAGGAAGTGATCATTGATGTAAAGAGAGGGGTGTGGCAGGGTGATACCATTTCACTGAAACTCTTCAGTGCCACCCTTGAGAACATCATGTGACACCTTGAATGGGAAGGAATGGGAGTGAAGATAGACGTTCGGCAATTACACCACCTCCGCTTCACTGATGACATCGTTTTCATAATGCCAACATTAGCCAAGCGGCACAAATGCTGGCCGACTTCAACTTTGAGTATGGAAAAGTCGGATTGCAGCTAAATCTTAACTAGACGATGTTCTTGAAAAACAAACTGGTCCCTGAAGCTCCATTTGCTCTCAATGGAATGAACATCTCCAAATGCAGCAGCTATGTGTACCTGGGTCGGGAAATCAACATGAGGAATGACTTGGTGCCAGAACTGCACCGGAGGAAGAGAGCAGTGTGGAATGCATTCAACAGCATCGAAGAGGTAGTTAAGAGAACATAGACGCTAAAACTTCAGGCACATCTTTTAGATTCCACCATTCTTCCTGCACTAACAGATGCCTCAGAGACCCGGGCCCTTCGCAAACAGGATGAGAATTCTATTAGGGTATCCCAAAGAGGAATCGAAAGAGCTATGCTGGGAATATCATGTCTCACTCAAGTGAGAGAAGAAATCCAGAGTTCTGACCTCCATCGATGGTCAAAAATCAGTGATGCTGTCTCGTTTTCCAAGGTTTCAAAAATCAGATGGGACTTTCCTGTTTGAAGTAGAGAAAATCTCCCCCATCAAAGCTTCCCAACCGCCCCTCCGACCTTCGCCCTATGTCCATCGGTGTCTGATGTCTGATTTATCGCTATAAAGAGCTTCTAAGAATCATGGCTGGTGCCATGAAGGAGTCTGGGGTGGGGGAAGGGTGGGGACGTCCTCAGCTGAAGCCCCAGCCCTGGGACTCGGCCAGGTGTGAGCTGCTGCGCTGCCATATGCTGCCGGGCCCTGTGATCTTTCATGTGCTCTTTCCTATATATTGAGGTCACCTGAACTCCCGGATTTCCAAGTACTCAGAAAATAGGATGCAAATGAATCGCCACATCTTTGGGTATAAAGCACATCATGGGGTGTACGTGGACAGATAGTACAGCACGCAGGGCACTTGGTCCCCTGAGCACAGAGACGGGAGTCAGTCCTGAGCACAGCCCAAACAAACAAACACCCATAAAGATATGTATGTCACAGGAAGACACGTTCTCCCTTGTGTGTCAGATGCAGCTTGTTCTGTCTTTGTTCTGGGGATGACGAAAATGTTTAGGGCTCAGGAGGGTTTGAAGGGAGCTTCTGTGTTTTTGGTGTTGCATCTCCACAGCCGCCCATGGAGGGGCTGGCGAGAAGGCCAGCTTTGCTCTGTGCAGGCTGCTTGGGGGCCTGGGTGCTATTCCAGATGTTCCGTGACCCCCAGTGTCTCTGGGAGATGCAGAGCAAACACAGAAATGACTCCTCTTTGTGTGCTCATCCCTCACTACACCTGGGTAAGTGCACACTCACACACACACACGGTGTGTTTCCAATCCCTTACTTTACAAACTGCTGTAGTATCTATGAAACCAGTCTCAATCTTATTTTTACCCTTCCCGTTTGCTTGCTTCAGAATGAATGATGTGTTTACCTGAGGCTTGATGAATGAATGATGTGTTTACTTTCTTTACAGGATGTAATCTTTCGTAATTACCAGAGTCCTGGTACTTGGTGCTGCCTGCGGGTTATGTCCCTGATCTGAGAGGCAAGGGCGTCTCTGCTCTGATGACTCGAGGCTTTATCTCAGCTGGCAAAGTGCCAGCAGCAGGCTTCATGGCAAACACCGGACTTCACTTGTGTCGTGCGGCTTAAGGTGAAGGCTATTGTCCAGTGCCGAGACCTTCCCCGGCAGGACGCTGAGACGAACGGGCTGGTTTCCTGGAGACTTTCCAGCACTCGGGGATCACAGGGCCCGGCAGCATCTGGCAGCGCAGCAGCGCACGCCTGGCTGAGTCCCAGGGCAGGGGCTTCAGCTGAGGACGCCCCCACCCTTCCCCCACCCCAGACTCCTTCATGGCACCAGCCACGATTCTTAGAAGCTCTTTATAGCGATAAATCAGACGTCAGACACCGATGGACATAGGGCGAAGGTCGGAGTTGCGGCTGGGAAGCTTTGATGGGGGAGATTTTCTATACGGCAAACAGGAAAGCCCAAAACCCGTGGAAATAGAGGCACATTTGGGGGGCGGGCAGGGGGAGCATCTCTGCTTCTGGACCTGTCCATGCTCGTGTCTGGGACATCTCAGAATCTTTCTGTGAACGTGACCGTGGATGACTCCCAAGGACAACTATAATGCCCTGGAATGTCTCCAGAACCTGCGAAGTGGAGTCTGGTGGCAGCCAGAGTAGGAAGGGCAGGTATTAGCACCGCTCCGGGCACCGGGAACACAGACTTGGCCAAGAAGGAGAGCTTGGGCCTCCGGGCCGACCCCTCCCCACAGAGCAGAGGGTCCTGCACAGGAGGACGGGTCCTGGCAGGGAGTTGTGAGGGGAGCTGTGGGCATCATTTCTGTGGGGAGCT
Source organism: Sorex araneus (assembly GCF_027595985.1). Lineage (NCBI taxonomy): Eukaryota > Metazoa > Chordata > Mammalia > Eulipotyphla > Soricidae > Sorex > Sorex araneus. The sequence continues at coordinate 1,337,956 of NC_073313.1, forward strand.
GGGGGCAGCTGGGGGCATCAATTCTTTGGGGAGCTGTGTGCAGCTGGGGGCATCATTCCTTCCTGAGTGGGTGAAGATGTTTTAAACCATATCAGTGGGGCTGGTGAGATAACCCAGGTTAAGGCTCTCGCTTTGCACAGCCAACCCAGCTTCCTTCCCTGGCATCCTGTAGGGTGCCCTCAACCCCGCCAGGCATCATCCTCGTTCAGAGGCCCACGAGAAAGCACTGCCACATGTGGTCCCAAAGCCAGAAACCACAGAAGATGGTGCAGCTAAAAAAAATTAAATAAATCAGTGAGTTTTCTGTTTGTGAATTGTATCTCGAAGTCTCGTATAAAATTTTTTAAAAGGCTTCCATGGCAGCTGGGGATGAAGTGGAGTGCTGGAGCACATGCTTTCTTGCAGGACACCCTGGGTGTGAGCCCCCAGACCTGAAGGGTCTCTGAGCCTTGCTGAATGTGGCCCCAAGCCAGAGAAAGAAAGATCCTGTGCTGCTGTTTGCCAGTGTAGACATTCTAGCCACGGGAGCCATGACTCGGTCACTCCTACCTGACCTTTAGACACGCACTGTACTGGGACTGCCACCAAGGTCCACTCCTCAGTGCCCACTGCCCGCGTGTCCACTTCCCTCCCTGTTGTCCACTTCCCGAGCATCCACTCCCCTTTTCTGGTGTCCACTTCTGATCCATAGTGTCCACTTCTCTCCTACAGTATCCACGTCCCTCCCTGGTGTCCACTTCCCTGCCTGGTGTCCACTTCCCTACTCAGCTTCCACTTCCCTTCCACAGTGCCCACTTCCATCTCTAAGTGTTGACTTCCCTCCCTAATGGCCACTTCCGTTTTCAGGTGTCCACTTCCCTCCCTGGTATCCACTTCCGTCTCCCAGTGTCCATTTCCCTCCCTGGTGTCTACTTCCATCCCTTAGTGTCCACGACCCTCTCCCAGTGCCCACTTCCCTCCACCATGGCCACTCCTCTCCCCCAGCTTCACTACCCTCCCCTAGTGTCCACCTCCCTCACCGAGTGTCCACTTCCCTCTCTGTTGTCCACTTCCATCCCTTAGTGTCCACTACTCTATTTCAGTGCCCACTTCATTCCATTAGTATCCACTTGCATCCCCGAGTGCCCACTTCCCTCCCCAAGTGTCCACTTCCCTCCCCGAGTGTCTACTTTCCCCCGACAGTGCTCACTTCCCTCCCTGAGTGTGCCCATTCTGCCCGTTCCCCAGTCCACCTCTAGGAAGTGTTTCAGCTCATGGCTGAGGCTTGAGCCGTTGTCAGCTGCCCGTGAGCCCTGGGCCCTCCCCACCTGCTCACCTGCTGCTGCAAGGGGCCGGCCTGGCTCCCGGAGACAGGAGCCCCAGACTGCTAATGTGTGGAAAAGATTAAGTCTCGCAACTATATCTGGGGTCAACACCGAGGGCGACGGTGTTCTGGACCTCTGTCTGCACCATGTGGAAGTCGATGGTCTCGTTCTGTTCAGCAGGGAGAACCCTTCGTAGGGCGCAGCCGAAAGAACAGACGCAGAGCCCGGAGGAGGGAGAAAAGGCATTTATTCTATGGCAGTTACAGTATTTATACCTCCCTGTTGTGAGGAGGTGGTGCCAGGACCCCCAACAGAAATGCAGGGTGTGGCATGGGATTTAGCTAGTAATAAACAAATGCTGATAGGTTAAGATCAGTAAGATTAGGAGTGGCAACCTTTGCTACGTGTGGCATGGGGTTAGCTAGTGATTAAACAAATAGTGACAGGATAAGATCAGTAAGGTAAAATGGCTCCCTACAGCACCAGGGCAGTGGGTTCTTGACCCTGTGTTCCCAGGGCGGGGGTGGCCTGACCCTGTGTTCCTGGGGTGGTGGTGGCCTGACCCCGTGTTTCCCAGAGTGGATGGTGTGCTGAACCCCTGATTATTTTTTCTTGCAGAACAACATCTCCCTGGAGTGGTGCCAGAATCACAAGCAGTGTTCTAAGGTACGTGGCCTCACACTGCATGCAGTTCCCACAAGTGTGGGATAATGGGGAGTGGCTGAGAGAGAGAAGAGTGAGAGGAAAGAGAGAGAAGGGAGAGATGGGAGCAGAGAGAAGAGGTGGGGGAGAGAGAGGAGAGACAGAGAGGAAGAGGGAGAGGAAGTGGGAGGGAGGGAGGGAGGGAGGAGGGGGTGGACACAGTCCTGGCTGCTGCTCTGGCCCGCCTGGGAGCATGTGCATTGTGAGCCCCTGGGGTCAGCTGTGGAGACCGTGCTGTGTTGTCACATACATGTAGGGTCACATCCACAGTGATCATGCACAGTCTCTCGCTCTAGCCAGAGTTGTGCCTCCCTTTGGCACCTGTTTTTGTCCCGGGGCCCCTTGTCCCACTGGTTGCCTCCCAGCCGCCACCCTGGTGCCATGCCCTGGCCTCCTCCTATATGCAGGTGGTTTGGTCTCTTTTGTGGCCAAACTCAGCAGTGCCTGGGGCCGACTCCTGGCCCTGTGCATGGGAATCACTCCTGGCGGGGCTCTGGGGAGTCTGTGGTGTGCCGGGGTCAGTGTCTGGAAGGCAGATGCCCGTGTGCTGTACTAGACTCTACCCTGGAACTGAGGTTTTCAGAGCAGGGGCTATATCTGCAGAGGAATTCTGGTTGCCTTTCTTTTGAGGCCACCCCTGGTGATGCTCAGTGGTCATTCCTGACTCTGCACTCAGAAATTATTCCTGGCATTGCCCAGGAGACTCTGTGGATGCTGGGGATAGAACCCGGGTCGGCTACATGCAAGGCAAGTGTTCCACCCGCTGTACTATATCTCCAGCCCAATAATTTGATTTTTAAACAACTCATGCCTTTTCTAATGCACATATTCCAGATACCACACCCATATACTACGCATCCTGTGTAGATTGGACTATGTTATGTGTTTGCCCAAATCTGCAACAAAATACACACACACACACACACGAAATATTCTACCTTCAGAATGGCATCAGATTTTACATTCAGTTTATACCACCAAATGCAGTTTACAGAGCTTGCAGCTAGCGCTGGGTTCTTTTCATGAAGGATAGTTGCCCACAGAGAGCCCTTTTCTGAGTGGGGCTCCTTTTCCCTTTGACTTTCCATTAGCACGGCCCTCTAAATGAGGGGCCAGCTGGCAATTTCTCTCCAAGGCCTGAGATGGATATTTTCCTGTCACCCATCGGATCCCCAGCTCTCCCTGAGTCAGTAATAGACAACATATAAGCTTTTCCATCATTGTAAGGAACCTTTTCATGGCCACTGACATGGGACCATTACATCATGTTCCTCTCATAAAATCTATTTCCCTCCCAACTCTTAAGAAGTTGGAATAGACTAGCAGCCTATTCTATAGACCTAACATGATGGCCACTCATTACTCTATTGCAAACTACAACACCCAAAAGGAGAGAGAACAAAGAGGAATGCCCTGCCGCAGAGGAAGTGTGAGGTGGTGGGGGATGGGGTGGGGGTTATGGGAGGGATACTGGGAGCATTGGTGGAGGAGAATGGGTACTGGGGAGGGATGGGCAAACGATCACTGTATGACTGAAATGCAAACAAGAAAGTTCATAAGTTTGTAACTGTACCTCATGGTGATTCTCTAATACATTTTTTAAGTCAGAATCAGGGGCTGGAGTGATAGCACAGTGGGTAGAGTGTTTGCCTTACACACGTCAGACCAAGGTTCGATTCCCAGCATCCCATATGGTCCCCTGAGCACTGCCGTGGGTAATTTCTGAGTTCAGAGCCAGGAGTGAGCCCTGTGCATTGCTAGGTGTGACTCAAAATGAAAAAAAAATTAAAAGTCAGAATCATTCCTAGCTTCCCCACTCCAGCAAGATAGATTCCAGGCGGGATTCTCTGTGGTCCTCTGTGAATCTCTTAGCTATGCAGTGACACTCACATACTGAAAACCAAACTAAATCTTAACTGTTACGTTGCATTCTTCTGTGCAGAGAAACGGCTCTTTCCATGTGCTCAAAACCAGATGGTTTCCCTCCTTTACTGCCTGCTCTGAGCTGTCTTGGTAAGATGTGGTGAGTGAATGAATGGGTGACATTGGTGAGAAAAATCTCACCTCAGTCACCATTCATTTCTGAAAGTGAAAAATCTGATTATTCGAGCTGGTCAAAATGAAACAAGGTCTGGCTGAGGAAGGAAGACTCTGCATGACCGTTGTCTGCTCTGTCCTCTGCTTTCAGCCCCTGCCATGGCTGTTGTCTTTGAGTTTCTTCCTTCTCTGTGAAGGCAGGACGGGAATAACACCAGTGACTTGTACACGGGACTGGCAGTGAGTCGTGTCCTGTGGATGACCATACACCAGCCAGCCGTGGACAGAGCACTTTGCATCTGGGTTTTGCAAATCCTCCCCTGCTCTCTTTCTTACATATGTGCACACTTTTCTCAGATGCCCTCCTGTAGTTCTGTGGGTGAAATCAGGTCCCTGGTTCCTGACTAAGCACATTCACGTGTGAGCTATGCGCTGTCCCTCGGAGAGACTGGGGTCCTTGTTTCCTTCCCCAGCACGTCTCTGTGAAGCAGCCGCCCTCAGGACACTGGTCCTTACGCCCCTGGCTGTGAGAACTCAGTCCCTGGATGCTTGTTTCCCATTTGGTCTTGAGGCTGTGTGTGGCAACAGGGTAATTCGGGGCCTATCTTGGGGCCTTGCATGCTGCTTTGTTCTCAGTGGGGGTCTGGGTAATAGGAGGGCTACAGCTATGAATTTTTCCTCCTTTTCTGGGTGTATTCAGAGCCAAATTTAGAGGTGAGGAAAATGGGTTTTGTTTGTGTGAACATCTGGCCAGCTTCATTTGACATCTGTGAAATTTGTTGGATGAGGGTCAAACCTCTAAATACAACCAAATGGGAGCTTGGAAGGTTTCTGGTTTGTGTTCTACACGTGGGTTCATGTGATCCTGTCTGTAAAGGGAAAGAGAGCTCACTGCCTGAGGGTGCGAAATGCCAGTACCCCTCTACCAGCCTGCGCGACTCACCTCAGGGACACCCATCCTTGCCAGTGTGATTCACCTCAGGAAGCCCTGTATGTGCCTGTGCGACTCAACTCAGGGACCCCTAGACCAGCCTGTGTGACTCTCCTTAGGGACCCCTATACTGCCTGTGGGACCTCACCTCAGGTGCTCTGTACCTGCCTGTGTGACCTCACCTCAGGGACCCCTATACCTGCCTGTGTGACCTCACATCAGGGACCCTTATACTTGCCTGTGTGACCTCACCTCAGGTGCTAGGTACCTGCCTGTGTGACCTCACCTCAGGGTCCCCTATTCATGCCTGTGTGACCTCACCGCAGCGACCCCTAATCCTGACTGTGTGACCTCACCTCAGGGTCCCCTATACATGCCTGTGTGACCTCACCTCAGGTGCCCCTGTACCTGCCCTTGTGACCTCACCTCAGGTGCTCTGTACCTTTGTGTGTGACTCACCCCGACAACCCTATCCCGACCTGTGGGACTCACCTCAAGGAGCCCAGCTTCTGGTCATCATGACGTCACATCAGGGACCTTGTATCTGTTTATGACCTCATGTCAGGGCCCCTCTCCCTCACTATTTGATTCACCAGAGGGCCTCGTGTCTCTACTCATGTGACCTCCCCTCACAGCCCCATCTCTGCCTCTGTGACCTCAGCACACAGCCCCTGTGGTCCCTGTGTGACCTCAGCTGACAGCCCCTGCCCTCCCTGTGTGACCTCTGCTCACAGATTCCTGTCCCAGCCTCTTCAGAGCTTCTTCACAGCTGCTGTGTGACGCCACTTCAGAGTCCCTTCTCTGCCTGTGGGACTCCACAGAGAACTCCATCTCTGTCCATGAGACCCACCTCAGAGAGCTTTCCCTACTTGTGTGATCCACCTCAGTGACCTTGTTTCTACTTTGTGACCCTGAGAAGACCTTCCCAATTCGTTGCAACACATAGTGAACCGTTCTGCCCTATCCAAAGGACCCCAACTCACAATCCCATGTCCCAGCTTAAGTGACCTCACCTCTTCTGTGACCTAACCTCAGAGTCCTGTGTCCCTGCCTGTGTTGACCCCAACTCAGAATTCTGTGATCCTGTTCGTGTGACTCCACCTCAGAGCCCTGTGCCTGCCTCTGTGACTCCACGTGAGTCCCATGTCTCTACATGTGTGATCCCACTTCAGAGCTGTGTCCCTGCCCGTGTGACCCCACCTGAGAGTCCTGTGTCCCTGCTGTGTGACCCCACCTGAGAGTCCTGTGTCCCTGGTCATGTGACCCCACCTCAGTTTCCGTGTCCTTGCCTGTGTGACCCCACCTCAATCCTGTGTCCCTACCAATGTGACCCCACCTCAGAGCCCTGTGTCCCTGCCAGTGTGACCCCACATAAGTACTGTGTTCCTACAAGTGTCACCTCATCTAATAGTCCTGTGTCCCTGTTTGTGTGACCCCACCTCAGAGTCTGTGTTAGTGCCTGTGTGACCCCACCTCAGAGCCCATGTCTCTAGCTGTGTGATTCCTACTCAGAACTCCAAGTCTCTAATTGTGTGACCCCGTGACAGAGCCCATGTTACTGCCTAATTGTGTGAGTATACACACAGTCACACACCTGATGCATACAGACATACACATACATAGGCACAGAAAAACATGCACACACAGACATACATGTCCACACAGAACTCACAGACATAGACACAGCCACAGACCCAAGTGCACACACATAGATACAACACAGACATATACCAAGACAGAGACAAGCACATATATAAACACAGTCATAAGCAGAGACAGATATATACACAAACTCACAAATGTGCAGACACAGCCATATATGAAGAACCACACCCACATGCAGACACACAGACATAGACATGCGCACACACATTCATGCACACAGACAAACATAGACATCTGCACACAGAGATACAGACATATGCACAAAGACACAAGCATATACACAGACACACAGAATATATGGACATACACACAGACATAAACAGACACATAACACAGGTACATGAAACATACAGACATATACGTAGATACCCACGCAGATACCGGCATACAGATGCACACACATATACACGTGCACACACAGACTTATGCACACACACAGAGAACATATATACATAGACATAGATGCAACACTTGTGGAGCCAAAGAAATACAGATGCACACATAGGGACACTCATATGTATAGATATATACACACATGTGAACACACAGATTTAACACAGATATATACATAGACACACCAAAAATGCAAACACAGACATAATGACATACACAGACACAGAAACACATATGTATATGTACACAGAGACACACATGTGCACACAGACACACATAGAGACGCAGAGACAGAGGCGTATACAACATCACACACGTATAGAAAATCACACAGAACAGACATATACACACAGAATCAGGAACACACAGATATATACTCTAACAAACACATGCGAACACAGACACAGTAATATACACAAACTCAGAGAGACATATACGCAGACATATACACATAGACTTATACATTCAGAGACTCACACAGACATATATACACAGATACACATTCACAAATACACAGTCATAACACAGACATATGAAAAGACTCACACGTATGCACACGCAGACATGTACATGGATACACAGAAACACATGTATACATAGACACAATGACACAGACACAGACATATACACAGACACACAGAAACAGAAGTAAAGCACACAGAATGACACACAGAAACACAAAGATGCACAGATATATACCTAGACCCACAGAGACGCATAGATATATGCATAGATAATTGTGGGCATAGACACTTGAATACACAGACAAATACATAGCTACACCGATATCCACGTACAGATATATACACAGATACACACACAAACATACACATACAGACACACACCCAGAAACGCATACAATATACACAGAAATATGCACAGAGACATAAAAAGACACACACCCATGGGCACACACAGACATACAGAAGCATACGAATATATACAAGAACTTTCCCCATGCACACACCTAGGCACACACGGTTTATACACAGATACACTGGTTTGCACACAAAGACACACACAGACATACACTCACAAGTGCTACACTAACACGGAGAGACAAAAAGACAGACATACACAGAGACACAGATATATACCGAGGCACATACACACAGACAGATGAACATATAGCCACCTGTAAACCCATAGACACACAAATACATAAACAGACACACACCCACATGCACACAATCACCAAATGGCCTTTTATACAGATTCACATGCACACACACCTAATACACAAGATACACGCAGGGACAAACAAACACACAATGGGCATCGTATGGAGACAGAGATATATATCAACAAACGCAATGCTCAGATTCATAAACACAGACACATGCACATATGCACATACAGACATGTATATAAATACACACAGTGAACACAGAGACATATTGTATACACCCAGAAACAAACACACATATAAATAGACATGCACATAGACCTATGTGCAACACAGACATGCAGACTCACAGATATATACGCAGACATATGGATACACTCCAGAAATACACATACACTCAGAGAGTATGAACACACAGACAATCACAGCACCCAGACACACAAAGAAGAGCATACACATGTACACTCAGACACAGATATATACACAGTTACATATACAGATACACAGAAACATGCACATACAACGGCACACAAACATACACACAGAGAAAAACGTGCATACACTTAGAAAACACACATAGACGTACACAGACATACACCAAACATAAGTACCCACAGAGATCACAGACCTGTACAATAAAAGTCATGCACATACAGAGACAGCAGACGTGTACAGAGACACATACAAATGCCCACACAGAGACACACAGATAACTTCGTGGACACACAACACACAACACACAAATGTATACAGAGACACACATGAACACACATGTACACACAGATCCGTACACACAGAAACTCAGAGACATATACACTGGTGTACACGTGCACTCACACAACACACAGTATGAGAGAATGGGACACAGAAATATACAGATACACAGACAACAAAGACAATGGAACAGATATATACATGCTCACAAAGACAGACTTGCGAGCACACATATACAGACATAGACTTATAGACACAGATGTACACAAACATATTCACACAAAGAGGCAGACATATGCACATACTGACTTTCACACACACAAACAAAAAGATGTATAGAGACATGCACAGACACATGTAGACACACTGACATGTACACAGACTAACACATGTACACAGAGATAGGAATACACAGAGACACACAGAAAAATTCACAGAAACATAAATGTATACACAGAAATATACAGACACAGGTATTCACACCGACTTATACAGAGGCACACAAATGCATGCACAGACACACAGATTTATCCATGGATACACACAGATACAAAGACACACAAAACATGCACAAATACCCACATGCACAGGCACACAAATGTAAACATAGAAATATACATTTACAGATATAGACATTCATATACAACAAATACACAGACTCAGACACACATGCACATATACAGAGGCACACAGATATATATGCAGACATACATAGTGTAAATACAAGACATAGATATATACAGACACACAAACATATACACAGACACATTTACACACATATACACAGCACACCTTCATGCACACACATGTGCAAACATCAGACATATACACTCAGTCTCTGACACACAAATATACACAGATATTCACTGACACAGCTACCATAGAAACACAGGCATACTCACAAAATGTAGAGATATACACGAATGAACACAAAGACACAGATATTTACCTGGATACACAGACACATGCACATACACACAGACATTTATACACAGATATGCATTCATACAGAGATGGAAACTGCCCGCATAGACAACACACACATGCACAGACATATAGATAGACACATACAAAATAACAGACATATTCACAAAGTAACAGACATATTCACAAAATAACACACATATGCACAGAGACATAGACATACAGAGACACACAGACATGCAGATATGTACATAGACACAAAGACATGATCACGCAGACACACACATATACATAGACACAGATATACAAAGGCACTGCATGAACACACACAAACATGCATACACACATGTACACACAGACTCACAGATACTCACACAGAGACATAAACATACACACTATACAAAGACATACTCAAACACATACTCAGATGCACACACAAAGACAAAGTACAGATATATACAGAGACTCACTGTGTCCCATACAGGGTGGAAGTGGTGGAGCCCCTCAGGCCTTGCCCTTTGCATACAGGCACTGGTGTTTCCTGAGCGGCAGAGACGAAGGTCGCGCCATCAACATCCAAAGGACCACCACAGTGGCCCTGGAACACACGTGTGTGGTGGAACCCATCCTTGGCACAGTGTCTGTGCTGCTGGTAAGCTGGGGGACAGTGTCCCCGCCCTCCGTCCATTTGCAGCTCTGACTGGATCACACTGACCACACCACCTCTCTGCCCCGCTCTGGGGACTCTTCTGCAGAGATTGTACAGACTTGCCACCCTCTTCCCACACACATAGCCACAGACATACATCAAGACATAGAACACAGAAACCACACAGACACACATAGAGAGACATATGCACAGAAACAAACACATGCATACACAGATACACAGTCAGAAAGCACAGACATAGCATACACACAGACACACAGATATATACAGAGGCACATACACCTTCATACACGGGACAAGTACACAGATGCACACACATGCAGACACAGACACAAACACACAAACGCATACACAGCCACACACGTGCATACACACAGACATACACAGTGACACTTATGCACACAGAGAGACATGCACTATGAAACATGCATATACAGTCACAGATATATATAGAAACACATATACATACACAGAGACACACATAAACGGACACATGGACACACACAGATATACACAGACAGTTGCACAGAAAAACACATGCACACACAGACACAGAAATGCACACACAGAAATACAAACACACACAGACATACATAGACAACATACATGCATACAGACATATAGACATGATATAAAGAAAAAACACACAAGTAGATACACATAGAGAAAGAACTATACACAGACACAAATTCAGATGCCCACAACAGATACACATAGACAGAAACACACAAAAGCACAGAAATATACCCAGATATAAACATACATGCAGACATAGGCACACAGACATATTCCCACACACAGAGATACACACTGAGACATACACAGACATACATATACTTGCACACACACTGACAGATATATACACTGATAAAACATGTACACACAGACACAGATACATACACACAGACATGAATACACAGATGCAAATATGCACATAGACACAGAGATATATGGATAGATACACAGAAATGCACACAGACATGTACAGACATATACATAGATGTCCCATACAGATCAATACACATGCACACACAGACACACCAAACATATATATAGACAAATATACATGCTCTCTCACACATATACACTCACAATAACAGAGAGAAACACAGATATCCACAAACACACATCCACATGCACACACACTGACACACACATGTACATACATACATATACAAACACACATATACACAGACACAGATGCACACACAGGCACAATCAGACATATACACTGACACACAGACATACACAGACACACATGCACACAGACAGATGTGTATACACACAGGTGCATTTACAGAAACACATGCACACACAGAGACACAAAGACATACATGCACACACACTGACGCAGACAGATAGACACAGGAAGACATACACAGAAATATTCACTGACATACACAGACACATCCGCATACACCTAAGTAGAGATATATACTCTTGACATGCGTACAGACACAAATAAACATATGCGCAGACACATCTACAGACATATGCATACACAATTATATATGCAGAAAAACAGAATCGTACATACAGGCACATATACAGACACACTATCAGAAACAGACACACGGAGACCGGGACACATAAAGACACACATGGACATACACAGACAAAAAGACATACATATCCACATTGACTCCCAGACACAGTGACATATACACAGAACCGCACATAGACAAGTACATATAGACACAGAAAACATTCACAGACACACCTTATGCACACAAAGGAAAATAGGCATACTAAGAGACATAATCACATACAGATACACACGGAGACTCAGACAGACATATACACAGACACATTCTCATGCCACACAGTCACAACATGGACTTATGCACAGACTCACAACATGAACACACACAAACACAAAAACATATACACAGACACACAGAGACATAGCCACATACACATGCGCAACAACACATGTGCACACACAGACATATACACAGACACATGCATACACACACCAACACATTGACATAAAGACAAGGACACAGATACATACACACACTGCCATGGCACACAGTTACAACACGACTTGTGCACAGACTCACAATATGTGTGCACACAGACACAAACAGATATATACACAGTCACACACAGAAATGCACTGCCACATACACATGCACACCAACATATGTACATACCAACATATGTGCACACACAAATGCATAAAAACACATGCGCACATTAACACCGATAAAAAGACAAAGATGGACACATATACATAGTCACAGACACACATATATACATAGGTTCAAAGACACAATGACACGGATATGCACAAACATATATACACAAAATATACACAGACATACAGACACATATGTAGCCACACTAATATATACACACAGGCACACACATTGTATACACAGATATGTAACCATAATACCAATACACATATCAACACACATTGACAGATATATATATAGTATCACACAGACACATACATAGATGCACACCCACATGCAACACAATCACAACATGGCCTTATATACAGACCCACAACATGAGCACAGACAGACATGAACACAGACACATATGCGCCGACACATGTACACAGAGAGGTACACACAGACATATGCCAAGAAACAGACATAATCATATACAGATAAACAGACTCACACAGACACATGCCACACATTAAAACAGATTTTTGCATGGGTTCACAACATGCACACACACAGACAAAAATAGACACATACACAGACATAGACATCCATACACACATTCACACACTGACAGACACAAAGGCACACAAAGACACATATACACAGTAGAAAATATGCATTTATATATATATGCACAGATATAGCGACACAGACGCATACATATACACAGACATACAAAGACACGGACACGCACGTAGAACACAAATATACTCAGACACCCAGTGAATACACAGCTACACACGTATGCATATGCAAAGACACACATAATCATACACAGAGACTCAGATACATATAAACAGATACACATGTGCAGAGACATATGCACGCACAGGCACATACATAGACACACATGTGTACACAGAGACACACAGACAGAAAGACACACACATATAGACACACAGACATAAGACATACATACACAGACATACACAGACTCACAGAGATGACACGCATGAGCACACATGGCATACATGACATATACACATATATACAAAGACACAGACATATAGACAAACACAAATCGACATACAACATATATACAAAGACACACCCAGTGCACACAGGTATACACACAGACATATACCAAGACATATACAAAATTTCACACAGACACTTATAGACATATTCATAGACACAGACCCATGTGCATAGACATATTGATACACAGACATATACAGATACACACAAACATATAGAACACATACATGGTACAAACTCACGCAGAAACACATACAAACACAAAGACATATACAGATACACACATAGAAACAAAGGCACGCACATACATACATAAACACACAGAAACAATGACACAGAAATACAGAGTTAGACATATAGAATGATGCACACACACATATATATACATAGATGCACCCTATAAACATACAGGTACACAAGCATATACAAAGACACAAACATGTTCTTGCACTCAGACACACAGACACATGCAGAGGTACACAGATACAGAAATTACAGAGATGCACACATGCTCACAGATAAATGCATATACATATACATACACATTTTACAGATATGTATATGCTCACACAACACAACGCCACACAAATTCACACAGATATATACAAAGATGCAAAATCACACATATATACAGATACATTGACACAGACCCACATAGACATATACACTGAAACATTGACATATACACAGACACACACCCAAATATATATAAACAGACACATGCAGTGCACACACAGATACACAGGCATATACCAGGACACACATACTCATTCCCAAAGATTCACACATACTCTCAGACATATACACAGACACACTCTCCAACAACACAGTCACAACACGGACTTATACACAGAATCACAACATGGACACACACAGAGACATACATAGACACACAGACATATAAACAGCTGAATATATGTGCACAGAAATGTTTGCACACACAGATGTGTACACAGACACGTGCACACCACTGACACCCAGAGACATTGACGGACACAGTGATATATATGGAAACACAGGCTATACGCAGACTCACACATGTGTACACACACAAGAACACAGACATACACAGACACAGACAGACCTACACATACAGCATATCCATAAATACACCTAATGCAAACACAGACCTCTACACAGGCCTATACCAAGACATACACATAATCACACATAGAAATATAGGCTGACACAGACAATATACACACACATTCATATGCAACACCGTCAGAACACGAACTTTTACCAGAATCACAACATGCACATGAGACATATACAGTCACATACATGTTTACAGACACATGCGCAGACACAGACATATACAGTGACTAAATACACATAGACACACATGTATACAGACACATACAAATACACTGACAGTCTCATAGACTCCCAAGACGCAGACATACTTACACTACACATATACATAGACTCACAACCACAATGACACTAACATATGCAGGCATATACATAGACACACATACGCAAACACACAAGCACACACAGATATATACACAGATAGACACAGACATAGACATAGAATCACACAGACATGCAAATATATAAACAGAAAGCCCCAATGCACACAAAAATACACACAGTCATATGTGAAGACATACACAGACATACACCCATTACAACAGAGTAATAACACGGACTTATACACAGACTCACAGCATGCATAAACAGACTTATATACAGGTGTACAAAGAAATATACAAGCCACACATTTGTACACACACAGACGTAAACAGACATACATGCACAAATACTGAGAGACACAAATTCACACACATATATACATAGAGACACCATGATATATGCAGAGGCACAGGCATATACACAGACCATACACAGGCACACAAGTACACACATACACACAGACACAGACATTGACACAAATATATATACACAGATATACACTGTACACACAGATATACAGACAGGCTTATGTGAGCCACACACATAATCACACACAGACTCACATACACATATACACGGGCACACATGCAACACACAACTCGGTCTGATGCACAGATAACATGCACACACACAGACACAGACATATACAGACACACCTACCTAGATACTGTTACACACATGCGCACACAGACATACACAGAAATTCATAGACAAATGTGCACATTCTGACACAGAGATACAGACACAGATATACACACACACATATATATAGACACAGATACAAGACGCAAACATACACAGACACACACATGCGACTGCAAGCCCACACATTCATATACAGACACACAGACATATAGACACATGTAGGATAACATTGGTTTGTCCTTTCTCTCTCTTTTGTGAACCCACAGACAAACAGTAATTTAATACAGACACACCCAGTGCACACACAGTATCTTACAAGCATATGCAAAGACACACATATGCACAGAGATACACACAGACTCAGATATATACATGGAGTCATACCCACATGAAACAAGTCACAACAGGGTCTTATACACAGACTCACAACATGTGCACATTCAAACAGAAACAGACATATGAAAATATACATAGCTATACACACAAACACATGTGCAAACATACAGAGACATATACATAGACACGTGCATATGCCGGCACACAAACATATACAGAGACACAAAAACGTCCTCACACTGACAGGCACAAACCCAGAGACACAAATCTGTGTACAAAGACACATAAGCGTATATACAAACACAGACACACAAGCACACACCCATATACATAGATATATAGAGAGATACACAGAGATACACAGATATATACACACTGAAACACCCAATGCATACACAGATACACAGGCATATGCAAAGAAGCACACAGACTCACACAGGCATATACACAGACAACATGCACAAGCAGCAGTCATAAAACAAATTTATACACAGACACACGACATGTGCACATTCAGAAATAGACATATACACAGACATACGCACACACACGCACACACAGATAGATATATACACAGACACAACCAGAGCATGTGCAGATACAACAGACATATATAATGGCACACACATGTAGACATAGAT
The DNA here is from genome assembly GCF_027595985.1 of Sorex araneus. Taxonomy (NCBI): domain Eukaryota; kingdom Metazoa; phylum Chordata; class Mammalia; order Eulipotyphla; family Soricidae; genus Sorex; species Sorex araneus. The sequence goes on from NC_073313.1 coordinate 1,354,621, forward strand.
ACAGACTCACAGGCACCCTACTGTTTTTGGCGTATTGAATATGCCACGGGTAGCTTGCCAGGCTCTCCGATAGGGGCAGAGGAATCGAACCTGGGTCAGCTGCATGCAAGGCAAATGCCCTACCCGCAGTGCTATCATTCTGGCCCAAACAAATATTTCTGCAGAAACACAGGTACAAACACATGCACACACAGACATATATGGAACACATAGAAATATATACACACATGCATAGACACACATGCATACACAAAAACAGAAAGTTAGACACAAGTACACAATTAAATGTACACACATACATATAGACACACATCTACTCATACATACAGAGAAATATACAAACACATCTGCGTATGCACACAGACACATATACAGACACAAGCACATGCTGACATAGACATGCACACATACTCAGATACAAATGGAACACACCCATGTACACACAATGAAATAACGATATACTGATATACATGGGTAGACACACATATATAGACAGACACGGTTAGACACATATGCAGATACAATGACACAGACATATACAGCATGCACAGGTAGACACACATGAACACACAGACAGATACACAGGAATACACAGACACAGACATACACATATGCTTACACATAGACATACACATACACACAGCAATATACATACAGAGACATACACAGAGACACATATATACTCAAACATAGATAAACATGTATATACAGAAGCAGAGACATGCAAACATGGTCACACAACACAAAAAAATTATACATACATATAGATTCTCACATATGCAGAGAAACACACATGTGAACTCAGACACACTCATAAACACGGACACTCAGAGACACACAGTATATATACAAGACACACACATGCACAGACATATGCACACTCAACACAGACATATGCACAAATACAAAATACAAATACATGTACAACACATCTGGAGACAGTACACACATGTAAACACAAATGCACATTTACAAATAGATAACCGACATATACCACACACAGACATATACACACATGCAAAGAAACACAGATACATATATTTGAAGATACACAAATGTACACACAGACATTCAGAGACACACATATGTACACTGACACAAATGAACACACAAACATGCACACATATACATATATGTACACAGACACATTTATACAAACACATACACAAAAAGGAATACAGAGACACTCCAACATATACACACAGCCATATACACAGACCACCATATGGCACACATATACAGACATGTATACACAAGATAGCAAATATTTACACACTGAGAAAGAGACACACAAAAATACACAAACATACACACAGTGACATACACATATACACATTATCACTGTCACTGTCATCCCGTTGTTCATCGATTTGTTCGAGTGGACACCGGTAACATCTCTCATTGTGGGACTTATTGTGACTGTTATTGTCATATCGAATACGCCATGGGTAGCTTGCCAGGCTCTGCCATGTGGGCGCGGTATTCTCGGTAGCATACCAGGCTCTTCGAGAGGGGCAGAGGAATCGAACAAGGGGGGGCCGCATGAAAGGTGAGTGCCCTACCGCTGGTCTATTACTCTAGTTCACACGTATACACCAAGATACATAATCCTATACCAACACATGCATAAATCTGAACACAGAGAGGCAGACATATACACAGACACACCCAAATATACAGATACACACCCACATGCAAACACACAGACATACATATTGATACACAGAGACACACAGAGACATACACAGAGCCATATACAGAGGCACACAGAGCTATATACCCAGAGACACAGACATGCACATACATAGACACCCATATAAACACAGAGTAAGTCACACAGATACAAATATAGACATGCATACACAAACATATACACATGGAGACACAAACAGAGATACATAAACACACATACGGTTGTACACACAGACACACATACCCACACAAAGCTAGCATATGCAAACACATATACGCAACACACACACGCACACAATACAGACATGCACAAACTAAGAGTCACACACATATACACAGGAACATACCAACATGTAGACCCACAGACAAAACAGATATACAGACTCACACGTGGGCACACTTAGATACACATATAAATATACACAGAGAAACACACAGAAACAGACATATATACTAAAATATGCACACACAGACTCAGATATAGACAGACACAATCACAGTACACAGAGACATTTACACAGACACAGTTGCGCAGAGATACAGACACACACTTATACAGACTCAAATGTACTCATAGATACCCACATGAACACATAGACAAACGGAAACACAGATCGAGACAGAAATGACATAGACACGTACACATACACAGTACACGTGCACACAAAAATAGAGACAGATACATAGACACACACTTGCACACACATGGAAACATAGACACATATACACACAACACAGACTTATATAGAGACACAAAGTTATAGGCATAGCCATACAGACACGATAACACATAGACACAGACATAAACACACAGAGACTTAGGCAGACATATACACAGAAACAAACTGAAATGCAGACACAACAAAGACATACAACATAGACATATAACCATGTACACATTTATGCATGGACACAGATGCACACACAGAAATATAAACAGAGACTCACATACCCACGTGTACACACAGACACACAATGGCATATACAGAGATACACATGTACACGCATACAAAAATAGACACACACATAAAGTCACATGTGCATGGATATATACACACAGATACACACAGATATACACATGCACATAAAACACATGCAGGCACATACATGTACAGAGAGATTTACACAGAAAAAACAGATACACACATGCAACACACCAGAAAACAGACATACACAGACACGCATGTGGACACACATGTACACGCAGACATAAACTGACGCACACAGACATAAACCCAGACACGTTCAATAGAGACACACAGATATATGCACACCGAGGATCTAACATACAAATACACACTGGCATATACACAGACATAAACCCACATATCCAAACAGAGATACACACAGACACACAAACAATACACATACACATACAGACTTAAAGACGCATAGAGTCAGACATACACATGTGCCCACCCACAGAAATACAGAGACACATACATAGAAGTACAGAAAAATGCACAAACGCGGACATATGCAAAGACACAGGCACCTATAGACACACATGAATATACAGACATACAAATCAAATACATACATGTTTACACTTGTACACACATTCACATAGATACAACATGCACAAAGATAAATGAATTCAGGTATATACATAAAGACATACAGACAAAAAGAGGCATATATACACACACCCATATGTACACAGATTCACACTGATATATACAGATACATGCATGTACCAACAGACACACACAGATGTAGACACACAGAAACAAACAGTGACAGAGACAGACACCCATATATACATAGAAATGCAGGTGCACACACAGACATGCAAAGACATATACAAAGACACATGCATATGTACAAACTGAGTAGAAATATGTACAGATACACAGAGACTCAGATAGGTAGAGACATATAGACAGAGACATAGACATACACAAATGCACACATGTATGTAGACATAGTTCAGACACATGCATATACAGACACAGACATATAACCAAACTCCCGGACATACAGAGACACACACACACTTGCAGAGACATGTACACAGACACAGTGTGCACACACATGAACATGAAGACACACAGACATATATAAAGACACAAAAACGCACAATTATAGGCAGACCTATACACAGAGTCACACACATGTACACCCAGACATATACAAAGACACACAGAGGGATACCCAGATATACACACAAAGTCACACACCCAGTGCATACACAGATACACATACATATACACAGAAAGACACAGACATACACTTAACACAGAGACTCGCACAGACTTATACACAGACACAGACCCACATGCACACACATAAATTCAACACAGACATACACAGATGCACACACCTGTGCAGTGACAGACACATAGAGCTACACCCACATGCAGACTTAGATACATACATGTACACACATTCACACATAGACATGTATATACATACATGCACATAGATATAGACATTTATATACATGCAAAGACACAAGTATACACACAGAATGTATAGACATACACAGACATGCAGACATGTAGATAGACACACAACACAGGTGCACAGAAATATAGACATATACACAGATACAGGCACACACCAGCATAAGATGCCCACACAGATACACATGTACACACAGACATATACACCAGAGACATATATATATATACATAGACATAGATATAATAGTTGCACAGGAACAATTAGTCATATCTACAGACACACACAGAATGCACACACATGCACACACAGATATATACATAGACATATATCAGACATATAGACAGATACAGAATTATACTGACACACAAGTATACATACACTCAAACACAAACATGCATACACAGACACAGACATACAGAGATTCAGACATAAACTCATACCTACATGCACACAGACAAAACACATGTACACAGACTCACACAAATGTGCACAGACAAATATACAGACACCCGGACACACAAAATGAACACAGACACACACAAGACATTAAAGTACACAGGTGCACACACATATATAGAGGCATACACAGATACACAGATGAATATACCAATACACACAGACAAGGACACACATACCCAAATCATAAACATGCACACAAAATGGACACACACAGACATATACACAGACATACACCCACATACACACAGACATATGTAGATGTACAGCGACTCACATGTACTTAATCACACACATGCGAGCTGACAGGCACCCACATGGACACAGAGACACACTCAACATGTACACAGATATGCGCATATATACATATACACAAAGCTCAGACTACATACACAAAGACATACATATACACAGATTTACACTGGCATGCATACAGAGACACACATGCACTCATACAGACACAGAAACATAAGCATACTTGCACACACAAATGAGAGACAACACACACAAACCCACAATGACACACACAAGCACCTATAGACAGACAACCAGACATATACACACAACCAGACATATACAAATACGCACAGAGACTAACAGGTATATAGACAGAGAAACACAACGATAGACACACAAATATACACATAGATGCACTGCTAATCACACAGACACATACACATGCACACACACTGAGACACACAAACATAGACATAGAAACACAGCTACGTGGACACAAAAACACAGCTATAGATGCAGAGATAGACATAAACAGATGTACATAGAAACACAAATATGCATAGATATAAACACAGACACTCATGCACACAGACCCATGCAGACATATATACATACATACAATCATCACCCAGAGACATATACACACACAGTCACAGAAAACTGAATTGTGCACACATAGACTCAGACACGCACACATACATAGACACATGAAAGTACATAGACTCATACATATAGACACACTTAACATGTACATACATATACACATATAAACACAGACATATACAGACATTTACTTGCATGCACACTTAAGCACATACAGACACAGACATATATCCAGATAAAAACACAGATATATTCATAGACACATACACACTAGCATACACAGACAAATATATACACAAACATACAAAGAGACTCACACAGACATATACATATACACATGCACACAGCTACAACATGTACATATATACAGACTTATGTGCACAGATACGGACATAGACACAGAGACACACAGATGCATACACATAGATACAGTCACACAAACACAAATACACTGAGCCATAGACATACACAGATATACATGCTAACTCACATTTACACACACTAACTCATATACAAACATAGATACACACATACACACAGACAACTAGTATACACATAGACACATGCACACAAACTCATCTCCACTAACACATATAGACATATACACACAGAAGTACAGAAACAAACATGTCCACAGACAGGCATATTCAGACACATGCATACACAGACATGCACACTATCACAGACACAATATATACACAGACATATGCATAGACACATGCATACAGAGAGCAACACACATATACATAAACACACCTACATGCTCACATAGACATATACATGTACACACAGACATACACACAATCAAATGCACATATACATAGAAACACATGTATGCAAGTGACATACATATATATATACAAAGATATACAGACACACAGGCACAGACATGTATAGAAACAGACTTGTGCACAAAGAAACTCAGCCCTATATACAGACACACAGAGACTCACACATATATATATATGCAGACACATTCACACTCAAAAACACACAGACAATTATACAGACACATTAGGTATACATAGACACACGTGCACACACAGAGACACATAGACATACACAGAATGACAAATACACAGGCATATGAACAGACACCTTTTCCAAACAGATGTACACACAAAAAACATATACATAGATACATAATTTGCAGACACAGACACACAGATATATACACAGACACAAAACAGATACATATGTGTAGACATACATGCGAACAGACATATATTCAAGCACAGATATACATACAATCTCACATGAACAACACACATATAAACACATTTGTATAAGCACATAAAGACATAACATATACTCATGTACACAAGCAAAAACACACAGAAATGTACATAGAGACACAGAAACATACAGACTTACAGATAGACACACAAATGCTCACACAGACATACATAGGTATTTACAGACAATGTACTATAAGAGCAAACAGACATACACTGACACTGATGCATACATGACACAGACATAGTGAGACACAGACATAAAGACACATGCACAAAGATACACAAAGACATATACACAGACACAAGCATACACAGTCACATAGACATATGCACAGACACACATGTGTGCATATGCAGACATATACACAGGTATAGAGACACAAACATATATATAAACTCAGAGACAGATGCATTCACTTAGACACATATAGATAGCCACAAACAGACATTAACACATGCACGCACAATCATAATGATACATATAGATATTTAAACAAAAGCACACAGACATACGAACATAGGGGCATAAATTGATCAAAAGTTGCATGCACACACTTATGCACAGAGACACACACCCAAATGCACATAGAGAGATATACTCAGGCATATACACAAATACAAGCACAAAGTCATATACAGACACAGAGACACACAGATATTTGCATAGACACATGCCGGAGTCCAGCTCCGGCATGAAGACCACCGACTCAGAGATGAAGCATTGACCAGCAGCTATCAAGGCTGAAGGCAAGGTTTATTCTCAAGCAAGCAGTTTTTATATTCTTAACATACCTTGGCCCAGGCACGTAGCCAAGTCAAAAGATGTTCTCATGAGTTATACATCAAACAGGCATATTTTGTGTTTGTCTCAGGATGTTCTCATTAAAATATACCAAGTCAGATTATTTCCAAGGTTACTTAGAGCACGAGGAGTATGTATGTGCAGGATGTGTCCTGCTTATCTTGCTGGTAGATTTATGGGTGTTGGAAAGTTCTCAAGTAAATGTATGAAGTTACCTTCAAAGCCCCTCTTTCAAGAGGCCCTCTGCACAGGACTCTCCCAAGTCCCCCGTGCAGGTCATACAAAGTTCATTATCCCACGCTGGTCTCTAGTCTCTAGTCTATGTGCTCTAAGCAATCCCACTACAGACACACAGATGCATGAATAGACACACAGATATATACACAGATATGAAGACATATAGACAAAAACACAGACATATACGAAAGGAGACAGACACACAGAAACATACAGACATATACAAAGGCACACAAAGACAAATAGACATATAAGCACAGAGGCCCACACAGAAATACAGAGACACAGTTCACACACAAGCACAGAGAAACACACAGAAATATACACAGACACAGGTATATGGATAGACGCAGAGACATGCACACACCTACACATACACAAACATAGACATATAGACAGACACACACAAACATATACACAGACACACCCAGTGTATGCACGCATACACACACAGACTATATAAAGACACACACATACACACACAGAGATTCAGAGTCACACAGACATACTCAAACATGCAGCACAGTCACAACATGAAATTATATAAGGGCTCCAAACATGCACACACAGCTACAAAATTGACATACACAGAGACATATAGACAGCCACACACAGATGCACAAGACACATATACACAGACATACATGCAGACACACTTATACACAGACACAGATACACACATAGATATATTCAGACACATATACCCATGGCATTATACAGATTCATATGCTTATGCACAAAAAGACATACAGATAAACACGGATATGTACACAGAGACACACACAACCATGCACATAGACAGAAGAGATGTACGCAGAGAACATACATAGCCACACACTAATATATGCACAGACATATATAGAGACACATGTAGATACATAGGGCAGACATATATACAGACACACACAATCATACTGATAGAGACATATACAAAAATACACAGAAACACAGGTATATAAACACAGACATAAGCATAGATTAACAGATGTGCACACACAGACATAGACAGTCATATACACCCACAGAGACACACACACATAGACACATGAACACACAGAGATACATACATAGACATATAGACACAGACACAGACTTATACAGAGGCACACAGAGACATACATAGAGACACACAGATGCAGTGCACACACAATCACAAATAAACATAAATATACACAGACACACATATATATGCATAGACACAGACAGATGCACACACAATCAGAGAAATACACAAACATACACACACAAACATATACACACATGCACATACACAGGCACTCAGACATACAAAGACACACAGACAAACAGGCATCTACACAAACACAGATATGTATATAGTTCTACACTGACACACACATGCACACAAGCAGACATACAGTTACCCACAGATGTATAAACATCCACACAGATATATGCACAGGCACGTAGACATATACACAGAGAGCACACATATGCATACACGGAGACATAGAGAGAGACGAATGGCATGTATGCACAGACATAAAGACATGCAGGCATATTTATAGACAAACCCACTTGTGCACACAGACATATACACAGACACACACCTATATGCACACACTGAGACACACAAATAGACTTATAGACAGACACACGCATGCACACACAAGACATATAGATTTATAAAGACACATGCAGATACAAACCTACACAGACAAAAGTTGCACTTGTAAACAGGGCATATAGACATATACATAGGCATATGCACAAACAGACATGTGCACACAGACATACACAAAAATATACACAGACATAGAACAGACATATAGAGACACATACATTATCTAGGTACACACAGATATACAAACACATACACATAAATATACACAGACACAACATATACACACATGGACCAACACACATGCTCACACAAACACACACATATAGACACACAGGCATACAGGAATGCACACGGAGACACAGATTTTTATACACAAAGATACTCAGGTCAATGCAGACACATGAACAGAGACACACAGACTTGTAGACATTTATAGAGACACATGCACACACATACACATAAGACATACACAGAAACACATAGACAAACAGAAATACACACAGAGAAGCACATAGACATACACAGACACAGTGCCCACACAAGCACACAGACACAAACAAATACGTAGAAACAGACACACATAGAGATATGCCTAGACACATAGGTGTGTGCACTCACAGACAAGCAAACACATTGCACAAACTTACACAGACACACATATGCACATATACAGATAGAGACATATGCACAGACACAAAAAGACACACAGACTTGTCACAGACACACATAGAGATCTATACAGACATAACCCACCCACACACCCACTCACAAAGCCACAGATAAATACACAAAGATGTACACACAGACACATGTGCAGACACACAGACGTATCTACAGACACATACATACAGAGACAGGCATATCCACAGAGACATACAGACATTACACTGACACACTCAGATACACACAGACATACACAGACACGCATGCACACATGATACACATGTACACAAAAACTTTATGCCCAAGGACACACAAACATATACACATGCACACTTGCACACAGACACACAAGGCACATGCACAAACACCCATGCTCACACACATATAAACACACACAGACACACATAGACACAGTCACACACACTGCACGACACACAGTCACACAGACACAGACACAGACATGTACACACATACAGACATTCATAGTGGAAATAGACACAGATATGTACACAGACGTACAGACATAAAGACACATCTGATCATATACATAGACACAGACCCAGAGATATATGCATGTATATGCAGACATATTCACCGAAAAATACTGCCAACAGACACGAATACATACACAGACATGCATATGCACACACAGAGAAACATAGACTTATAGAAACACACACATGCATACATATACATACAGACACACCTATATATATAGATGACATATATACACAGAGATATATTCACACACTGAGATGCACACACAGAGAAACACAGACATATAGAAACATACACATGTATGCGTATACATACAGACACACCAATATATACATAGATAACGTATACACACAGATATATTCACACACTGACATGCACACAGAGACATATATATAGACACATACAGAGGTACAAATACATGCACTAACAGACATATACACAGACACATGCACACACATAAACAGAGAGAAATGCACACACATGTACACACAGACATACAGACATATACACAAACACATACAGAGATGTATACACATTCAAACAGAGACATACAGACATTCACATACAGACACACAGACAAATACAGAGACACACACATAGATGTATACACAGAAACACATGTACGGTCATATACAGTGACACACAGACATATACGAACAGGCACACACATGGCAACACAGTCATACACAGACACACAGATGCAAACATACATAGACACAGAGACATGCACACAGACATATACACAGAAGACACAGATATACAGACATGCATATAAAGGCAAGAGATATATACACGGATATATATGTACATATATCTATATATACATATATACACCTATGTGGATGTATATATGTGCATATACATATACATATATACACATAAATACACATATGCATCTGTAGGGTAATAGCCTCGGGTTACACAAGGACACAGAGGTCATTCTCATACAGACACAGACATACAGACACATTCACAGACTCATAGATTTATACGGAGACACATAGTCATACACAAACAGATACAAAAGACATACACATGGAAACATGCACAGGCACATACAGAGACACGGCTACATGCACACACAGACAACAGACCCACTTACAAAGCCACAGATAAAGACACGAAGATGTTCACACAGACACATGCACAGTCACACACACATATCCACAAACACACACATACATACAGAGACAGGCATAGACAGAGAGACATGCACACAGACATACATACAGAAGACACAGATACACAGACATGCACACAAAGGCAACAGATATATACTTGTGTATTTATCTACACAGATACACATATATACATGTATATACACAAATATAGATGTGTATATGTGCATATAAATATACATATATGCACATATATACATATATGTGTAGGGTAATAGCCCCGGGTTACACAAGGACATACAGGTCACACAAGGTCATAAACATGCACAAACAGACACAGAGACATACAGACACATATACAGACTCATAGATTTATACAGAGACACACAGACATCCACAAACAGATACGAAAGACATACACACAGAAACATGCACCGGCACATACAGAGAAACAACGACATGTATAGACACGGCTACATGCACACACAGACAACAGACAATACAGAGATACATGCGTACAACATACAGATACGCAGGGACTTAGATATATACATAGACATACAGACACAATCACACTGACTTACAGACATTCACACAGATACACACATGCTCACACAAACACACAGATATACAATAGATGCACTCAGAGACACACATATACAGGCACACACACAAACAGATACATAGACATACACAGACATACAGACGTATACTGAGACACAGATGTTCACACCGATACACAGACACACCCATGCACACAGATACAGACACATGCACGCATGGATATAACTCAAATGTACAGAGACACACATGCTCACAGACATATAATGACAAAACACAGATATATGCATAGACACAAGGACTCAATCACACAGACACACATGGACCTATGTTCAGACACACAGATGCACATAGACGTATAAATTCACAGATACACATATATATATACATACATTCTCTCACACAGAACCTAGCCATATACACAGACACAGGAATATGCACTCACGTGGACACACATGCACACATAAGACAAAACACATATACAGAGATATGTCACATACTCAGAGACACAAAGACGTATACTCACAAATACCCTGACATATACACATCTGGTCACAAAGACACAAATACAGACATATACAGAAATACACAAATACACAAATACACCTGTATACACAGAACACAGACATAGACACAGATACACACATATCGACCAACACACACTTGCACACACAGAATCACACACCTTCACACAAACATTTATAGATGGACACATACACAAAGAGACATGTGCAGACATATATGCATATAGAGATGCACACAGATAAAACACACATAAACACAAACAAAAATACTCAGATACACTCTTGCACACTTTACAAACATATATAGTATATATAGTATATAGCATATATAGTATATATATACACACAGAGACATGTATACAGAAACACACCCAGATGTGCACAATAGACACATAGACATATATATGGAAAAACACATGCATACACAGACACACGGTAAGTTATACATAGATACACAAACAGAAAAGGACACACAGACGTATGCACAGACAGAACCATATAGATAAAAAACACACACAGGCATATAAATAGACATATACAGAAACCAATATGCACTCACACGGGAAATATACACAGATACACAGAAACAGACACTCACATGCACATAGACTCTCAAAAATATATACACAGACACAAATAATATAGATACACAGAAAAACACAAGTACTCTCAAATACACACAATTTCACATTACAAAAAGGCATATATACACACAAAGAGACATATGCACAGACAGAAACATGTACCATAGAGACACCCAGACATATATACAAATAAACATGCATGTACACACAAATACACATGCACAAACACAACACAGGCATATACAAGATACACAGAGGCATACATTCAGAAATATACACTGCAGACACAGACATATAGAAAAACATATGAATACACATGCACACACAACATAGACATATACACACAGAGAGACATATACACACATAGCATCATAGAGATACACAGACATATAGAGACACAGAGACACATACACATATACTAAACACATGAATACATACACATACATACTCAGTCATGCATTTATGCTAGACATGTACACATGCATATAGACAGACACATAGCCAAAACACAGAACATACAGACACAGCAACATACAAAGACATACACATTTAGAGACACAGAGACATACATAGTCACCCACATGCACAGACACTAAAGAACATAAACACACACATACATACAGACATGGACTGCATACACAGAAAATGTGCATAAACCCCTACCGCATAGATACACACATATATACATAGATACACAGACAAAATTATGCACAGAGATACTCAGACATGAACACAGAAAGATACACAGATAGACATTTACACAAACTCAGGCAGATACAGACAGATACATTCACAGACAGATATATACTCAGATCTACCTGTGCACCTGAAGACATACAGTTGCATAGACAGGCTCACACATGCACACACAGACAACCCATATACACACAAATACACATAGAGATACATAAATCGACATACACCAGACACACCCAGTGCAACACAAAGACACACAAACAGGCCTATACACACATACACAGACACAAAGACATATATACACACAGACATATATACACACTGACATACAGAGGCACACAGAGATAATCAGACATATACATAGAAACTAAGAGGCACATAATATGTAGATAAGACGTGCAGACACAATCACATATAGACACACATAAATGTACTCAAAGACATACAACATATGAGCAGACACGAATAGACATAAGGTAGACACACTCGGATATACACATAGACACAGACACAGTTACATACAGACATGCTAGCACACATAGATGCAGACATCCTCAGACACACACAACATACACAGACACACACACACATGATCATACATAGGCACACACATACGCACACATCCCCTCCACAGGCATATATACAAATACACATGCACAGAAATACACGTGTACACAGAGACGTATGAGAGATACATATATGCACATATAGACATATATACAGACACATTTGCACACACCCATAAAAATATACACAGAAATGCATAGACATAGACACATGTACACACATATAAGACAAATACAAACATATCACCAGAAAGACATACAAACATACACACAGAGACACACAGACAGATAGAAATATATGCACACATCTTAGCCACACACATGTACACCCACATTAAAATATGAAGTCACACACAAGCACACAAACATCCATACACATACAGAGACTGACATGTACACTGACACATCTGCTCACACATATATACACAGACATATACAGATACAAATACATGCCACTGCACTCATACACAGATACAAAATACAAACATAAGACCAGCACAGACATATGTAGACAATACACACAAGTAAACACAAATACACATTTACAAATACACAGACAATAGACATACACCACACACACAGACATATGCACACATACAGACAGACACAGGCACATAGACATCAACACGGAGACACACAGACACAGAAATCCACACACAGACATATTCAGATACATGCACATAGATATAGACATGTACACAAACATGCACGCAAAAATACACATGTCCGCACAGACAAACATGCCCACGGACATATATATTCAGAGACACAGCATGCACACCGACATACACAAACTGAGAGTCACACGGACATACACAGAAACATACTAACATGTTGAGCCACAGACAACACAGAGATATACACAGATTCACATGTGGGCACACACAGACATAAATAGAAATATACACACAGAGACACACAGAAACACACCCTGACACATACACTGACACATGCATAACAAACTCAGATAAAGACAGACATATACACGAAGATACACCTAAACAGATACACAGATATGGGGCTGGAGCGATAGTACAGCGGGTAGGGCGTTTGCCTTGCACGGGGCCGACCCGGGTTCGATTCCCAGCATCCCATCGGGTCCTCTGAGCACTGCCAGGGGTAATTCCTGAGTGCAGAGCCAGGAGTAACCCCTGTGCATTGCCGGGTGTGACCCAAAAAGCAAACAAAAAAATACACAGATATGTGAATAGACACAATCACAAGACACAGTGACAGAAACACACCCAGTCACACACATGTGCCACACATATACATAGTCATTTGCAGACACACAGATGCGCCTATAAACATGTATACAGAGAACACACATGAAAAACAGGCACAGAGAAATATAAGTCATACACAGACACAAACAGGGAAATATACAGACAGACACAAACATATACACTGAAGCACACATTGACAGCCACATGAACACACAAACATACACAGAAATATAGACACACACATAAATATATAAACAGATGCACAGCCAAATGCAAAGAGTGACACTGAGATATAGAGACACAAACATGTATATACACAGATAACAAACAAACAACACATATATGCAGAAACATATAGACATTTACACAGACACACACATACACACATGAAAACACAACATATTTAGATAGACACATGCATAAATACACAGATATATACATACATAGACGTAGACAAACATAAACGTAAATAGACACATTGGTACACACACGTGCATGCGCACAGATATTTTCACAGACACATACAAGCACACAGACTTACAAATGCACACACAGACATATGGAAATATAGTCATAGATTGACAGAGATAGACACAGCATATACACAGACACATACGTGTGCACGCAGAGACATACACAGACATACGCTTGAATACACACATGAAGACAGACACAGAAAGACACAGATGTATATACAAGACAGGAATTCACACAGACACAAAGGTGTATGCATAGTCACACAGACACAATAACATATAGACACATGTACAGACATAAACACACAGAGACTTATGCAGACATATACACAGACACAAACTGAAATGCAGACACAACAAAGAGATATAAACAGACATATATGCATGTGAACACACATGCACAGACACACAAATACAAACACAGAAATATAAGCACAGACTCATACAGACCCCCACGTGCACACAGACACACATCAACATATACATAGACACACATATGTATACACACAGACATATAAACCTAGACACACATAGACATACACAGACGGACACTAATTCATACAATTGACACATAATACAGATATATACATAGACAAACACATACACACAGACATGTACAGACATGCACACAGACAAAATCAGATAAACACGTGCAACACACCAGAAAACACAGACATATATACAGATACATGCAGACATATACACAGACACACATGCAGGCACAGACATAAACTGACAGAAATAAACACAGACATGCACAATAGAGACGCATAGATATACACACACTGAGGGGCAAATATACAAATACGCACAGGCGAATATACAGATATAAACCCACATGCATATACAGATGTACACACAGACATACACAGCAATCATACATACACACAGAGTTAGACACACAGACATATAGAAACATATGCCCACTCAGAGAAACAGACAGATAACATACAGAGCATATAGACACACAGAAAAATGCACACAGACATATACAAAGACACAGATACACACAGGCACACGTAGATATACACATACAAACACATATAAATGCAAAAACCACAGACACATGTGTACTACATGCACACACATTCACACAGGCACAACATGCTCAAAGATAAATGAACACAGATATATAGCTATATACACAAAGAAATATAGACACATACAACATAGACATGCAGACACACACCCACATATACACAAAGCGACACACACTGACTTATACACAGATACATGCATGTGCCAGAAGAAACAGATATAGACACACAGATAAATATTGACATGTACAGAGACAGACATACACACAGAAATACACCTGCACACACATATACACAGAAACACACACACACAGCTAGAAAAGAAATATGCACAGAAGCACACTCATTTATAGAAACATGGACACATATACAGAGACATAAATGTGGATGCATACAAGTATATACAGATACAATTCACGCATGTACACACTAGTCTCAGACGTATAGAGATATCCAGACATGCATAGACACACACACGCACCCATAGACATACATAGAGGGATAACCAGACATACATGTAGTCACACACCTGACACATACAGAGATACACACACATATACACAGAAAAACATGCACACACAGACATACATATACGCATAGAACTCACAAACATAGACTAGACAGCCACAGACCCACGTGCACACACATAGATACAACACATATATACAGAGACAGAGAAAAACATATAGAGTCATAAGCATAGACAAATATATACACAAACCACAAATGTGCACACACAGCCATATACACACAACCACACCCACATGCAGACACAGATATAGACATGCACACACATTCATGCACACTTAGACATGCATACCGATTTGCACACGCAGATATAGACATATATATTCACTGAGACACAAGCCTATACACAGACACACATAGAACGTACAGATATATACACAGACACACAGACATTGACACACAACACAGGCACATGAAACATACAGACATATACACTGATACACACACACCAGCGTACAGATGCACACACAGACATATACACAGACACACAGAGAACATATATACGTACACAGACATGGATGCAACACATGGAGCCACAGTTCGTCATATCTACAGAAACAAACAATATGCATACACACTCACAGATATATACACAGACATCTAGAGAACCACACAGATACAGAATTATACAAAAACACAAGTACACATATAACACAAACAGAAATATATGCACTCACAGACACAGACGTATAGAGACTCAGACATATACACATGCCCACATGCACACAGACAAGACACATATGTATACACAGACTCAAACACAAGTGCACACATATAAGTACACAGACATATGGACACACAAAACATTGAAACACAATGGTAAGCACACATATACAAAGGCATGCACAGAATCATAGGTGACTATGATTTTACTGACACACCTATACAAGGACACAGACATATACCCAAATCATACATGTGCACATAAAATACACACACAGACATACACCCACATTTACACACACGTATGTTGACACAGTTATACATGCGTAAGCACACAGGTACACAGAAACCCACATGTAGAGACATACACTCACATGCACACAGATACTACATGTACATACAGCACAGACTGCATAGACAAAGATACACATATACACAGATTCACACCGACATGCACACACAGACACACATGCACTCACACAGACGCACATTTGCACGCACACACAAAGACAAAGTCACACACTTTCACACAGCTGCACGCACAGAAATGACAGACAACACATACAGACACAGGCACAAGAGCCATATACACAGATGTATATATAGACACGCATGCACACACGCAGACATATAAAGATACAGAGACTCACAGATATATAGACACACAAAAACAAAGACACATAGACACGCAGAAATATATACACATACAGATATACACAGCTATATACACAGATACAAAAGCACACAGACATATACACAAAGACTCACGCAGACACATCCACAGACATGTACACAGACACACTCACATGTACAAACACAATTACAATACAGATTTTTAAACAGACATGCCCACAACAGACAGACGTATACACGGACACAGATATATATGTAGACACACAGAGACGAACACACAAACATATACAGATACATACGCACACACAGAGATGCGGACACACAACACAAAGACATATCGATAGACACAGAGATACACAGACATACATAAACATAACACATGCTCACATACAACGAAAAACAGACAGATTACAGAAACAATCAACACACATGCACATGGAGGCATATAAACAGACACACAAACCTATAGACACAGACATAAACACAAGCCACAAGACATGTATGTACAAAATAATTGCACTCAGAGGTACACACAAGTATACACAGACACAAGTATATTCATACACAGACTCACAGATTCACACAGACACAAAAATACAGCTATATTCACCCCCCACAGAAAACACACATATACAGAGACTTACACAGATGTTCACACAGACACAGAAATATGCAGACACAAAGACATAGACACACGTCTATCACACAGATGCAGAGAAACAAAACTACATATGTAGACACAGATGCACACAGGCGCATACACACAAACCACAGATATGTACATAGACACAAACAGACATACATGGTAACAGACATAAACACAGATACACAAAATTAAGCACATAGACTCTCACATGCACAGATAGACATATGTACAGACTGAGACACAAAGATACACATACACACAGATGCACACACAAACGGAAATATACTTGGACAATTAAACGCACAGACACACAAACACACTGATAAATACAGAGACATAAACAGACATATAGATGGATACACAGACAAATACACAGACACACACCTATATGCACACACAGACACAGAGATACGCAAACATATACAGAGACATACACATGGACACACACAGGCATATAAAAACACGGAGAGACATACACAGCACATATGCAAAAGATATACAGATATATATATAGTTACACACAGACATATACACAAATACCATACATAGCCACATAAAAAGACACATAGCATATATATACATAGACACACATGATCATATACCTAAACACAAATAGATGTACGAAGAAACACACAAACATATATAGGCACAAATGCACAGATACACACCTATACACTGAGGCACCCAAACACAGACAAATACACAGACCCATATTCACATGTACACATAGATTCACACAGATATACACAGACACATGCACACAAAACACATATACACAGGCGTATACACAAATACCACACACATGCACACTCAAAGACACGCAGACATGTGCCAAGACTTACACCCAGTGCACACAAAAACATAAGACATATACAGACACACGCAAGTCACATGTACACATAGATGTTAGACATGCACACAGACTTAGATACACAATAAACATTTATTCAGAAACACTGAGACACAGGTATATACTCACAGAGGGAATCATAACAACAGTGCACACAGATATACATAGACATGCAGACTCATGCTTACACAGATATAGAAATAAGCATGTACACACAAAGATATAGGCACAAACATAGATACACAGAAGAATATACAGATACACACACAAATTGATACCCACTAGTGCACATATACAGACACAGTCATATACACATGTGCACACACAGACCTAGTCACATAGATCAAGCATATAGATCAACACACGTGCTTACACAGTCACACATATACATAGACACATACCTATGCTTACACAGACATACAGAAACAGAAACACATTCACAGAAACATACATGCCCACAGATATACACAAACACACACATGCACATAGAACAAATTATACACACAGAATCAGACACACACAGAAATTTACAAATACACCTGCATACATAGACATATGCACAGACATACACTGGCACACAGAGATAAATACACAGGTAAACACACAGGCATACGCACATACACTGACTCAAAGACATATACACAAGTATACACAAACGCACACACATAGTCACTCACAGACATATATACAGAGAGACACACAGACACACATACATGCACGAACACCCATACACATACATCTGCACACATGAGCACAGACATGGCACACACATATAAACAGACACAGAAACACATACAAATATAAACCTATTTTCACACAGAGAGAGCCGCAGACACAAATAGACACATAGAGACAATCATACATACATATACACAGACACACATTTGCGTAGACAGTGACATAGCCACACAGATATACAAAGATATACACAGACATATACACAGATACACAGCTATATATATATACCCATAGACACATACATGCAGATACTGAAACACAGACGTATACACAGCCATACACAGAGACCCGAACTCACCTAAAGACATGTACAGATACACATGTATACACACAGCCATATTGACAAATATCTACACACGTATATACACAGACATGCAGATGCATACATACTGACACACAGACATGTAGACACATATGGACAGACATAGACACACAAGTACATAGACACAGACACACCCAACACAAATGCAGATACACACAGACATATACAAAAACACACTTATCCACACAGACACAAATAAAGACGCAGAGACTGACAGACATATATAGAGACACAAATATTCAGAGATGTGCGTACAGATAAATGAACACACAGACATGTACAAACTCTCACGGATGCACATATGGGTACACATGCACACATGCACACACAGATATATACATGAAAACACACAGACATATACACACACATGCTCCCAACACATGACACACAGATAAAAGTAGTGCAGTTAGACACTTACAGATGGATATACAGACATCCGCATACACCCATATGCAAATACACACATAGACTCAGGCACTTATGGCAGCATAAGATACACAGGTATATACATAGAAACATAGACAAAATCAAATCTAAACATATATACCTAGACACACAAGGAAATAGACATACAACTGTCCTACACAGGCACATGTATGCACACACATATATATACACCGAACATACGCACACATAGGTACAGACATATACACACAGACACCCGCACACACACACAACACTGATGTACACAGACTTACACCTGCTCACCTGCATACACAGATACATATACAGACAAAATAGGTACACACCCACATGCACACACAGATTCACAAAAACAGATGAATTGACATGTGTACACAGAAACGCACATATATACACAGATACACGCAGACATATACAGAGGTACACATATGCTAACAGAGACATAGTCACAACTGATCAATACACATACAGAGACACACATGTACACAAAAATGCCCATGCACACATACACAAACATACTTATGTGTGCACACAAAGATATTTACACAGACTCACACAGAACATACTCTCACAAATGTGTACATAGTCACACATGCACACAACTACATACATACACAGAATATACACAGATACAGACATATACACAGATACATGTCCACACACTGACAGAGACACACCTAGACACACACAGACATGTACGTAGACACACAGAGACACACAGATATATGCATAGACAAAAACGTGTAGTCATTCATACAAATGCACACCCAGAGATGCTAGGACATAGACACACAGACATACATCCATGTGTGCACACAGACATACAGAAACACATACAAGTAAACACAGACACATGAACACTCACACAGCTATACATAGACATACACATGCACAAACACTGTCTCACAGAGACATATACAGAGATATACACACACCCATACAGACATGGAGAGATACAAAGACCCATATTGACATAGAGAAACACAGCATGTACACATAGAAAGACATATACACATAGAGAATGAGACGCAGACATATACAGACAACAAAGACATTGATACAGATATATACATGCTCGCACAGACACACACTTGCGAGCACACACATATACAGAACAAATGCTCAAACACCCATATGGACAGACACACAAATGTAAACATAGAAACATACATTTACAAATATAGACACACATAGACAACAGACAAATACACAGACTCAGACACACATGCACACATACAGAGGTACACAGATATATATAGACACACATAATGTAAACACAAGACATAGATATATTACAGACACGCAGCCATATACACAGACACACATTTACAGAGAAACAAACACATACACAGCACACCTACATGCACACATACGTGCAAACATCAGACATGTTTATACACAGTCTCTGACACACAAATATACACAGACACACAGAGATGTATACACTGACATACAGACACACAGCTAAACATAGAAACACACAGACACACACCCCGACATTTACACAGACATACACATGAAGACATACAGACATACACGAATGAACAGAAAGACAAATATTTACCTGGACACACAGACACATGCACATACACACAGACATACACACAGACATTCATACACAGGTACATACTCATACAGAGACAGAAAATGCCCATATACACAATACACAAATACGCACAGACATATAGATAGACACATATAAAATAACAGACATTCATAGACAACATATGCACAGAGACACATAAATATACAGAAACATACAGACATAGACATAGACATGATCACATAGACACACACATATATACAGACATACAAAGATACTACATAAACACACACAAACATGCACAGACACACACATGTACACATAGACACACAGATACACAGAGAGACACAAACATACACACACTTGTACACACAGAGAGACATACACAAACACCCACATGCACACACAAAGACAAAATACAGATATTACAGATATATACACAGACTCATTGTGGCCCATATAGGGTGGAAGGGGTGCAGCCCCTCAGGCCTTGCCCTTTTCATGCAGGTGCCGGCATTTGCTGAGCAGCAGTGATGAAGGTCGTGCCGTCATCATCCAGAGGAGCCCACAGCAGCCCTGGAACACACATGTGTGATGGAACCGAGTCTTGGCACTGTGTCTGTGCTGCTGGTAAGCTGGGGGATAGTGTCCGCACCATTTGTAGCTCTGACTGGAGCACACAGACCACACCCACCTCTGCCCCGATTTGGGGACTCTGCAGAGATTATACAGACTGGCTCACCCTCCTCTCACACACAGACATACACACGCATATATATATATATATATATATATATATATATATATATACACAGACACAGTCATACACACCCACAGAGACACACAGACACACACAACAGAGCGACACACATATATGAAAAACATAGCTACACAGAGACATGCACACACAATATGCATTCACAGAAAAACATATGCGCACACATAGATACACATGCACACACAGACCTACACAGGAATATACAAGCACAGACATATACTCATACACACAAGAGACACATAGTCATGTACACACAAAGGACACAGATAAATACACAGGCACATACCCAATGCACACACAGAGACACATCCACATACATATGTACAGACACATACGATCATGCAAACATGAAATAGATTCACTTACAGATACATAACCACATGTAAACACAGATACACCAACATACATATGCACAGATGCACAAATATGGAACACAGGCACACCGAGACTCTGACACATAAACACAAACATCTACCCGTAGGCACACAGAACACAGAAGCATATACAGACTGACATGCATACATACACATAGACATATACCCAGACACAAGCACATCACATACAGACACACAGATGTATACATGCACAGAGAGATACACACAGAAATACATGCACAGATACATTGAGACAAACCAACTTTCACTCACAGACATAAGCACAAAGACAGATACCCATATACACAGACACGTACATAGAGACACATATAGATATACAATTATGTACAGACATATAGCAACACACCAATGAACACACAGACACACAAACATATACACCGTTGCACACACATAAACACACATGGACACAGACATATCCGCAGACACATATACATGCACTCACACACACAGATGTATAAACACACAGAAACGGGAGCTGGAGTGATACCACATCGGGTAGTGCGTTTGCCTTGCATGCGGCCGACCTGGATTCAATTCCTGGCATCCCATATTTTCCCCTGAGAACTGCCAGGAGTAATTCCTGAGTCCAGAGCCAGGAGTAACCCCTGAGCTACTCTGGGTGTGACCCAAAAAGAAAAAAAACACAGAGACAAAATAAACATAGCCACAGAAATAAACATACACACACATACAGAGACACAGACATATACATAGATACTCATATATGCATACACAGACATACTACACACACAAAGACATATACACAGAGGCACAGACATTTAAAGATATCCAGACATACAGACATATAGATAGACACACACAGAAATACAGAAGCACACAACACAGACAAATACACAAGACACACACATATAGATGTATACAGAGCAACACATGCACAGTCACACACAGGCACACCTGGGCACAGACAAACATCATAAAGAGACACACATAGATACACACATATATAGACATAGACACCCAGACATGCATTCATAGACATATGCAGACAAATATTGATGCACATGTAAACTACAACAACAGACATACATAAGCACATAAATAGACACATACACAGCATCACATACATGCACAGACACACTGAAATACAGACACATGCACAGGCTCACACATAGACATACACGGTTTTATACAGACTCAAAGAGGTATACAGTGACATACTCATGCACACAGACACAGATACAAAAGACATAGACACACTCAGAAATTTATAAAGATATACAGACATAGGCAGACACACACAGACACACAGGCATATATATACACAGACAACCCACTACACTCACAGATACACAGACTCACACAGACATAAAGACACACAGATATATATACAAAGATACAGACACAAGGACACAGACAGACACTGGCATATATACAGACATACCGGCATATACAGATACACAGCACACACATAAGCAGACACAGACATACACATAAACAGAGATGCACACAATCAGGCACACAGAGAACGCATACACATACACAGAGACACACACAGATGTATGCATAGAATATAGACACACAGACACACAGATACAGATAAATATACACATATATACCCAGACATACAGATACACACACATGTAAGTATATTCATACAGATAGCCACAGACATAAACAGACACACACAGAGAAATAATTACAGACACAGAGACACACAGACATCGAAAACACTTGTGCAGCATAGGCACAGACATATACTCAGACTCAGAGACACACACAGATATATACATAGACATATACATGCACAAGCATTCATATACACAGGCACACA
Organism: Sorex araneus; assembly: GCF_027595985.1. Classification (NCBI taxonomy): domain Eukaryota; kingdom Metazoa; phylum Chordata; class Mammalia; order Eulipotyphla; family Soricidae; genus Sorex; species Sorex araneus. The sequence continues at coordinate 1,381,134 of NC_073313.1, forward strand.
CATGCAGATACACAAACACACAGACATAAACATAGGAACACCTACAGACACATATATTCACTGACATGTATACAATATATGGAAACACAGTTATGCATACATACATATACATAAACAGAAACACAAATGCACAAAAACACAGACAAGTGCACACAATTTGATACATGTTCAGAGACACACATGTTCAGAGACACATATATACCATGACATACACATGCACACAGCGACACACTTGCATCCACACACATTTGTAGACATATAGACACACTGAGATGCACAGAGATATACAGCTATATACACGACAAAGAAATACACACATGTACACACAAGACATACACATATTCACACAGAACACAAATATATATTCTCTAAAATATATGAACACTGACACGCAACACATATGCATATACATAGATACAGATGCACCCAAATATACACAAGGAAACACACACAGACATATATTCAAACACACACAGATAGACACATTCACACAGACGCAGTGACAGATATATATGTACGTAGAAAAGCACACATACACATACAGACATGCACACACAGAGATATACACAATGACAACTACTCAGACACTCAGAGACACATACAGTCCCCAAAGAGACACAGACATACACACAGATACAGACACATAGAGACTGGCACCCAATGCAAACACAACACACTTACACAAATGTCTACATACATGCGCATATGGAATCACAGAGCACAGAGAAAGACACGTATACATAGACACAGAAGAAACATGCACACCAACATATACATAGATACACATTGACACGCATATATACAAAGACACAAACATACAGACACAAAGATACATGCACACATACACACACATAACAGACATATACAAATGCACACACAGACACATACACACATGTATACACAGACACAGTTCAGCACACACACAAACACAGATATTGGCACAGACGCATCTAAACACAAAGGCACATATAGTCATATACAAAGATACACACATCATGACAGACAGACACACACTAATACACACCTGCAGACACAGAGAAACATAGACATATTTACTAACAAACAAACAGTTCCACACATACAGACATAGAGAAACATCCACATTCACATACAACCCCCACACATATGGACACACAGACCCACACATGTATACAGACACAGAGAAATGTAGACACAGAATACACAGTGTACACCCAAACATATACAAAGAATCATAGACACATGGATACACACAATCACACACAAGATCATGCACATATACACAGACATTAAGACAAACATAACATAAAGACAGACACACAGGCACATACAGACCTATATCCCAATACACAATCTCAAACACAATTAGCATATTCACAAACATACATTGATACATATAGAGGCATATATACATAGACATACACATGTGCAAACACACAGACATTGACAAAGACACACAGACAGACACAACCATATACACACTGACACAGAAAAAGACACACATGTACATCAACAGAGTATACACATACAAAAAAACAGACACATTCAGAAATAACACACATGTTCCCACAAAGATATGCATATTCCAAGACATACATACTCGTTGCACAGACACATCTAAATATACATAAACACAGACAGACACAGACATAAACATGTGCGTACACTCAAACAGAGTCATGCATTATAAAATATATGCATATACTGAGACATAGATATACAGTGACTGGTATACACAACAGATATGCACAGAAAACCATTCATATACACAAAGATATGCATGCACATTCACATACAAACATACACATACAGACACATAAACACCACACTTTCATATACAGAGACATACACACATACACACACATAAACACACAAATAGACACACACATACATGGACACATAAATATACCCAGACACAATACCTATGCATTCACAGAGACCCATAGACATAGACATGTACATAGACAAATACACACAAACACACATGGAGACACAGATACAGGCATATACACAGAAAACCAGACATATACACTGACACACAGTTGCACACACATGAACATGTAGACATACATATACAGAGACACATAGACATACAAAGATAAACAAAAACACATAAAGATAGAGACACACACATGCACACATGGACATATACAAAGATGCATTGTGGGATACCCAAAGAAACATGCAGTCACACACTAATGTATACAGAAATACACACGCACACACATATATATACACAGAAAGACATGTATGCACAGAGATACACATATACCTAGTACTCACACAACCATAAATACAGATATAGACTCACATAAATTCACATCGATACAAAACAGACATATACAGAAACAGACACACATATTTAGACACAGTCATATGCCTAGACACATATATACACAGATGTACACACATGTGCAGGCAGACATATACAATGACCCACACCAACATTCAGACATAGACACACATATGCACACACACAGTCATAGAAAGACACCTGAAGGCATATACATACAGATGTGCACACAGATACACATAAATATATGTACACAATCACACACAGATAATGTACAGGGATACACACATATAGACACATGCAGACTGAACCACAGAGTCATAAACACGGGCACACATAGAGACACAGACATAGAATATATACAGACACACACAAGTACATGTGTGTACATACAGATACACACACAATATGCATACATAGACAAGTGTACACACACTGAGAAATGTACAGAAACACATGAACATATGCAGAGAAACACTCATGCATACACAACGACACACTCAATGCTCACACAGACATATGGGCACACAGATTCAGAGAGGATTAAGCAAACACACAGACATGTGCACAACAGAAATACATATACACACAGATATATACACAGAAACACATGTAGACACATATATATACAGGTTGCAGACACAGACAGAGACATATATATGCTCACAAACACAAACACAGAGACACATTCACACACATATACACGCACAAATACATATACACAAATGTATATATACAATACACATTCACATACACACATACACAGAAACATACAGAAACCCAAATACATGTGCACACAAATATGTACATACATACAGACAACCACAGATGATAGATGCACGCAGAGACACTCAGACATACACACAAAAAACACAGCTACGCACAGAACAAAACATGCAAGCACATCTACAGGCGCACAGACACACACAGATACAAAGAAATAGACACGTGTACACACATAGAGACACAATCCTATACGAAGATACACATACAACCATGTGTATATATACACATAGTCATACACAAACAAGCACACACATCAAATAGACATACACAGACACGCATGCACAATAACACAAGCAGAAAGAGACACAGACATATGTACACACACGGATATACACATACAGACACACATAGGCATATACCCAGACATATACAAAGGCACACGCAGAGACAAACAGGCATAGACACACAGAGAGAGACACACAGAGGTATACACCCAACATAAACAGATACTCATTGATATATACAGAGACACACAGACATATGCAGACATAGATATGCACTTAGACATATATACAAACATACATACACAAAAGGACATATACATAGAGACACAGAGACAAACACATAGATACAGATATGTACACAAACACATAAATATGTACACTGACACATGCACACACAGACAGACATATACAGAGACACAAACATGCAGACACAGACATACATAAACTGAGATCACACAGACATATAAACAGAAACATACCAACATGTAGACCCACAGACAACGTAGAGACATACTCAGACTAATGTGGGCACACACAAACACACATAGAAATATACACACAGAAACACACACAGACATACACACTGACATGCACACACAGACACAGATGTAGACAGACAAAATCTGAATGCACACAAACATATACAAAGACATATATGCGTAGAGCCAGATACGTAAATAGACACAATCACAAGACACACTGACAAAAACATATGGTAACACACTCATGCGCCACACATATGCACACACTGTCATTTACAGACATATGCACATACGCAAATGTACATAGACACACACAGCATTCACAGGCACACAAAGAAACAAACACAAAAATGTAGACACACACAAACATACATTGACACTTAGATTCTCACAGACACATGAACACACATACACAGAAATATAGACAGACAGACATATATATATATATATAAACAGACACACAGCCAAATGCACAATGACACTGACATATACAGACCACACACGCATGTATGCACACAGACATTACACGGATATACACAGATACACAGATAATATACTAACAACACATCATATATGCAGAAGCACACATTTACACAGAGACACGTGTACACGTGGTAGCACAACATACACACAGACACAGATATGTAAATAGACATATGCACACATATACACTGACCCAGGTGTACACACATGCATGCATACACAGACATTTACATAGACACACAAGCGCACACACAGATACTCAAATGCGCACACAGACATACAGAAACAGTCATATAGAAACAGACATAGAGACATACACAGTACATTTGCACATACAGACATAGAGACATAGACACAGAAAGATACTGATATGTACACAGCAGAGACAGAGACACACAGAGACACAAAGTTATATTCATAGTCATACAGAAACATATATGCACGGATATAAACAGAGACTTACAAAGACTCAAACAGAAATGCAGACCCAACAAAGACATGTAACACAGACATATGCATATATACACACATGCACAGAGACACAAATGCACACAGAAATATAAATACAGAGACTCACAAACACCCCCAGGTGCGCACACAGACACAGACACATACATAGAAATTCATACAAGTGCACAGACAGATGTATACATGGTCTACGAATGGGTACTGGGGAGGAATGGGCAAACGATCACTGTATGACTGAAATGCAAACAAGGAAGTTCATATGTTTGTAACTGTACCTCATGGTGATTCACTAATAATTATTTTTTAAAGTCAGAATCATTCCTAGCTTCCCAGGTCTAGCAAGATAGATTCCAGGCGGGACTCTCTGTGGTCCTCTGTGAATCTCTTGGCTATGCCATGACACTCACATACAAAAAACCAAACTCAATCCCAACTGTTCCTTTGCATTCTTCTGTGCAGAGAAATGTCTCTTTCCATGTGCTCAAAACCAGATGGTTTCCCTCCTTTACTGCGTGCTCTGCACTGTCTTGGGAAGAAGTTGTGAGTGAATGAATGGGTGACATTGGTGAGAAAAATCTCACCTCAGTCACCTTTCAATTCTGAAAGTGAAAAGTCTGATTATTCGAGCTGGTCAAAATGAAACAAGGTCTGGCAGAGGAAGGAAGACTCTGCATGACCGTTGTCTGCTCTGTCCTCTCCTTTCAGCCTCTGCTGTGGATGTTGTCTTTGAGCTTCTTCCTTCTCTGTGAAGGCAGGACAGGAATAACACCAGTGACTTGTACACGGGACTGGCAGTGAGTCGTGTCCCGTGGATGACCATACAACAGCCAGCCGTGGACAGAGCACTTTGCATCTGAGTTTTGCAAATCCTCCCCTTTTCTCTTTCTTACATATGTGTACACTTTTCTCAGATGCCGTCCTGTAGTTCTGTGGGTGAAATCAGGTCCCTGGTTCCTGACTAAGCACGTTCACGTGTGAGCTGTGCTCTGCCCCTTGGAGAGATTGGGGTCCCCGTTACCTTTCCCAGCACGTCTCTGTGAAGCAGCGACTCTCAGGATACACTCTCAGGACACTCACCCTTCCGCCCCTGGCTGTGAGAACTCGGTCCCTGGACGCTTGTTTCCCATTCGGTCTCGAGGCTGTGTGTGGCAACAGGGTGATTCGGGGCCTATCTTGGGGCCTTGCATGCTGCTTTGATCTCAGTGGGGGTCTCGGTAATAGGAGGGCTACAGCTATGAATTTTTCCTCCTTTTCTGGGTGTATTCAGAGCCAAATTTAGAGGTGAGGAAAATGGGTTTTGTTTGTGTGAACATCTGGCCAGCTGCATTTGACATCTGTGAAATTTGTTGGATGAGGGTCAAACCTCTAAAACACAACCAAATGGGAGTGTGGAAGGTTTCTGGTTTGTGTTCTACACGTGGGGTCATGTGGTCCTGGCTGTAAAAGGAAAGAGAGCTCACTGCCTGAGGGTGCGAAATGCCAGTACCCTCTACCAGCCTGTGCGACTCACCTCAGGAACACCCATCCCTGCTAGTGTGAATCACCTCAGGGGTCCCTGTATGTTCCTGTGCGACTCACCTCACGGACCCCTAGACCAGCCTGTGTGACTCTCCTTAGGACAACTATACTACCTGTGTGAACTCACCTCAGGGACCCCTGTACCTGCCTGTGTGACCTCACATCAGGGACCCCTATACCTGCCTGTATGACCTCATTTCAGGATCCCCTAGACCTGCCTGTGTGACCTCACCTCAGGGACCCCTGTACCTGCCTGTGTGACCTCACCTCAGGGACCCCTATACCTGCCTGTATGACCTCACCTCAGGGTCCCCTAGACCTGCGTGTGTGACTTCACCTCAGGTGCTCTGTACCTGCTGTGTGACCTCACCTTAGGGACCCCTTACGCTGCCTGTGTCCTCACCTCAGGGTCCCCTATACCTGCCTGTGTGACCTCACCTCAGGGACCCCTGTACCTGCCCGTGTGACCTCACCTCATGTGCTCTGTGCCTTTTTTTTGTGACTCACCCCGACAACCCTATCCCTACCTGTGGGACTCACCTCAAGGAGCCCAGCTTCTGCCCATCATGACATCACACCAGGGACCTTGTATCTGTTTATGACCTCAAGTCAGGGTTCTTCTCCCTCACTGTTTGATTCACCACAGAGCCCCGTGTCTCTGCCCATGTGACCTCACCTCACAGCCCCATCTCTGCCTCAGTGACCTCACCTCACAGCCCCTGTGGTCCCTGTGTGACCTCAGCTGACAGCCCCTGCCCTCCCTGTGTGACCTCTGCTCACAGATTCCTGTCCCAGCCTCTTCAGAGCTTCTTCACAGCTGCTGTGTGACGCCACTTCAGAGCCCCTTCTCTGCTTGTGGGACTCCACATAGAACTCCATCTCTGTCCATGAGACCCACCTCAGAGAGCTGTCCCTGCTTGTGTGACCCACCTCAGTGCCCTTGTTTCTACTTGTGTGACCCTGAGAAGACCTTCCCAATTCGTTGCAACACATAGTGAACCGTTCTGCCCTATTCAAAAGACCCCACCTCACAATCCCATGTCCCAGCTTAAGTGACCTCACCTGTTCTGTGACCTAACCTCAGAATCCTGTGTCCCTGCCTGTGTTGACCCCAACTCATAATTCTGTGATCCTGTTTGTGTGACTCCACCTCAGAGCCCTGTGCCTGCCTCTGTGACTCCACCTGAGTCCCATGTCTCTACATGTGTGATCCCACTTCAGAGCTGTGTCCCTGCACCTGAGAGTCCTGTGTCCCTGCCTGTGTAACCACACCTCAGAGTCCTGTGTTACTGCCTGTGTGACCCCACCTCAGAGTCCATGTCTCTACCTGTGTGATTCCACTTCAGAGCTCCAAGTCCCTAATTGCGTGACCCCATGACAGAGCCCATGTTTCTGCCTGTGTGAACCCACCTCAGAGTTTGTGTTCCTGCCTGTATGACCCCACCTCAAAGTCCTGTGTCCCTGCCAGTGTGACCCCACATCAGTACTGTGTTCCTGCATGTGTCACCCCATCTAACAGTCCTCTGTTACTTCCTATGTGATCCCACCTCAGAGTACTGTGTTACTGCCTGTGTGACCCCACCTAAGAGCCCATGTTTCTGCCTGTGTGACCCCACGTCAGATTCCGTGTCCTTGCCTGTGTGACCCCACCTCAGAGTCTTGTGTCCCTACCAATGTGACCCCACCTCAGAGCCCTGTGTCCCTGCCAATGCGACCCCATATAAGTAGTGTTCTTGCATGTGTCACCCCATCTAAGAGTCCTGTGTCCCTGTTTGTGTGACCCCACCTCAGAGTCCATGTCTCTGCCTATGTGATTCCACATCAGAGCTCCAAGTCCCTAATTGTGTGACCCCGTGACAGAGCCCATGTTTCTGCCTGTGTGACCCCACCTCAGAGTTTGTGTTCCTGCCTGTGTGACCCCACCTCAGAGCCCATGTCTCTACCTCTGTGATTCCTACTCAGAACTCCAAGTCTCTAATTGTGTGACCCCGTGAGAGAGTCCATGTTTCTGCCTGTGTGACCCCACCTCAGAGTTTGTGTTCCTGCCTGTGTGACCCCACCTCAAAGTCCTGTGTTCCTACCTGTGTGACCCCACCTCAAAGTCCTGTGTTCCTGCCTGTTGACCTATCTCAGAGCCCCCGTGACCCTACTCGTGTGACCCAATGTCTGACCCATGTCCCTTCCCGTGTGAGCCTACCTAAGAGCCGTGTCCCTGCCCGGGTCGCGGAGGGCAGGACCGATGCCCACTGGCCGCTTGTCCCGGAGGAGCCGGCTGCTTCAGGAGGTGGCGAGTCCAGTCTGCAGGTTACGCTCAGGTTCCATCGGGGTCAGGTTGAGCCGTGGCTGTGCCTCGCTCACAGTCACCCCTTGAGTCCCTCCCAGACCCTGGGTCTGATGTCTCCACACCGACTCCAGCCCCCGACCCCCGGCTCCCAGTCAGCCCGGTGCCCACAGCGTGGGTGGGAATGGTCGCGCTTTTCGGGCTGCTGATGTCAGGCAATAATCTGTGCCATTATTGTGGAAAGGCGGGCGGCCGTGGGGTTCGCTGTCTGCCGCCTAGAGGCTTTAAAACAGCTACTGATCCCTCCCACCACGTCCCCCGTATGAGCTGACTGATGAACTTTCAAGCTTTGCACCAGCCCCGGTGCCGCTCAGGGTCACCTCTGACAATGTCTCGGGAGTTACTCCTGGGGGCTGGGGGCAGGTATAGGATGCCGCGGATGTAGCCCGGAGGGCCTTGTGCCAGGCCAATGCCCACCCACTGTCCTCTGGCTCCGGCCAGCCGCTATGTCTCCATCCCAGTGTTGGAGGTGTTTGGAATTTGGCCTCCCAGGGAGCGAGCCCAGGGCTGTCTCTGCCATGCAGGTGCCCCCGCTGAGCCCCCAGCACATCTCTGACCCTGGCCCGCAGCCGTTCTGCTGCTTGGCCCTAGGGCACAGTGGTGCTTCAGATGGGGGAGGGGCCTGGCCTGGGACAGGGCTGAGAGAGTGGAACTGAGGGTCTCACAGAATGGCGAGGGCCCTCAGCATGGAGGAGAGGGAGCGGTGCCGAGATCTCAGTGTGTCAAGATGTGGAGCACTGTAGAGAACCCGGCCCCTTCCTGCCCTCCGTCACCCCGATGGGGCAATGCCCGCTCACCTGCTCGGAAAGAAAAGCACAGTGCAGGGCCAGGCAGTTTGCAACAACTTTATTATATCACAGACAATCTGCTATGATATTTTCTAAGTTAAACTATAGGCAAACATATTTCATCGTGTGAATCACACACACTCAGGAATTGATCAAAGGTGACTGAGTGTCGTCAGCTATTGTTCTTAATGGTGATGACATAGTCCCGGTACTCTTCTGAGGACAGTGTCGTACCAAGGTTAAATCCATGTGACTCGGGGAGAAAACTATGGGACAGCAGGGAGAAGGGTCGGGAGGGCTGGGTGGGGGCCCGGATGGTGTCGGGCAAAGCACATGTGCATGGTGGGCAGAAGGGACGGGTACCAGATGGTCATGGGGAGACCATTCTGGAACATTCTGTATGGTAATGGGAGTGCTGAGAGTCCTGTTAGATTGGGGGTCCCCAGGGTGTCTGAGGGGGGTGTCTGACCTTGAAGCCTCAGGTCGGAGGGCCCCATGGGGCAGCAGCCCCTGTGCCCATCGCCCCCTAGCGCTTCATTTTCCGGGCTGGGGCGCCCTGACCCTGCTGCCTGTAGGGGGCAACAACTGACCGTCGGCGCCATGCCCGCCGGGTGGCACCACTACTCGAGCCCTGCTGGGATGTGGGCACATGTGCGGGCACACGCTGCCATGCAGGTGGGACCTGGTTGGCACGATTGACGAGTGAATGCTGGTGCCCTGCCCGCCGGGTTGCCCTCCTGCTTCTGCCCTGCTGGGGTGCGGTCACATATGAGGGCATACGGCGCCACACACGTGGGACCTGTTGGCACGACTGACACGTGCATTCTGGCGCCACGCTCGCCCTGTGGCACTGGACAGGGCCTGCTGGGGTGTGGGCACATAGGGGAACCTACGGTGCCACGCAGGTGGGACCTGGTTGGTAGGACCCACAAGTGGCTGCTTGTACGACCCTTTCTGGGGGGCACCACTGGTTGAGCCCTGCTGGGGTGCTGGCACAGGCAGCCTCAGAGTTGCAGGAGCCACAAGTGGCCGCTGGTGCCACCCCCGCTGGGTGACACCACTTTTCAAGTCCTGCTGGGGTGCGGGCACAAAGGGTGGCACAGGGTGCGGCACCTGTGGGATCTTGGTTGCGGGTGCAGGCACAGGTGCACCCTGGGTACCACGTGGCCCCGGCACTTTGGGAGGCACGAGCTGCCTTGGAGGTGCAAACTGGAAGGCTGGCACGTACAGAGCCCCACCCTGGTTGCCACTTAGCCCCCGCAAGTTGAGAGGCCCGAGCTGCCGCGGCAGCGCAAACTGAAACGCTGGCACTGGCACAAGGGTGCCCTGGGTACCACTTGGCCCCGGTCCAGCGCCTGGCTGGTGCCTCTTGCTTTGAGGGCTTTACAGCTTTGTAAGGCCGTTCCATTTCCTCTTTTTGGACTGATTTGATGTCCCTGGGGACTGGACGTGTGTGGTCTGGCCCTGGGTTGCAGCCAGCGTGGCACGTGGCTGGGTCACGTGGACACTGGGCGGATCTACTTCCATATCGCTCAATGGTTCCCCTTGGGATTCGGTGTCCATAGACTGAACACTACTCCCACAGGACTCTGTTTCCATGGACTCTACGTCACTATCAGGGGCTTGCGTGTCCTTGGTGGACACAGCGTGACCATGGTCAGGGGCTGTCGGGTCCCCTGCAGCTGCAGGTGCAGCTGGGGCGGGCACTGCCGCCCGGGGCGGAGGCGGAGGGGCCTCCTTCTTGGGTGCTGGGGCCTCCTTCTGAGGTGCTGGAGCCTCCTTCTGGGGCTCTGGGGCCTCCTTCTGGGGTGCTGGTGCCTCCTTCTTGGGTGCTGGGGCCTCCTTCTGAGGTGCTGGGCCTCCTTCTGGGGCTCTGGGGCCTCCTTCTGGGGTGCTGGGGCCCCGTTCTGGGCTGGGGCGGTGGCCACCGCCTGGCCAAGAGGTGTTTTCTGGCCTATCAAGGCTTGGCAGTGAGGCGTGGCCCCCTGGAAGCAAGGGGCTTTCCGTGGACAGTAGACCACGGCCTCGCACCAGTCGTTAGGGTGGCGAATGGGCCATCCCTGATCGTCAGAGGGCACTAACTGTGGGCGTTGGGGGCGAGCCCGCTGTGCATAGTAGCCCTGGGCAGATTGCGGGCCTGGCTGGCTATAGGAGCCAGCCCCTTGCCCATAGGACCCCGTGGGCTGGCCACTGGGCCCCGGCTGTTGGTAGTAAGTTTGCGGGCCGTGGAGATATGGCCCCGGGTTGTAGGGATAATGGGCGTGGTGCTGAGGCTGCCCCGGGTAGCTGGGCCCACAGTAGCCCTGTGTGTATGACGCCTGGGATGGTCGCTGCGTCCCCAGGTCCTGGTGGAATCGCACGTCGGAGGGTCTCCGTGTCATCCCAGATCAGGGCTCTGCAGATCACAGGCCACACTCAGACCCTGGCAGCCCAGAAACGCACAGCCCCTCCGTGCAGTGGGGACCCTTCCTCCACCTTTGGGGTCCCCGTGGTCACACAAAAACATTTTCTTGTTTGGTCGGGTTCGGGGCCACACCATGGTGCCCAGGGCTGACTCCAGGTCGGCCTCAGGGGTCCCTCCTGGTGGGTCTGGGGGCCCATCTCCGGAGCCCGGGGGTGAGTCTGGATCATGCAAGGCAAGTGCTGTCAGCCCAGAAGACACCTCCTATCTGGGGATTCCCACCCTGCTCCCTAGAGGCTCCCTGGACTCCTCCCTCTGGACTCCCACCCTCCTCAGTAGCTGTTTCCCACCCTCCTGCCTAGGGTCTCTCCACTCTCCCTAGCTGTTTCCCTTCTCCTCCCTGGGGAGTCCCATCATTTTCCTCGGGGCTCCCCACTCTCCTACCTTGTGGCTCCCCACCCTCCTCCCTGAGGGTCTCCCTCCTTCTGTCCTGGGCTGCTACGCCCCCTCCCCTGAGACCTTCCTAGCTCTGGCTGGCCCCGTTTCCCTGACCCTTGGTCCCCCATCTCTGCCCCAGGTCTCTGCCCCCGTGCCCCCGCCCCGGGCACTCACTGTGGGCTGGAGGGGTCGGAAAGGGATGATCAAGTTGTGCGCTGGTGCGGGTCCTTGGCGAAACAGCAGCGGGCAGCGCCAGGCGCTGGGCAGTGACCTAGCCCTCGTCTGTCACAGGAATTGACATCCCCTGTTGGTGACTAGCGTCCGATCGGGAGTGCGCCGGTCCGGCGCCTCCCTAGGATCCAGCGTTCCTTCTGGGATACCCTCAGCGACATGACACGTGACGTCAGAACTTGGGACTCGGGGGTCCTACACGTTGGAACCTCCCCTCGCACCCCTCATGTGCGCACATGGGACCGTCAGGTGCACGGAGCCAAAAGCGCAAAGGCTTGGGCGCATCCATGGAGCGTCCGGCGCGGGGTCCCGCAGAATCGGAGCCTCCCCGGGAGCCTCACGAGCCTGGTACCGGGTCAGGCTTCGACCCGTTGGTCCAGTACGTGCCGGGCCTTTGCCTCCCCGCCCCCAGCCCACTTGTAACTTTGTGCCCTCTTGCTCTGCGGCCTCCTCTGCGCACGGTTGGCATCCTTCGAGCAATGCGGGGTGCGCCCAAGGGATGTGCGTGTGTAAGACACACGTTCTTGAAGCAGGGTCCCTTGGAATCCCTCTTAGGATTTGGGGCGGGGTTTGGGTGGTACCGGCCACTGCCCCCGGAGATACTCAGTGAACCAAAGCATAGCACCGGGTGTCTGTCCCTCCCGCGGACACTCACCGTGGGCTGGAGCGGTCAGAAAGGGTGATCAAGTTGTGGGCGGGTGCGGGTTTGCGGCGGAACAGCCAGTGGGCAGCGCCAGGCGCTGGCCAGCAAGTCGGGCCTCCTCTGTCACAGGAATTCACTCCTGAACAGTCGGCTAGCGCCGATCGGGAGTGTGCCGGTGCAGCGCGTCCCTAGGAACCAGCGTTCCTTCCGGGATACCCTTAGTGACGTGGCCCGTGACCTCAGAACTCGGGGCTCGGGGATCCCGCACGCTCGAACCCCCCGCGCTCCCCCCCAACACATGCACACATGGGACCGTCGGGCGCATGGAGCGGAGGGCGCCAAGGCTTGGGCGCGTCCACGGAGCGCCCGGGCACGGGGTCCCGCAGAATCGGAGCCTCCCCGGGGCGGTCGGGGTGTGGGTGAGGCCCGACGGGAACGTGGGGCAATGGAGACTCGGGGCTCATATGGGGAGCTGGGGGCCAGGCAGGGATTCCAGGCCTGAGATGCTGCTGAAGGGCGCACCGCACGCGGCTGGGAGTTTTGTTTACACCTGTGTTGGGGTCCCTCCTGTTGAATAATACGAGTTGACCCTATTTGTATTTATTGACAACTAGATTCAGCCCACCCGGTTATTGTCCCGAGTATGAAAGGAGGATAGTGTGGATATCATTTGGACAAACATGGATGTCTTACATAACGGTTAGTCATGACCCAACTGTTATCATGGTTGGCTTGTCCTGGTCCCGTTTACACACACCAGACATTCAAATGGTAGGCTGTTTCCTGGTGGATCATTGTGAGAAGAGTAAGGCATTGTGAAAAACATGTCACCTACTTTTATGACAGGAGTTGAGGGCCACAGCCGGCTGTACCATGGGCTTCTGCTTGGCACTGCTCAGGCATCTCTCGTGGCATTGTTGGGGGTACAAAATTCAGAATTGAAGAGGGCACATCCAGGACAGCTGTTACTCCTTGGAATTTCATTCCAACCCTTAACAATATAATTTAAAATTTTTTTCTTAATTGAATCACTGTGAGATTGACCCTCACAAAGCTGTTCATGATTGGGTTTCAGTCATACAGTGTTCTAACCCCCGTCCCTCCACCAGTACACATTTAGTGTCCCCAGTTTCTCTCCTGCCACCTCTTAGCCTGCCTCTATGGCAGGCACTTCCTCTCTCTCTTTCTCTCTCTTTCTTTCTCTCCCTCTCTCTCTCCCTTTCCCCCTTCACAGGCATGTGTGTATGCCTGTGTGTGCTTGTGTGTGCATATGTATATGCCTGTGTCTGCATATGTGTGCATGCGTGTGTGCCTGTGTGTTCATCTGTCCATGGATGTGTGAGCCACGTGTAGTGCGAGGGATTCATCTGTGGCCAGCCACATGGAAATGCCTTTACCCATCTCCCACTTGGCTTATTAGGAGACATTGCAGGCATCCCTAAACCAACCAACACGCATCTTCTTGGCCACAGAGGTGGTTTTAGTGCCTTTTGAAAGTGAGGAGCAGCCAGTTCCCCCTGGGAGCCAATGCAGGTCAACACAGCTGTGTGCCTGAGGGCAGGTTGGAGGGCAAGGCAGGGTGGGAGTGGGGACCTGGCCCCGTGTGGCATGGCTGATGTGCTGATGTTCCTCTGTGAGCAGGGCCAGAGGGGTTCCCAGGAGGCCCGTGGTGTGGAGGTCTGTGCCGGCCTCTCCTACCGCTGAGCAGCTGCACTGGGCTGGGAGCACCAAGTCTGAACCTTCAGCGGGCTCTTCTGTGCGGCCCTGGTGAGGGTGAGGGTATGGCTGGGATGGAAAGGGGGCGGAAGCTCAGCCCTGTGCCTCTCCCACCCAGCTCTGTGCCACCCGAAGGAGGCCTTGGGGATGGCGGAGTACCGCCAAATATGAATTGGCTCTTATATAGTCCCCAAGCTAGAGAACTGCCTGGCCTTTTTAGGAGGGGCCTTTGAACACACTGCAGTCCATGATGATGCTATTAAGTGGAAATCTGATATCTACGTGGGTGGATCTTGGCCCCTCTCACAAGAAAAAAATATTGCTGCCCAACAGCTAGTGCAGGAACAGCTGGAGTTGGGACATATTGAACCTTCTGATTCACCATGGAATTCCCCTATATTTGTTATTTAGAAAAAAATCAAGGAAGTGGAGGCTGTTACAAGATTTTGAAGAAGTTAATGAAACTAAGGGAACACCTGCAAGCTTTCCAGCCTGGGTTACCTATGCACTCTGCCATGCCAGCCAATACTTGTACAATTATTTTTGATCTAAAAGATTGTTTCTACTACAACACCCAAAAGGAGAGAGAACAAAGGGGGATGCCCTGCCACAGAGGCTTGGTCAGGTGGTGGGGGTTGGGGTGGGGTTGATGACAGGGATACTGGGATCATTGGTGGAGGTGAATGGGCACTAGTGGAGGGATGGGTAAATTATCACTCTATGAGTCAAATGCAAACACAAAACTTCATAAGTTAGTAACTGTACATCACAGTGATTCTCCAATGAAAAACTTTTAAAAATAAAGAAATAAAAGATTGTTTCTTTATGATCCCTTCCTTTCCGCAGATTGTCCTCGTGTTGCTTTTACTGTTCCTGAAACAAATTTTAAAGAACCTATGAAGAGATATCAATGGAGAGTTTTGCCTCAGGGAATGGCCAATAGCCCCACCTTATGTCAAAAGTTTGTAGCACAGGCTATACAATCAGAAAGCAATATCCAGCTATTTATAGTATTCACTATCTGGATGATATATTAATTGCCCATACCGATGAAGATCAATTATTAACTACTTTTAAAAACTTGACAATTGCTTTAACTCAAGCTGGGCTTTTTATTGCGTCTGAGAAAGTACAATGCGAGGAGCCTTATTCTTGTTTACATTATCAGTTATTTACAGATAAGGTTAAAATGCAAAATTTAAGCCTTAGAAAAAACAGTTTATGGACTCTGACTTCCAAAAACTTCTCGGGGACATTAACTGGATTAGGCCTTCCTTGTCTTTAGCATGCTTAAGCCACTGTTTGATATATTTAAAGGAGATTCGGATCCCAGTTCTTCTCAGACATTAAGACCTCAAGGCCGAGAGCACTGAAATTGGTTGAACAAGCCATTATGACTCCATCCATTGGGTATTGGAATTATACTCATCCGTGGCCTTTATATATTATATTCACTTCCCATATTCCTGCAGCAGTACTATATCAGGATAAGCCCATTTTATGAATTCATTTACAAGCATCTCCACAGGACGTTTGAACTCCTTACTATGAGATGGTTATTGCTTTAATTGCCCTGTGTCAAAAGCAGTCTAATTTATATTTTGGTAAAGACCCAGGAGCAATTGGAATCCCTTTTGATAAAGACAAGCAAAACTGGTGAAATCAATTTCCGGCTACTATTTCCAATCATTTACCACAGGAGAAGATTTTATATTTTATGGTGACTCATCCCTTTATTTTTCCACATAATACCTTTCAACAGTCTATTATTAATGCTGGTTTAATTACTAATGCTGGTTTAATTTTTACTGATGGATCTTCTAATGGCTGAGCCGTGGTACGAACAGACGCAGGCACTAAGGTTTTGCAGACAGGATATACTTCTGCTCAGGAAACTGAACTTTATGCTGTGTTTCCGTCTCTTAAATTGTGTACTGAGGTGCCCTTTAATCTCTATTCTGACAGTCAATATTTTGGACGAGCCTTACTTGCTATTGAAACTGTTCTGTATATTGGAACTTCTAATCATCTTGTACAGGATTTTTTAAAACCAGATTCAATCTGTTATTCATCAGCGATCTCATCCATGTTAGTTTGGATATATCTGTGCACATTCTGGACTTCCTGGACTCTGTAGGAGGGAAATGCTCTGGCTGACAAAGCAACTGAAATATTCTTTTCCCAAGCTCAAGCCTCTCTCCGCTCACATAAACTTCACCATCAGAACAGCAGGAGCCTCTGCCAGCAGCTTCATATTCCTAGAGAAGTTGCCAGACACATTGTTAAACAATGTTCAGTATGTCCTTTGCTGCATTCAGTGCCTCATTATTGGATTAATCCTAGAGGCCTTTTACCCAATGGACTGTGGCAAATGGATGTCACACTTATTCATGCTTTTGGCAATCTTCTCTACGCTCATGTCACCATAGACTCTTATTCAGGATTTCTACATGCTACTTTACAAACAGGGGAAGCTGGTAAACATTGTTTGGCTTGTTTTGCAGTTTTGAGTACCCTGAAACATAAAAACAGATAATGGCCCTGGTTATACTGGAAAAAAATTTCAATCTTTTGTACACAGATAAATATTATACATAAGACGGGCATTTCATATAATCCTCAAGGACAAGGTATTGTTGAACCAGCACACCAAACTTTTAAATATCAGTTGCAAAAAATAAAAACGGGGGAGATGTATTCTCAACAATCTAGAAATCTATTGAAGCATGCCCTCTTTGTTTTAAATTATTTGATTTTTAATGAAGATGGCAATACCCCAGCACAGAAGCTGTGGGAAAAAATATAGAAATCAAAAGAAATCCCACCCTCTTGTAAAATGGAAAGAACCATTGGATGAAAATTGTAGGAGCCAGATCCAGTATTGATGTGGAGAAGAGGGCATGTTTGTGTCTTTCCACAGGATGCCGAAACGCCACGCTGGTTGCTGGAGAGGTTGGTGCGCCAGACAGAGAAAGAACTTGATCAATCAATTTGCACAGGTGATGTTGGTGGATCCAACCAGCCTTGCCGAGACCACATTGACAACGGATCAGGTCCAATAGGTATACTCTCAAGTTAAGAGAATTCAATTTCATGTGACCCTGACGGCCTTCCTTGTACAGCTGATGCTCCTTAGTTCAGCAAGGGCAGACACGTTTTGGACTTCCATTGCAGATCCCCCGGTGTTGCAGTTAGCCACTTGGGCAGGAGAGCAGATTCAGTTTTATAATAATGCTACTCAGTAGGTTGGGGAATGAGGGCTGCGCATATTATAAGGCACCAGTCAGATATTTCCTTCTCCGGAATATCTCGAGGAACCCCTATTTGTTTAGAGAGGGATTCTTCCACTAATGAGACTTTGGGATGTTTGGGCTTATAGGATCATGTAATATATTGGAAGAATTTAACTACTATTGTTATCATTAATGGAACACGGTTTTCTAAACGGTCTCACTTCCATAGAGAATCTCACCCACCTTTAGATTTGGGAATATGTTCTCCAACAATTGTACCATCTTTGTCTGTTGTATAGTCCCCTTGAAAAGGCTTATAGGGCCGTTCTTGGACAATGCACAATCTTGCCTGGGTTTGTTGGCATCCTCGCACACCAGATAACAGCATTTATGGAGAATGGAAGGTCGCAGACGCGCCGTGTGGTTTGATGAATGAAGGATATCAAATGTAATATGGAAAATGGACTTGGCCATAGGGAAGAACAATGATTCTTTTCCAGATAATGTGGAAAAATTGCGGCCTGTCACTGGCAGCCAGGACGAACAAAATGTAGACTTCTCTCTAGGTTATGGTGCCGCTCAATCTGATGGATCCATTGAAGTATGCATGCCACTTCCTTGGGCATTTATGTTTGGGTATGCTAATATCACGTTACAACAGGTAATTTGGAATGTGACTTGTGTTAATTGTATGATTACTAATTGTATTATGGGTATTGGTGTTGGGAAACGGGTATTTATTGTTAAATAACCTTCATTTTTGTTGATTCAATCCAAGTTACGATGTCATTATAACTTCATTTGGAGTTGTGTTACTGATATGAAATATAAAAGACCAAATATCCGTGGGAATGAATCAAGAAACATGTTACAGGGCTTTGGCATGACGCCAATGCAAGTTTGGATGTTTTGAACCTACATCAGGAAATTGTAACTATATAACAGGTATTGACGAATTAAGGGATCCGAGCGCGCTGTCCTTGCTGGGGTTCCGCTGACCCCAGGGAGGGACAGGGCCGGTATCGGTGGCAGAGGCAGGTACGAGTGTGCTTGGAGCCGGGGGGTGCAGCCCAGCGCGCTCCTAGCGATCCCCACCCGAGGTGTGTCCGGGAACGCGGGGCCGTGCGCCCCGGGAATCAGGCAGGCGCGTCCTCCCGCCAGGGGTCCCTAGGGGTGGAGGGGGCTTGTGGCCCGTGGGAGGGAGGCAGGAGAAGGAGGCGCGAGCCCCACGCTGTCCGGGGCCGTGGGAAGTGGCTGAGTCTGACACCCGCCGCCCGCCTGCCCTCAGCCCCCAGCCCGGCTCCATCGTTCCGTGCGCGCTGAGGGGTCCGCGCTGCAGAGCCACTGCGCTTTCTGCTCTCCATCTGGGTGACTGACGCCTCGGCCAGCTCCTGGGGGAAGGGGCGATTCCTGATTCCTGCAGCCCCGAGGCTGAGCTCTGCCCCCGCCCGCCATGGGACAGCTGAAGAGAGCTCGGCGGGGGCTCAGGCCGGCTCGCACCCAGCCCCTCCTTGCCGGTTTCACCCCTGGGGGCTGTAGGAATGGCCCCTGAGACAGCTCTGTCTCCCTGTTCCAGCCCTGCTGCGCCCCTAGATGTCAGCCCTCCGGTGCTTCCAGGACACGGTGGTTGCGGGCAGGGTGGGCCCCTGGGTGACCTAAACACCGAGAAGGCCCAAAGCATTTCCCCCCCCCCCCCACTGTTCTTAGTTTATTATTTTCCCTAGATTTTTATGGAACTTTGGGAGCTGGAGAGAGGGTAGAGAAAAGTAACATCTGCAGAGATCCGAATTCCCGAGGGTCCCACTGGAACGCATCCAGTTTGCCAAGAGCATCGGGGTCGATGGGGGCCGCAGTCCTAAAGCTCCGAAAGAAATGTTGATGCTTTAGCAGGTTTGAAACTGGGGCCCCTGACCCCTAGGCCTGGCTGGAGCGAGGCTGCATCTATATAATCGATAGAACCCCCTTCCCGGGGCGCTGCACCATGCAATCCTGCAAACTGCCATCCTGCAGCAATCCTGAACTCTTTCCATTGTGCATACGTGCGCACACACACACACACCTGTACCTGGGGTGCTGCATCATGCAACCCTGCAAACTGCCATCCTGTAACAATCCTAAACTCTTTCCATTGTGCATATGTGCACACATACACACACACACACCCCAATCCTAAACTCTTTCCATCGTGCATACACACGCACACACACACATACACACCAATCCTAAACGTTTTCTATCGTGCATACACACACACACACACACACACACACACCCATCCCGCAGCAATCCTGAACTCTTTCCATTGTGTCATTGTGTATAACACACACACACACACACACAGAAACACACACGCCCCGGGTGCCAGTGTGTCGCTGCAGCCGCGCGCCCAGAGCAGGCGCCTGGAGCTCCCCGGGGTGCAGGGGCCGCCGGCCCGTCTGCGGAGCCCTGGGGTCCGGGGAATGCGCCCTAAGCCCCCGGCCGGATGCGGCACCGAGGCCGGGTGACAGGCCCGCCTCCCAGCTACCGCCCGGAGCCCACCCTGCCTACCTGGGGACCCGACTCCCTTTCCCTGGGGAACACCCCTTGCTTCAGGCGCGGGGCCGCCGGGCCGCCACTCAAGCGCGCCCCGCCTATCGGAGCGCCCGGGCCCCGCACGGCCCGCCTCTCACTCCGCTCGACCAATAGCAGCGCGGCTCGCTTCTATACCTCCCGCCCACTTGCGGTCCGCCTCCGTACCCGGAACCGGAAGACGGGGCCCGGCCTCTCCGCGAGGCCCCGCCTCTCCGCGCAGCGCGCCTCCTGGGAAGGTCCAGAGGGAACACGTGTGGGGGCGGGGGGCGTGGCCAGGAGACGCCGCCCCACGAGACTTTGTGACAAAATCACGCTGCGCGGCCCCGCCAGGAAGGTAGGAGCGGGGCCGGGGTCTCCTTTGTGACGTCATCGTCACTGGCTTGGCCGCTTGTCGGAGCGCCCCGGAAGTGGTTGCCTCCGCTGGCCCTCGACCCCGGAAGTGGTTCCCTGCGCCGGTTTCCATGTTGCCCCTGGCAGCCGGAGCACACACTGAGCGGCTGCGCCCCCTGCCGGAGGGTGAGCGCGCCCCGCCTGCAGGCTCCTGACTGGCCCCGGGCCCAGGTACTGCCCCGCGCTAGTGAAGTCGGAGCCCGGGAGGCGGGCGGGGGCGGGGCGGGATGCACTAGGGAGGCCGCCCAGCAGCATCCCTGCATCCCCGCATCCCCGCATCCCTGCACCCCAGCATCCCAGCCCCAGGTGCTAGCTAGCCCACGCGGGTACCAAGCAGAGCCGAAAACGCAGTGCACTTCAGGGTCCCGAGGTGAAAAGACGTAGATGGAAACGAGAAGGGGCGTCCGATTCTGTTTTATTCGAGATGGAAACGAGGAGGGACGTGTGAATCTACTTTATTCCATCCAGTAGGGTTGATTTTCTGATGGATGCAGGGCAAAACGGGATACAGTCCTCATTCTACTGGCTCTGAGCATGTTCTGATCCTTACCATTTGCCAGTCCTTAAAGGTTTGGTGGGAATCACCCGGAGGGAACCCCATTTCTCACGCGCCTGGGGGTCAGTGAGCAGATGAGGCAGGACGGAGGGTCTCTGTTGGTTGGCATGTCCCAGCTCTCCAGTATTTTCAGGAATGGAAGTTGGGAGTCCTGAGGACGCTCAGACTCAGAGTGGGAAAGTACGGAGCCTCAGTTTATTAGCCTATTAGCTAATGGGCTCCTTTATTAGAAAGGAGGAAGAGAAAACAAAGGGAGAGGGATTGACTACTCTGGTGATGAGTTGTGTGGTGTTGGAATTATGTGCATGTGTAAACAGGACTCCTAGTGTGGGAAACCACAGAATTTCAATGAAAAAATTTCAAAGTAAAAGCTTAAGTACCAAAGGGAAAAAAGTAGAAGAGAAAAACTCCCCAAAAGTAGAAGAGAGAAACTCCCCGGGTGGGAAGGAATGTAGTTTATTTTGTGGGGTTTTCATAATGAACCGGCTCTTTGTCATACTGGGGGTGCAGACTTTAGAGATAAGGGGGGTTTCCTGCAGACCCTTTGAGATGGAAATTGGGTTCTTGGCAGATCCCTGTCAGAATATTCGCCCTAGGTCTTGCCCATTATCTCAGCCTCCCCAGCCTGAGCTAGGGAGGAAGGAGAGAAAGTGGGAGAGAGGGGAGAGGAACATGCTAAAGAGAGAACCGTGGGCTTCTCCAGAGGCAGAGATGGCCTACACACACCCCAGCAGGAGACTTGGAAGTATCAGAGGCCAAACCCCAAGAGGGGAGATGTGGGCGACACAGGTGCCCGGCCACATGGGCACAAGCAGCACATGTGGCCCTCCCTTTGCTCAAGGTGGCTTTCATAGGGGTTTTTCCAACCTGGCCCCACCTGGGGCTTCTACCCAGGTAAGAGTCTGTCACTAGGGAGGTTGCCAAGGGGGTGGGCTTGGGAGTGGGGATGGTCTTCTTGGAAATCCCTTTCCTGGCCTTTGTTCCTGCTGCAACTTCTCCAGCAGGGGGGTCCAATCTGCTCCAGGTCTTTTGCTGGCCACCCCCCCCCGTGCTGTCTCTCAGTCCCACAGTGCTGCTGTGCCCCCCAGGTAAGCAGCTGACAGCCACTCATGCTCTTTCCTGTCTCAGTCCCCGAAAGAAACAGGATTCCACATAGACGTTTATCTCTGTGTAGTGCTTAGAGAACTGTGGACTCTCTCTCCCCCCACTCTCTATCTCTTTCCCTCCCCCCTCTCTCTCTGTCTCTCTGCCTCTGTCTCTCCCTCCCTCTCCCTCTCTTTCTCTCTGTCTCTGTTCTCTGTTTCTCTACAGGGGCCGGAAGGTCATCATGCACATCCCTTTCCCTCCTTTCAACACCTGGTCCTTGTCAGAGTGACCATCTCCAGCTCTCATTGTCATATTGGTCCCTTCTCTGTCCTCACTGCCCTTCGCCCCGACACACTTGGGCTAGCTTCCCACCACAGAGCCTCCTCCTGGCCCTGTTGGTGTGTGCCATACCCCCCTGGCCGCGCCCCAGCTCACGTGCATCTCCTTCTCGGCCAGGAGTCTGGAGCCATCAAGAGCAGCGGCCCGGGAGCTGGTCAGCGGCCGGAGACTCGCCCGGGGGACAGGCCGGGCAGACACCGCTTGGGGACCTCTGCGGGGACTCCGGCCAGGTGAGTACACCGGCGAGCACCACACGGGTTGGGGACTTGGAAACTCGGCGCCTGCTCTGCACATGGTCCCAGGGCTGGTCTGCGCGTGCTGTCGGGGCACTGGCCCGTGGTCTGGATTGCCCTGGTGTCCGCAGAGGGCCCGGCTCCAGTGCTGTGTCCGTGCCTAGGCTGCTTAGCCTCTCTGATTCAAACGCCTGGCCGGTGCATTGTGTGTGCCGCTGCCACCTGAGTGACAGAGAAGGTCCGTGACACTGTGGAACATGTCAGGAGTGTGGAGTGTTTGTTCAGAGAAATGCCCACGGTTTTGTTCTTATCATCCACGTCTGTAACAGAGTTCACGGTGAGTTTGCCAGGTAGGAATAATGAAATGATTGTCACTCATTACTGAGGAAATAATGGTCCAACAGCACGTTTTAAGCATTTGTAAGGCCAAATACTGTAGACATACATATATGTGTGTATATATGTGTACACATATACATGCAAGGATCAAAGAAGAGTGCTGTTGCTTGCTGGCCTATTTCATTTTTAACAGCCTGAAAAATATTGATCAGGTTGACATCTCAAGGTAGATCCTCTTCAGTGTGAAAATAGTTTACTAGGTAGCGCAAAGCTTTGGATGATTTTTAATATCTTAAATCTGTTGGAACGATAATTTGTTAAAAGAAGAACACTAAACGGTTAAAACAGTTAAAGTAAAATTGCAGTAAATTAGAGTATCTCTTCTCTCTGTGGAGGGAAAATAGATCTACGTGAAATCCAGTTCCTTGGAACTGAAAATGTTTTTGAATCCTAATTCATTCTCCTTGCAATTTATGCATCTGGCATTATTAAAATATTCATATCTCTGAGCTAATGTGCCATCACAAATTTAATTTGCAAAACAGAGATACCATGAATAGAACATAATCCATAATCACTTTTTCTAGTCTTTGTGTTGAAGGCACACTTTGGGAAATATAGATAACTCAGTTCTCTCTTGTAACTCTGCAACAAAATTTTTTCAAATAAGCATCGTTTTAGAAAATCATGATGTAATAGACTCTCGGAGCCAAAAATTTAAGGATTATGCACACACACATACATACACACATGTCCACATGTGTACACCCATAGTATATGTATATGTGCATACACATTTGTGATATGTTTGTGTGTATATATACATACACATGTACATACATACGTGTGTACACCTGTGTACATGTATATGTAGTTCATTCTTTTGCAGAAGGTTATAAGCAGGCATTGGGTTGCAGTGTGGGGAGCTCTGCGCATTCTGCGGGCTCCCCCCAGAGCCTACCGGGCTGGCCGGACAGGCTGGGGCTGGTCAGCGCCAGGCTGTGCCCTGCAGCCCTGTCCCACTCCAGGACCCCGGCTTCCTGTGGGGGCAGAGCTTGTGTGTCTGAACAGCAGCCCCCCTGCCCGGGCGTGTCCCCCGCTGAGTACTTGGGCCGGTGCGTGCGGTGCCGCCAGTGGGCGCCGTGCTCCCAGGAAAGGGGCCGCCCTGCCCAGCAGCCCGCCCTGCCCATCAGGGAACAGAGCTGGCCCTTCTGTTCAAAGGAGGACTGGCACGTGAGCCTCTGTGAGGGCCTTGGGCCTGTCTCCTTTTGAGACGTGGTTCTTGGGATTGTGGCCTCTGGGTACACACAGAGCTCACTGCTGGGGGAGCTGCAGGCCTTTGGGAGACTTTGCAGACATGCGTGCAGCTGCCCTGGGTTTCCTCCCTGGCACACTGTATGTTCCCCGTGTCGGCCAGGACTGAGTTCCGAGCACTGCCGGGTGTGGCCCCATAACCAAATCAGACCAGGTGCAGAGAAACCCCCAAGCACAGACTCAACCCCACCTACTTATTTCTGGCTCTTTTCCCGGTCGGCATGTCCCCTTCCCTCCTGTCAGCAATCGGTTCCCCCAGAGTGACCATTTCCAACTCTCTCTGTCCTGGTGGTCTCTTCTGTGTCTGCATCTGCTGGTTGCACAACGAATTTTGGACCCTTGCAGCCTTGAGGCTGTATGTATGTGTGTGTGTCCATGTGTATGAGTCTATACTCCCCTGTCACCCGGTCTCGGGTTTCTGGTTCCCCTCTGCTTCATGGGCAGGCCCACAGTCTGTTCTGCCCCTGGGGTTCCTGAGCGTGGCTGGAAGACGCGGCAGTCTGCCCTGCTGACAGCAACGTGCGCTCCCGGGTCCTGCAATCTCTCCTCACTCCGTGTTGGCATCTCTCGTCTCAATCTTGGCTCCATTTTCCACTCACGTGTCTTGCACATTGATTTTAAAGAATAATCTGCACATTTTAATATTATTATTATTATTATTTCAGGTTTTTTGGTTCCCGTGGTGTTGCTCAGGGCTCACTGCTGGCTCTACTCCGAAGACACTCCTGGTAAGAAGGGGGTTTGAAACCTGGGTCCATCGCATGTAGGGCAGACAGACGCCTTCCCTACTGTCCTGCGGCTCAGCCCTTGTCTGATCTGTACACTTGACTATATCTTCTAAGCTGCTTTGAAGCTGTGCACTATGTCCCATCCTCGCAGTGGGGTCTGTGTGCCAGAGTCTCCGTGCATTCTCACCCGACTGCAGGCTCACTCGTGCCGGAGTGTTTAGAGAAGAGGCAACCATTTCCCTGTCATGGGAGCCCCGGTCCGTTGGGTCACCTGAAGGAATCTTTCTTCTCCTGCCTTGACTCAGGAGGTAGGTAGAGACGTCTCTTTTTCCTCAAGAGATGATTGTGTTTTCTTTTGGGGGGGATGGGGGATGGTTCTGTGTCACACTTGGTGTCACGCAGGATTACTATGGGCTCTGGGCTCATAGATCACCCCTAGCGGGGCTCAAGAGACCACATCGGGTACGGGGCGCAAGCCCAGGTTAGTGGGTCGACCCTTGTCTGCGTCTCTGTCCCATGCGGGCTGTCGCTGTCTTTGGCCCACACGGGGTGGAAGGGGTGCAGCCCCTCTGGTCTTGCCCTCTGCATGCAGGTGCCAGCATTTCCTGAGCAGCAGCGACGAAAGTCCTGTCGTCATCATCCAGAGGAGCCCACAGCAGCCCTGGAACACACGTGTGTGGTGGGACCCAGCCTTGTTACCATGTCTGTGCTGCTGGTAAGCTGGGGGACATTGTCCGCACCCTCCGTCCATTCGCAGCTCTGACTGGAGCACACTGACCACACCCACCCCTGCCCCGCTCTGGGTACTCTGCAGAGATTGTACAGAGTTGCTCACTCACCTGCCCCCCACCTCAAACACACAGACACTTGCACATAGACATACACTCAGGACCCAGACAGAACACAAAGACACACACACATGCATACTCATGTACACAGATGTAAAACAAAGACAGCATGCACACAGGGACACAGATATAGAGGCACATACACCTGTGTACACAAGACAAACACAGATGTACACACATGCACACACAGACATATCCATGCACACACAGATACAAACATGCAAAAACACATACACACAGCCTTATACACACAGTCACACTTATGCACATAGAGAGACATGCACTATGAAACATGCATATACACACAGATAAATACTGAGACTCATACACAGACACAGATATATACAGAGGCACTTGCACACACAGAGACCTGCATATATAGAGACACATGCACATAGACATACACAGACATTTGCAAAGAGAAACACATGCACACACAGACACATAATGCAGAGAGACACATACAAACGTACATACACAGACATACATATAGATACCACACATGCACACACATATTTTTACACATGCACACAGAGACATAAACACACAAGTAGATATAAACACACAGACAAAAATATACTGAGGCACATATACACGTTTAGACATAGACAGAGACCCATAAACATACATATACATAGACAGATACACACAAACACACAGAAAGATACCCAGATACAAACACACATGCAGAGACAGACACACAGACATATTCCCACACAGACACAGATATACACGGAGACATACACAGATACACATCCACATGCACACTTACACAGACATATCCAGAGACGTTTACACAGACAAAACTTTCAGACACAGACATAGATACAAACACAAATACATACACAGACACAAACATGCACACACACAGAGACACAGATATATGCATAGCCACAAATACACATACATATACATACACATAGGTTCAAAGACAGTGGCACAGATATACACAGATACAATCATATACACACAAAGTATTCACAGACACACATATAGGGATGGACACAGAAACACAAATATATATATATATATACATATATATATATACACACATAGGCACCCCCATTGCATACACAGATACACAGGCATATATCAAAACACATATCACACACTGGTAGAGTTACACACACAAACTCAAATAGACACATACACACATACACACAGACATACACCCATATACAACACAGTCACAATATGGTCTTAATCACAGACTCACAACATGGGCCCAGACAGACACAGACAGACATGATGAACACAGACGCACACACATGCACACAGAGATACACACAGACATGTACCAAAAAACACACATAATCACACAGAGATATACAAACTCACACATATACTCACATGCCACACAGTAACAAAATGATTTATGATTGGACTCACAACATGCACACACACAGACAAAAATTAACATATACACATAGACATCCATACACACATGTGCACACTCTGACAGACACATATATACAGAAAGATATATGCATAGATACACAGATACAGTGACACAGACAGATATGCACACAAACTTATACACAGACACACAAATACATACACAGACACACAGATTTATTCACAAACATACACACAGAGACACACAAGACAAATGCACAAACACCGGCATGCACAGACACAAATATTAACACAGAGACATACATGTACACATACAGACTCATACAACAAATAAAAACTCATACACACATGTGTACATAGAGTCACACAGACAAATACACACACATATGCAGATATATACATAGATACACATAGTGTAAACACAAGACACGAGTAGATATATAGATAGACACATTTACACATCGAGAATCACAGACATATACACAGCAAACCGAGATTCACACACAGACACATGAGCCCAGTTATCAGACATATATACACAGACTCTGACACACACAGACATATACACTGACACACAGACATATACCTAAACCTAGAAATACAGACACACACACCGAATTTACTCAAACATAGACATGAAGACATACAGACATACACAGATGAACACAAAGACATAGATTTTTACCTGGACACACAGATACACACAGACGTTTATACACAGATACACATTCATACAGAGACACAAACTCCCCACACAGACAACACACACATATGCACAGACATAGACGCACACAAAATAAAGGCAATATTCACAGATAACACATGCACAGAGACACACACATCTACATAGACACATAGATATGATCACACAGACACACACAGAGATATACACAAATGTGTATGTGCACAGAGAGACACAGACAAAGATACACTCACACACAAGACACATGCAAACATATAGAGACATGCACATATACACACATGTATACACAGGCACACAGACATACCAAGACACAACACATGAGCACACACATACACAGACACACACATGAAGGTTGTGCCTTCATCATCCAGAGGAGCACCACAGTGGCCCTGGAACACACACACATTCATGGACATTTGACAGACCCATAGACACATACATATGCACAGACACACACATGCCCACGTAGACCCAGATACAGACAGACTCACACAGACCTACAGAATGTCCCACATGTAGCACAATCACAATGTAAAATTATACACAGTCTCACAACATGCACACATAGAGACAAAAATTGACATAAACACATACAGATATATAGACAGCCACATACAGATATACAAGATACATACCCACGGACATATACACAGAGAGATACACACAGATATATACAGAGACATACATATGCAGAATTATACATAGAGACTTAGTTATGCGCACACAGACATATACATAGACAGATGCACACACCATATAAATAGACACCCATGAACACACAAACATACAACATACAGACATATTCAAAAATACAGACACTCAGACATAAACACAGATGAACACATGTGAATACACACATGCACACAGAGACAAAGAGACACACAGTCAAATATACACCCAAAGAGACATACACAGATGTATGCATAAACAGACTCGTGAACACACAGACACACAGAAATGCATATGTGAACACATAGACATAAACACAGACATATACACAGACATATACAAAGGCACACACAAACACACATATCACACAGAGAGACACAGACATACACATATTGCACACATAAGCAGAAATAAACAGTAATATACACAAACAGACACACAGGTATATGTATTGATACAGACACATGCATACACAATTAGGCATACACAAACCAGAGACACAGATACACATATACATGCATAGGCAACACACAGATACATGCACAAGCACACAGACAACACACATATGCACACATGGAGACAGACAGACATATGGCACATATGCACAGACATGAAGACACATGCAGACATATCATACACACTTGCGCACACACAGACACACACCTATGTACATGTACGTGACACATAGACATATATACTGACAGATACATGTGCACACACAAGACATACAGATTCACACAGACACACAAACACACAGACAGCAGTTATACACTTAAATGTGTAAACAGACAAATGCACACACAGACATATACACAGACACGTGCACACACAGATGTGCACACAGATGTACACATAGAGACAGATGTATAGACAGACATGCAGACACACAAACACATGTACACAACACATATTCACATGCGCACACACATTCATACAAACACACTTAGACATATACATACAGACGTGTGCACAGATACACACATTGTACACGCAGACATAAACGTACCCAGACATACACAGAATATACAGACATACAGTCACACAGACATACAGATATAGCAACACAGGCACACAGAAACATACACACATATACACAGATACACACAGACACACACCAGCGTAAAATGTACACACAGATACACATGCACACACAGAGAAACTACACACATACAGATATATATACACAGACATATATATAACACATCTGCAGGCGCATTTATAGTTATATCTACAGAAACACACAGAATGTACTCACACAGGTATATACATAGACATATATCAGACATACAGATACAGAATTATATGCTGACGCACAAATATAAATATACACAAACACAAACATATGCACACACAGACACAGACCTACAGAGACTCAGACATAAACACATACCCACATGCACACAGACAAAACACACACATACATAGACTCACACACAAGTGCACATGCAGATATACACAAACACGGATACAGAAAATGAACACAGACACACCGACAGTTAAATACACTAGTGCACACACATATACAGAGGCATGCACAGATACACAGATGAGTATTCCAACACACACATACAAGGATACACCCAGATCATAAACATGCACATAAAATAGATATACAGACATACACCCACATGCACACACAGACATATGTAGATATACAGAGACACCAGTGTACACAGACACACATGTGAGCTCACAGGAACCCACATGCTCACACAGTAACACTCACATGCACACACATACACACTCATATACAATATATATACCAGCATAAACTACATATACAAAGACACATACACAGATTCACTCTGACGTGCATACAGAGACACATGGACTCATACGGAAACACAAACAAGCTTGCACACACAAATGACAGACAAAATACAAAAATAGACACAAATCCACACTGACATGCACACACAAGCACCTATAGATAGACACTCACATGCACACAGACATATAGAAAGACACACAGAGATTAACATATAGACACGTAAACACAATGATAGACACACAGAAATATACACAGACACACTGAGACACAGACATCCATAGACATGGACACATAAACATAGACATAGACACAGATATAAATGGTCACACATAGAAACACAAGGATATGTACATTTATACACAGACATACATGCACACCGAGACCCAAACAGACATATACACATACATAAAATTACACACACAAATCGACATATACAGATACACACGCACACACAGACAACAGACTTGTACACACATAGACTCAGACACACAGACATATACACAGACATATGAAAATATATACACAGACACACACACACATATATATACAGACACACTTAGCATGTACATACAGGCACACATATACACATAGACATAGACACAGACATACATACACTTACACACAAGCACATATAGACAGACAAAGATATATATCTAGACAAAACACAGATATATTCATAGACACATATGCATACACACAGATATATAAACAGGAACATGAACATACACAGACTCACATAGACATATGCACACATGCACATACAGCTATAACATGTACATATATACAAACTTATGCGCACAGACACAGATACGTAGATACACATAGACACAATCATACAAACACATACAAATACACAGACATGCAGACATGCAGATACACATGCTAAATTATACTTACACTAACTCATACACAGACATAGATACATATACACCGATACACATGCACACACAGACAACACGTATACATGTAGACACATGCACACACAGACATACACTAACATAATATGTACAAAGAAATATAGAAACTAACAGATATGTGCACAAACAGGCATATTTAGACACATGCACACACAGACATGCACACTAACACAGACAGAATATATTTACAAACAGACATATTCATAGACAATGCATACAGAGAGCAGCACATATACATAAACACACACCTACATCCTCACACAAACATACACACAATCAAATACACACATAGACAGAAACACATGCACATAAAGTGACATGCATATATATATATACAAAAAGATACACAGATGCACAGGTACACACATATGTACAGAAAGACAGACCCATGCACAAATAGACACAGGCATACATACACAAACAGACCCACACATACATATATGTGGTCACATTCACACTCAAAAACACAGACATATACAGACACACATAGATATACACAGACACATGCGTGCACACACAGACACACACACACACCCGCACTATTTATACAGATATCCAACATTCTCATACACAAAAAACATATACATAGATACATAACAGGCACACACAGACATGTATACATAGACACAAGACAGATTACATGCATAGACAAATACATGCACACAGAGACATATACTCAAACACAGATTCACATAATCACACATGAACAACACACATATGTATACATACCCACATTTGAATATACCCATGAATACACAAACACATACAAACATGTGCACAAGCAAATAAACACACACAGAAACACAGAGAGACACAAAAACAGAAACACAAAAACGTACATGTACATATACAGAGACATGCACATACCCACATATATCCCACAGACATAAAGACACATAGACATGCTCAAACACATGAATACAATGCACACACACATGCACCCACATACATATATAAAAAACACAAACATATACACTGACCCACACACATGGACACACACAGACACAAACATATACACACAATGACGTGAACACAGGTACAGATACATACATACAGAGAGACAAACACCCAGTGTACATAGGATACATACATATATATAGACACAAATATGTGCACAGATATATGCAAACACAGACAAACATGCATACACGGATATACAGACACAGGAACACACATGTAAATGAATGCACATAAACAGACATAAACTTGTAGACACACACAGACATAAACACACAAGCCACACAGACATAATATGCACAGACACGCACACAGAGGTACACACAAAGACCTATATAGTCACAAATATATGCATGCACAAAAACACACATCGATTCACACAGACATTTACATAAACAAATACCCACATGCACACATAGAGACACAATACCCAAACAGCCACAAATGTGCACACACAATGCAGTAGGCACAGACACATAAATATACACATAGACACACAATCACAGACACAAAGATACATAAAAATATTTAGGCACAGAGATATACACATGCACCCAGACACACAGAGACATACACAGAAACACATATGCATACTCCAATACCAAATCACGCACACAAATCACACTTGCAAACAGACATATACTTAGAGACATACAAGGATACAAGAGACACACATGCACAGACACACACGGACATAGACATAGACACTTATACACACAAACATGAACATACTAACGTATACACAGACAGACATAGACACAAATACTGACAACTACATAGACACACACTCGTATTCACACATAGAGATATGCAAATATATGGACAAACACATGGACACACAGACATATAATAAACAGACACGGAAGACATATATACAGACATTCATGCAAAAGATGCACAGACATACACAGACACACAGCCATATACACAAACACCACACACATGCTCATAAAAAGACACAGATATATACACAGACACAGAGAGATACATATGTATACCTAGATACACATGATCATATAAATGAACAAATACATATGCAAAAACACATAGGCATCTAGGTACAGATGCACAGAGATAAACATATACACCGACATACACAAACACAGACAAGTACACAGATACACATGCACATGCACACAGATATTCACACAGACATATACATAGACATACACATTCACGCATCCATAGACACAGACACAGTGACATACGCATAGACATATACATGCACATAACAGAGACGTATATACAGACACCACATACTTGTGCACACAAAGACACAGATATATACCTAGATACACACTTAGTGCACACACAAACACAAGACATATACAGACACACATACCACATGTACAGACAGTATACATGCACACTCAGACTCAGATACACTATAGATATATCCCCAGACAAATACAGACACAGAGAAACACAGGTATACACACAGAGGGACACACACAACAGTATACACAGAAATATAAACAGACATGCAGATGCATGCTCACACAGATATATACAGGAACAAACACAGACATACACAGCTATATACACACACATATGTGCATGTAAAGACATACAAATACACATACACAACAAAAGAGATACCCAGAGATACACATGTATACACACAGACATGCAGACACATATACAAACATATACAGACACACAAGGCACACAAATATACACAGACATCCAATGGACACACAGATACACATACAGAGATGTACAGAGAAACATATCCACACTCAGACACAGATAAACACGTACAGACTCACACAAACATATACACAGACACAAATTAATAGACATGCAACAGAGACATATACACAGACACAAATTCATAGACATGCAACAGAGACATATACACAGACACAGAAATATTCAGACATGTGTGCACATATACTGAGACAGAGACAAACACATATATAAACACAGTCATAAGCAGAGACACAGATATATACACAAACTCACAAATGTGCAGTCATATACACACAACCACACCCACATGCAGACACACACATATATATACATGTGCACACACATTCATGCACACAGATACACATAGACATACGCACACCGATTTGCACAGACATATATATGCACAGAGAGACACAAGCATATACACAGACACACAGAATATATAGACATATACAGACACACAGACATGGACACATAAAACAGGCACATGAAACCTACAGGCATATACACAGATACACACTCAGATACTGGCGTACATATGCACACACATATACACGTGCACACACACAGACAGACATACACACAGAGAACATATATATATATATACAGACATAGATGCAACACTTGTGGAGCCAAAGAAATACAGATGCACACATAGGCACACTCATATGTATAGAGATATAAACACATGTGCA
The DNA here is from genome assembly GCF_027595985.1 of Sorex araneus. Taxonomy (NCBI): domain Eukaryota; kingdom Metazoa; phylum Chordata; class Mammalia; order Eulipotyphla; family Soricidae; genus Sorex; species Sorex araneus. Next base: position 1,416,322 of record NC_073313.1, read on the forward strand.
CACACTTAGACTTAATAACACAGATATATACATAGACACACCAAAAATGCAAGCACAGACACAATGACATACACAGACAGACACACATATATATATACACAGATACACACATGTGCACACACAGAAAACACATACACACACAGAATCAGGAACACACTGACATATACTCCACACATGTGAACGCAGACGCAGTAATATACACAAACTCAGAGAGACATATACGCAGACACATACACATAGACATATACATTCAGACTCACAGAGACATATATACACAGACACATATTCACACATACACACAGTCATAGCACAGACATATGAAAAGACTCACGTATGCACACACAGACATGGACATGGACACACAGAAACATATATACATAGACACAATGACACAGACACAAACATATACACAGACACGCAGAGATAGAAGTAAAGCACACAGACTGACACACAGAGACACACACAGAAACACAAAGATGCAGAGGTATATATCCAGACCAACAGAGAAAAACAGGTATAGGCAAAGACAACTGTTGGCATAGACACTTGAATACACAGACATATACATAACTACACAGATATGCACATACAGATATATACACAGATACACACACAAACACCAGACATACAGATACACACCCAGAACGCATACAATATACACAGAAATATACACGGAGACATAAATAGACACACCCATGGGCAGACACAGACATACAGACACATACGAACATATACAAGAACTTTCTCCATGCACACACCTAGGCATAGCACGGTTTATACACAGCTACACATATAGACAGACGTACACAGACATATACCAAATATATGTGCACACGGAAACACACAGACCTGTACAATTAAAGGCATGCACATACAGACAGCAGACGTGTATAGACACACATACAAATGCCCACACAGAGACATACAGATAAGTTCGTGTACACACAACACAGTCACAAAGACATATACACAGACAGACATAAATACAGACACATAGACATACACAAAGACATATACACACCCAATACATGGACATATGCATCCACAGACTAAAAAGTATACATGCAAAGATTTGGGCATATGCACACACAGACACACAAATATACAGATATGTGTACATATGAGCAATATACACAGACACGAAAACATACACTGGCACACATCCATGTATACATACAGACACAGACATATACAGACACATACTAACATTGAGACAAACACACCTGCATACACAAACAACATACACACACCCACTTGAATAGACTGACAACAGATATATAGAGACACATGCACACTCAGAGACATAGACATACACATTGACATACAGACACAATCAGACAATACAACATATGCACACAGACTTTTACATACACAGTTACATAAACATGCACACAAAATACACATATACACAGGAACATACATGTGCACAGTCAACTGCACAGAGACATATAGACATATACACAGAGGCACATAGATATATACATAGACACACATCCACAATCTCACAGACACAAAAAACAGACATAAAGACATAGAAATACCGATACACAGACACACATATACAATGATACACATGAACACAGACATACACACAAAGACAGAGATACACACACAGACATATGCAGACATACCCAGTGCAACACAGAGAGACACAGTCATATACACAGATGCATACATGCACATACAGACACAAAGATATATACACAGAGAACTAGAAACACACATAGATATATGTATAGAAACACAGATGCACACAGAGACATGTGCATAGCATAGACACACAAAAACACATGCACACATATTCATATACCCAGGCACACAGACATTTACACAGAGACATACATGTTCACTCAGACATATATAAAGACACACTAACACACAGATACAGATACACAACATATACAGACACATACTTGCCCACATGACATTGACATGCACAGACACACAGACATATGCACAGACACACATGAACTAACAACAGAGACACATGCATACACAGACATACACAGACACAGAGATACAGACACAGACACTTCGACATGCATACTCATTGGTATATAGACATACACTACAATATGCAGAGACACACATGCACACACAGATACAGAGACATACTAAAGCACACAGACACACCTATGTACAATATGCACAGACAATATGGACATATTCATAAGCAGACGCATACAGACGTATACGTATACAAAGACTCACGCATATACATGAACTTACAGAGATGCAGGTAAGTGCTTCCACACTGAGACACATAGACGTATACGTATACAAAGACTCACACATATACATGCACTTACAGAGATGCAGGTAAGTGCTTCCACACTGAGACACATACAGAGAAACACACAGACATGTACAGAGACACTCAGATGCGCACACACAGATGAATGGACATAGACATATACATAGCCACACAGAGACATTTAGAGACATGCAAAAAGAATCAGAGACACATGTAGACATATATATAGACTCACAGACAGGCATACTCACACACATGCATAGAGACACACAGACACACAGACATATGCAAACAAAAAGAACATAGATATATGCATAGAACACACAGGAACATGCAGAGAGAGACACAGAGACATTTACACAGATGTATATGAGACACATGCACACCTACATATGCAAATAAACACAGACATCATCACAGACACACACGTTCACACAATCACGTGTTTGTGACATACACTCAGACACAGATATATACATAAACAGACATACACATAGATATACATGCAGACACAGAATGACATAAAAACAGGTACACATAGACACACATAGACACAGAGACGTATATAGATCTTATATGTATATACATATGTACACACATAGACATACATACACAGAGACACAGACATACACAGAAACTTGCACAGAGACACAGATATATGCAGACACACAGACATATACATAGACATATATGGAGAGAAACACAGACACACAATAACTCAACACATGCACCCAGCATATACATACACACATGCACACACAGACTGAAACACACATGCACACAGGTACACACAACATATACACAGATATACAAAGACACACATATGTACATAGACACAGAAACATCAGACACAAAACAACATATGATTAGACACACAGACTTGCACACACAGACATGCATGCAGACATATACATAGACAAAAACATACACAGACACACACATGCACACACAGACAGAATGACCTATACACAGACATGTATACAGACACACACAAATATATTTAAAGACACATGCAGACACAGATACACAGAAAAATTCACAGACACAAACATGTACAGTAGGATACAGACTACATACACAGAGATAATCACAGATATATGCACAGACACACACAGAGACTCACATACAAATACACATGAGCACACATAGGCATGTACCCAGACACACAGAAAAATGCAATCAAAGAAACATACACACAGAGCAAGACACAAAGAGATATAAATTAGACTCAGGCTCACACAGATATGTATACACAGAGATAGATATATGGACATAGAAGCACATGCATATTCACGCAGAGAGACCATTATATGCACAGATACATGTATACACACAGATGGTATAGAGATACACAGACATAGACACACATCTCATACACATATAGACTGATACAGAGACACAAATGCACACCCAGAGGCACAAACTTACTGGCTCACAGACATATATGAAAACACACGGAGATCACACAGATATACAAACCCAGAGACGTAAGCACAGATGAACAGATGTGCACACACAGACACAGAGAGACGGTCATATACAGACCCACAGAAACACATACACACATAGACATACAGACGGATGAACACACACAAAGATACATACATGTACATCTCGACACAAACACAGACATAAACACAGGTATACACAGACATACACAGAGACACAGACACATTGCACACACAAGCACAAATAAACCAAATATACGTAAATAGATACATAGACACAGACATATGCACATGCAGAGACATACACAAACATACACAGACCCATACATGTACACACACACGCACATACACAGGCACTCAGAGACATATACAAAGAAACATAGAGACATGCACAGGCATCTACACAGACACAGATATGTACAGTCATACACTGACACACACAATGCACACAAGCAGACATACAGACACAGACATCCACAGACATATAAACTCCACACAGATATACACCCAGGCACACTCATATACACAGAAACCACACATATGCACACACGGATATAAAGAGACAAGCAGACATTCATAGACAAACTCATTTATGTACACTCAGACATATACATGGACACATACCTACATGCACACACTGAGACACACATACAGACTTGTGTACAGAAACACACATGTACACATAAGACGTATAGATTAACAAAGACACAGATATAGATACACAAATATACACAGACAACGGTTACACACACTTGTAAATAGGGACATACATGCACACACAGACATACACGTAGACACATGTGCAGACATGTGCAAACAGACATATACACATACACAAAAATATACACACAGACACATACAGATATATACACAAAGACAGATACAGACTTATACAGAGACACAAACATTATATGCACACATATTTAGAGATACATAAATACATGCACATAAAAGTTACACAGACACAACATACACACAAAACACTTGTATGTACACACAGACATAAGCAGAGACACCAATATGCACACAGACACGCACATACACCAACACATATGTTCACACAAACATACACAGATTTATATACACACAGTTATACACAAATGCACATGGAACATCGATTTATATATACAAAGACACCCAGGTAAATGCATGAACACACACACAAACATACAAACATATAGACATATACACAAACTCATGCATCTACATACACATAAGTCATATACACAGAAACACAACAGACATATACACAAGCACACATAGATGAACAGACATACACACAGAGAAACACATAGACATACACAGACACAGTGTCCACACAAGAACACAGAGACACACACAACTACACAGAAATAGACACACATAGAGATATGCATAGACACACAGACACGTGCACTCACAAGACAAGCAAAGAAATATCACGAAAAACCTACAGAGACACAGATACACATGCACATGGACAGATACTCAGAGACATGTATGTAGATAGACACAGGTATATACAGACATAACTACCCACACACCCACATACAAAGACACAGAAACAGACTTATACACAAACACACATATGCACGTGGAGATAGGCATATACAGAGGCATACAGATATTACACTGACATACTCAGATACACACAGACACACATGCATACACGACACACAGATATACACAAAAACCTCTGCACAGACATTTTGAGCAGGCACCGGTAACATCTCTCATTGTGAGACTTATTGTTACTGTTTTTGGCATATCCAATACACCAAATACACCAGGGGTAGCTTGCCAGGCTCTGCCATGTGGCGTGATACTCTCGGTAGCTTGCTGGGCTCTCTGAGAGGGGCGAAGGAATTGAACACGTGTCTGCCGCATGAAAGGCGAATGCCCTACCGTTGTGCTATCGTTCCAGCCCCGGCACAGACATAAACATATACACATACATATTTGCACACACGGACACACAAGGCACATGCATAAACACCCACATGCACTCACAGATGTATACACAGACACATATGGACACATACATAGACACAGACAGTCACACACTTGGCGCCACACTCAGTCACACACAATCACACAGACATGCACAAAGATACAGACATATAAAGAGGCACACCCCAAATAGAACAAATAGATATGTACACAGACATACAGAGATAAAAACACAAGCACATATGGTCATATACATAGACACACAGTCACACACACATGCGGTATAACAGTCACAAATGTATACACAAACAGACACACAGATATGCGCACATGCATGCAGACATATTTACAGAAAAATATTGCAAACAGACACATGGACACACAGAGAAACACATATAGAAACACACATGTACACATATACATACACACATATATATACAGGTAATAGATATATATACACGGGCTCTTGATGCACACAGACACAAACACACATGCATACACAAACAGAGACTCACACAGGCACACATGTACACAGAGATATACAAAAACACATACTGAGGTGTATACACACTCACACACAGACATATAAACAAGAGAGACTAGTCTGAATTTAGGTTTCATTTTGCAATCTTGCACATTGATTTTAAAGAATAATTTGCACATTTAATATTATTAATATTCCAGTATTTTTGCTCACATGTGGTGGTGGTCAGGGCTTACTGTTGGCTCTGCTCAGGAGTCACTCTGGGAGAGGCGGGGGGCCTGGGGGGTATCGGGGATCGAACCTGGGTCCGTTGCATATAGGGCAGACAGATACCTTCCCTACTGTCCTGCAGCTCGGCCCTGGTCCGATCTATACACTTGACTGTGTCTTCTGAGCTGTTCTGTAAGCTGCGTGCTGTGTCCCTTCCTCGCAGTGGGGTCTGTGTGCCAGAGTCTCCGTGCATTCTCCCCCGACTGCCGGCTCACTTATGCCAGAGTGTTGAGAAAAGAGGCAGCTGTTTTTCTGTCACAGGAGCCACCGTCCTTTAGGTCTCCTGAAGGAATCTTTCTCCTCCTGCCTTGACTCAAGAGGTAGGTAGAAACGTCTCTTTTTTCCTCAAGAGATGGATACACGGAAATACATAGACACAGACACATGCACACTAATACAAACACAGACATCACTGTCATCACTGTCATCCGTTACTCATCGATTTGTTCGAGCAGGCAGCAGTAACTTTTCCATGGTGAGACTTGTTGCTACTATTTTTAGCATATTGAATATGCCACGGGTAGTTTGCCAGGCTCTGCCGTGCAAGCAGGATTCTCTCGGTAGCTTGCCGGCCTCTCAGAGAGGGGCAGAGGAATCGAACCTGGGTCAGCTGCGTGCAAGGCAAATGCCCTGTCCGCAGTGCTATCGCTCCAACCCAAACACAGACATATCTGCAGAAACACAGGTACAGACACATGCACACAAAGACATATATGGAACACATAGAAATATATACGCACATATGCATAGACACACATGCATACACAAAAACACAAAGTCACACACAAGTACACAATTAAATGTACACACACATACATATAGATACGCATCTACTCATACATACAGAGGAATATACAAACACATGTGTGCACACAAAGAGACATATACAGACACAAGCACATGCTCACATAGACATACACATATACTCAGATACAAATGGGACACACATGCACACACAGATATATACAGTCACATACAGACATGAAGTCACACACAGTTACATATGTACGCAATGAAATAACTATATACTGACATATATGGGTAGACACATATATAGACAGACACACAGACATGTATGCACATACAGTGACAGACATATACAGCATGCATAGGTAGACACACATGAGCACACACAGATACACAGACACAGACATACATATATGCTTACACATAGACATACATATACACAGCAGTATACACACAGAGACATACACAGATACACATATATATTCAAACATAGATAAACGTATACACAGAAGCAGAGACATGCAAACGTGGTCACACAGACACAAAAGAAATATACATACATATAGATTCTCACATATGCAGAAACACATGCGAACACAGACACACTCAGACATAATACACGGACAATCAGAGACACACAGGTATATATAAGACACACATGCACACAAATAAACAGACATATGCACACTCAACACAGACATACACAGATACAAAATACAAATAAATGTACAACAGACATCTGGAGACAATACACACATGTAAACACAAATGCACATTTACAAATAGATAACCGACATATACCACACACAGACACATACACACAGAGAAACACAGATACATATGTTTGAAGATACACAATTGCACACACAGACATATTCAGAGACACACATGTGTACACTGACACAAACGAACATACACAAACATGCACACATAGACATATATGTACACAGTCACATTTATACAAACATACATACACAAAAAGGAATACAGAGACACATATACACACAGCCATATACACAGACCACCATATGGCACACATATACAGATGTGTACACAAGACAGCAAATATTTACACACTGAGAAACAGAGACACGAAAATATACAAACATACACACAGTGACATACACATAAACACATTGTCACTGTCACTGTCATCCCGTTGCTCATCGCTTTGTTCGAGCGGGCACCAGTAACATCTCTCATTGTGGAACTTATTGTTACTGTTTTGGAATATCGAATACGCCATGGGTAGCTTGTGAGGCTCTGCCATGCAGAGGCAATACTCTCGGTAGATTTCTGGGCTCTCTGAGAGGGACGGATGAATCGAACATGGGTCGGCCTCATGAAAGGTGAACGCCCTACTGCTGGTCTATTACTCTAGCCCACATATACACCAAGATACATAATCATATACCAACACATGCACAAATCTGACCACAAAGAGAGGCAGACATGTACACAGAGACACACCCAAATATACAGATACACACCCACATGCAAACACACACGGACATACATGTTGATACACAGAGACACACAGAGACATACACAGAGACACACAGAGATATGTACCCAGAGACACAGACATGCACACACAGAGACACATATAAACACAGAGTAAGGCACACAGATATAAATACAGACACATGCATACACAAACATGTAAGCCAACATGTAAACCCACAGATAAAACAGATATACAGACTCACACGTGGGCACACTTAGACACACATATAAATATACACAGAGAAACACACAGAAACAGACATATATACTAAAATATGCACACACAGACACCGATATAGACAGACACAATCAGAGTGCACTGACATATATACAGACACATAAACAGAGATACAGATATGTATATAGATACAATCAAAAGACACACTGACACACACTCAGTCACACACATCTGCCCCATATATGCATACACAGTGTTATTTATAGACACACAGGCATGTGCACATACACATAGTCATGGATACAGACACACATCCACACACAGGCAAGACATATACACAAAGACAAACAGACAAATGCATAGACACACAGAAATGTATACATTGACACATATTTTCACACACACATGAACACATAAACATACACAGAAATATAGACAGACATATAGATATATTAACAGACACAGCCAAATGCATAGAGCGACACAGACATACATAGACACACGCATATTTGCACACTGACATTACACACATATACAGAGTCACATAGATACCACACAAACAGCACATCATATATGCAGAAACATGCAGTATGTACACAGATACATACATGGATACATGGCAACACAACATATACATATAGACATATGCATAAACACATAGACAAATGCACAGAGATATATACATAGACACATGCACACAGACATTTACACAGACACAATGCACAGAGATACGGACACACTTATATACTCAGATGCACTCACAGACACTCACATGAACACATAGGCATACAGAAACACAGATTGAGACAGAAATAGACACAGACACATACACATACACAGTACATGTGCACACAGGAATAGAGACAGACACATAGACATACACTTGCACACAAATGGAAACATAGACACGTATACACACAACACAGACTTATATAGAGACACAAAGGTATATGCATAGTCATACACACACAATAACACATAGACACACACATACACAGGCATAAACAGAGACTTAGGCAGACATATACACAGAAACAAACTGAAATACAGACACAACAAAGACATACAACATAGACATATACACATGTACACATATATGCACGGACTCAGATGCACACACAGAAATATAAATAGACTCACCTACCCACATGTACACACAGACACACAGCGACATATACAGAGATACACATGTACACATACAAAAATAGACACACACATAGACATAAAGACACATGTGCATTGACATATACACAGACACACAGATACACACAGAAAAACACATATACATAAAAACACATGCATTCACATACATGTACACAGACATTTACAAAGAAAAACATACACACGTGCAACACACCAGACAACAGACATATACACAGACACACATGGAGACACACATGTTCACGCAGACATAAACTTACACACACAGACATAAACCCAGACATCTTCAATAGAGACACACAGATACATGCACACCGAGGGTCTAACATACAAATACACACTGGCATATACACTGACATAAACCCACATATACACACACAGATACACAGAGACACACAAACAATAGACATACACATACAGACTGAAAGACGCATAGACATAGACATACACACGTGCTGACCCACAGAAACACAAGAAACACACATACATAGAAGTACAGAAAAATGCACAAATGCAGACATATGCAAAGACACACATGAGTATACAGAACATACAAATGCAAAACACACATGTGTACACTTGTACACACATTCACACAGATACAACATGTGCAAAGATAAATGAATACAGGTATACACACAAAGACATATAGACAAATACAGGCATATATGCACACACCCGTATTTACACTGATTCAAACTGATAAATACAGATACATGCATGTACCAACAGACACACACAGATGTAGACACACAGAGAAACGAACAGTGACACAGACAGACACACATATATACATACAAACACAGGTGCACACACAGACATGCAAAGACATATACACAGACACATGCATATGTACAGACCGAGAAGAAATATGTACAGACACACAGAGACTCAGATAGGCAGAGACATGTAGACAGAGACATACACATACACAAATGTACACCTATATGTAGACATAATTCAGACACATGCATATACATATAACCAAACTCCCTGACATATAGAGAAACACGCACACACGTACACTTGCAGAGACATATACACAGTGTGCACACACATGAACATAAAGACACAGACATATATAAAGACACAAAAATGCACAATGATAGAGACAGACCTACACAGTCACACACATGCACACACAGACATATACAAAGACACAAAGTGATACCCAGATATACACACAAAGTCACACACCCAGTTCATACACAGATACACATACATATACACAGAAAGACATATACACAGAAAGACACAGACATACACTTACCACAGAGACTCACAGACCAGACCCACATGCACACACATCAATTCAACACAGACATACACAGATGCACATACCTGTGCAGTGACAGACACATACAGAGACCTACACCCACATGCAGACATAGATTCATACATGTACACACACTTTCACACATAGACATATATATACAGACATGCACATAGACATTCATATACACACAAAGACACACACATACACAGAGAATGTAAAGACATACACAGACACTCAGACATAGAGATAGACACACAAAACAGGTGCACAGACATATAGACATATACACAGATAGAGGCACACACCAGCATAAGATGCACACATAGATACACGTGTACACACAGACATATACACCAGAGACATATATATATATATAGACATAGATATAACACATGCACAGGGAGAGTTACAGTCATATCTACAGGATGCATACACATGCAGACACAGATATATACATAGACATATATCAGACATATAGACAGATACAGAATTATACGCTGACACACAAATATACACAAACACAAACATGCATACACAGACACAGACATACAGAGATTCAGACATAAACTCATACCCACATGCACACAACCCAAACACATGTATACAGACTCAGGCACATGTGCACAGAAAAATATACATACACGTGGACACACAAAATGAACACAGACACATGCAAGACATTAAAGTACACAGGTGCACACACATATATAGAGGCAATCACAGATACACAGATGAATATACCAACGCACACATACAAGGACACACATACCCAAATCATAAACATGCACACAAAATGGACACACACAGACATATACACAGACATACATCCACATGCACACACAGACATATGTGATGTATAGAGACTCACATGTACATAATCACACACATGTGTGTTCACAGTTACCCACATGGACACAGAGACACACATGCACACACATACACATGTATACACATACACAAAGCTCAGGCTACATGCACAAAGACACACATATACACAGATTTACACTGACATGCATACAGAGACACACATGCACTATTACAGACACAGAAACATAAACACACTTGCACACACAAATGACAGACAACACACAGAGACACAAACCCACAATGACACACACAAGCAGCTATAGACAGACATATGCACATATCCAGACATATATAAAGACGCACAGAGACTAACAGGTATATAGACACAGAAACACAATGATAAACACCCAGATATACACATAGATGCACTGCTAATCATACAGACACATACACATGCACACACACTGAGACACACAGACATATACATAGAAACACAGCTATGTGGACACAGAAACACAGATATAGATGCAGAGATAGACATAGCAGATATACATAGAAATGCAAAGACGCATAGATATAAACACAGACACTCATGCACACAGACCCACACAGACATATACACATACCTACAATCATCACCCACATATACACACACATGCGCAGAAAACTGAATTGTGCACACATAGACTCAGACATGCAGACGTACATAGACACATGAAAGTACATAGAGACTCATATATATATAGACACACTTAATATGTACATACATATACACATATAAACACAGACATACACAGACACACTTACATGCATGCACACTCAAGCACATACAGACACAGGCATATATCCAGACAAAAACACAGATATATTCATAGACACATACACACTAGCATACACACAGACAAATATGTACACAAAAATACAAAGAGACTCACACAAACATATACATACACACATGCACACAGCTACAACTGTACATATATACAGACATGTGCACAGAACGAACATGGACACACAGATGCATACACATAGACACAGTCAGACAAACACAAATACATTGGCATGTAGACATACACAGATATACATGCTAACTCACATTTATACACACTAACTCGTACACAAACATAGATACACACATACACACACAAACAACTAGTATACACATAGACACATGCACACAAACTCACGTACACTAACACATACAGACATATACGCACAGAAGTACGGAAGCAAACAGATATGTCCACAGACAGGCATATTCAGACACATGCATACGCAGACATGCACACTAGAACAGACACAGCATATACACAAACACAGATATATGTATGGACACATGCATACAGAGAGCAACACACATATGCATAAACACACCTTATGCTCACACAGACATATGCATGTGCACACAGACATACACCATATGCATACACACAATATACGTATACACATATACATAGAAACGTATGCAAGTGACATACATATATATACAAAGATACACAGGTACACAGGCACATGCATATATGCAGACACATTCACACTCAAAAACACAATTATACAGACACATTAGATGTACATAGACACACGTGCACACAGAGACACACAGAATGACACAAATACACAGGCATATACACAGACACTTTTTTCCAAACAGACATACACAAAAATACATAGATACATAACATGCACACACAGAGACACAGATGTATACATAGTCACAAAACACAGCTACATACATATAGATATACATGCAAAAAGAGACATATTCAAGCACAGATGTACACATAATCTCACACAACACAGACATATAAACCCATTTGTATAAACACATAAACGCATTAATATATACACATTTACACATGTGCACAAGCAAAAAACACACAGAAATGTACATAAAGACACAGAAACATACACACTTACAGATAGACACACAAATGCTCACACAGACATACAGACACACATAGGTATTTACAGACAATGTACTACAAGAGGAAACACATACACTGACACTGAAGCATACATGACACAGACATACATAGAGACACAGATATAAAGACACACATGCACAAAGATACACACACAAAGATATATACACAGACAAAAGCATACACAGTCACATAGACATATACACAGGCACACATGCGTGCATACACAGACGTATACACAGATACAGAGACACACACATATATAAACTCAGAGACAGATGTATTCACTTAGACACATATACATACCCACAGACATTAACACATGCACACACAGACATACTGATACATATAGACATTTAAACAAAAGCACACATACACAGACATACAAACATAGGGCCATAAATTGATGAAAACTTACATATACACACTTATGCACAGAGACACACACCCAAATTTACATAGTGAAATATACTCAGATATATACACAGACACAAGCACAGAGTCATATATAGAGACACAGAGACACACAGATATTTGCATAGACACACAGATGCATGAATAGACACACAAATACATATGCAGATATGAAGACATATAGACAGACACCAACACAGACATATATAGGAGACAGACACAGAGAAACACACAGACATATACAAAGGCACACAAAGACAAACAGACATATATGCACAGAGGCCCACACAGAAATACAGAGACACAGCTCACACACAAGCACAGAGAAACACACAGAAATATACACAGACACAGGTATATGGATAGACACAGAGACATGCACGCACACACAAGCACACACCTAAACATACAAAAACAGACATATAGACAGACACAGAGACATATACACAGACACACCCAATGCATGCACACAAACACACACAGACTGTATAAAGACACACACATGCACACACAGAAATACAGACAGAGTCACACAGACATACTCAAACATGCAGCACAGTTACAACAAGAAATTATACATGGGCTCAAAACATGCACACACAGCTACAAAATCGACATACACAGAGACATATAGGCAGCCACACACAGATGCACAAGACACATATACACAGACATACAGGCAGACACACTTATACACAGACACATAGATATATTTACAGACCTATATACCCACGGAATTATACACAGATTCATACATTTATTCACAAAAAGACATACAGATAAACACAGATATGTACATAGAGACACACACAACCATGCACACAGACACAACATACGTATGCAGAGACATACATAGGCACACACTAATATATACATACACAGACATGTATAGAGACACATGTAGATACATAGGGCAGACATATACATAGACACAGAATCAGACACACACAAACATATATTCAGACACACAGAAACACCCAGACACACCCAGACACGCAGATAGAGACACAGACAGACATATACAGAAATACACAGAGACAAACACTATATACTTAGATACATGCACACATAGAGATACATGCATTCACACTGACAACAAGGACATGTACACAGGCATGTCTATTATAGTTTTATGCATAAGTTTGTGTCTTTTTGTGTCTTTTGTGCATAAGTGTATGCATCTGTGTATAATTCTGTGTAGCACACAGACACACATGACGTATACACAGTCAAACACATGCACTCCCACAGAGACATATGAAGAACACATTACATACAGATAAATACGTAGAAACAGACACAGAGACATATACAGACACACACATACAAATACACAGACACATAAACATGCACATACAACAGACATACATAGAGAATAGACACACATATACATAACACATGTGTGCAACCACTGACAGACACACAGATAGATACTTTGGCGCACAACACACATGCGCAGCCACATGAACACACATACAGAAACAGACACGCACATACAGATTTATATACACAAATACATACCTTGCACACACAGACATACAGACACACAGACATATACACCCACAAACACGCACACAAACAGACATACACAGACACACACATATGCTCGCAGAGACATGCAGATACAGAGACATATAAATATATACACACAGCACACACGTGCACACAGACATTCACAGTATACACACAGGCCTACACACAGACACAGATGCACACAGATGTATTTAGACATGGTACACGTGCAAACACAGACATATACAAACGTGTACACAGAAATACATATGTCCACACAGACAAACATGCCCACGGACATATATATTCAGAGACACAAACATGCACACAGACATACACAAACTGAGATTCACACAGACATACACAGAAACATACTAACATGGTGAGCCAAAGACAACACAGAGATATACACAGACTCACTTGTTGGCATACACAGACTTATATAGATATATACACACAGAGACACACAGAAACACAACGACACATACACTGACACATGCACAACAAACTCAGATAAAGACAGACATATACACGAAGATACACATAAACAGATATACAGATATGTGAATAGACACAATCACAAGACACACTGATAGAAGCACACCCAGTCACACACATGTGCCACACATATACATAGTCATTTGTAGACACACAGATGTTCCTGTGGACATGTATACAGAGAACATACATGAAACACAGGCACAGAGAAATATAAGTCATACACAAACACAAAGACAAGGAAATATACAGATAGACACGAACATATGCATTGACACACACGTTGGCACAGACACATGAACACACAAACATACACAGAAATATAGACATACACATATATAAACAGATACACAGCCAAATGCAAAGAGTGACACTTGAGATAAAGAGACACAAACGTATACACACAGATACCAAACAACACATGTATGCAGAAACACACATTTACATGGACACACACATGCACACATGGAAACACAACATATATAGACACATGCATAGATACACAGATATATATATACATAGACATGTAGACACACATAGACATAAACATAGACACATTGGTGCACACACGTGCATGCGAACAGATATTTTCTTTTTTCTTTTTTTTAATTTAATAGTTTATTTTTAATTAGTGAGTCAACGTGAGGGTACAGTTACAGATTTATACATTTTTGTGCTCATGTTTCTCCCTTACAAAGTTTGATAACCCATCCCTTCACCAGTGCCCATTCTCCACCACCAGTAAACCCAACATACCTCCCCCCTCCCCAGTCCTGTCTCCCCCCACCCCACACTGCCACTATGGCAGAAGGCGAACAGATATTTTCACAGACACATACAAGCACACAGACTTACAAATGCACACACAGACATATGGAAACACAGTCATATAGATCGACAGAGATAAACACAGCATATACACATACACATACGTGTGCACATGCAGAGACATACACAGACATACGCTTGCATACATACATGAAGACAGACAGAAAGACATATATACAAGACACAGGAATTCACACAGACACAAAGGTGTATGCATAATCACACAGACACAATAACAAAGAGACACATGCATAGACATACAAACATAGGGCCATATATATACACAAACTCACACCTATTTGCACACAGATACAGACATATAGATGCACACAAATATACACGTGCCCACACAGACAGATGTACACACAGACATACACAACAGACACACAACAGTCAACAGAGACTTTTGCAGACATATACACAGACACAAACCAAAATGCAGATACAACAAAGAGATATAACAGACATATACTCATGTGCACACACATGCATAGACACACAATTGCAAACACAGAAATATAAGCACAGACTCAAACAGACCCCCACGTGCACACAGACACATCAATATAGAGACACATTTACACACACATATAAACCTAGACACACAGAGACATTCACAGACGGACACTAATTTGTATAATAGACACATAATACAGATACATACATAGATAAACACATGCACACACAGACATGCACACAGAAAAAAACAGATAAACACGTGCAGCACACCAGAAAACACAGACATATATACAGATACACACAGACATATACACAGACACAGATGCACACACAGACATAAACTGACGCAGACATAAACCCAGACACGCACAATAGAGATGCATAGATATATGCACACTGAGGGACAAATGTACAAATACACACAGGCAAAATACAGATATAATCCAACATTTATATACAGATGTACACAGACATACACAACAGACACACAACAGTCATACATACACACAGAGTCAGACACAGACATATAGAGACACATGCCCAATCAGAGAAACAGACACACAGATAACATATAGACACACAGAAAAATGCACACCGACATATACAAAGACACAGATACACACAGGCACACATAGATATACACATACAAACACATATAAATGCAAAAACCACAGGCGCATGTGTACCTGCGTGCACACACATTCACACAGGCACAACATGCTCAAAGATAAATGAACACAGATATATAGCTATACACACAAAGACATATAGCCACATAAAACTTAGATATATACACACAGATACACACCCACATAAACACAAAGCGATACACACTGACTTATACGCAGATACGTGCATGTACCAGCAGACACACAGATATAGACACACACAGAGAAATAATGGCATGTACAGAGACAGACATACACACAGAAACACACCTACACACAAGACACACAGACATATACACAGAAACGCACATGCACAGATAGAAAAGAAATATGCACAGAGGCACACTCATTTATAGAAACATGGACACATATACAGAGACATAAACGTGGATGCATACAAGTATATACAGATACAATTCACGCATGTACACACTAGTCACAGATGTAGAGAGATACCCAGACATACATAGACACACACACCCACAGACATATACAAAGACACACATAGAGGAATAATCAGACATACACACAGTCACACACCTGATGCATACAGAGATACACATACATATACGCAGAAAACATGCACACACAGACATACATGTACACACAGAACTCACAGACATAGACACAGCCACAGACCCACGTGCACACACATAGATACAACACAGACATATGCCAAGACAAACACATATATAAACACAGTCATAAGCAGAGACACAGATATATCCACAAACTCACAAATGTGCAGACACAGTCATATACACATACCCACACCCACATGCAGACACACACATACATAGACATGCACACACACATTCATGCACACAGACACACATAGACATATGCACACCCCTTTGCACACAGATACAGACATATAGATGCACACAAATATACACGTGCCCACACATATACACAGACACACAGAGAACATATATACGTACACAGACATAGATGCAACACACACGGAGCCGCAGTTAGTCATATCTACAGAAACAAACAGAATGTGCATACACACTCACAGATATATACATAGACATCTAGAGACCCACACAGACATAGAGATACGGAATTATACAAAAACACAAGTATACATATACACAAACACAAATATATGCACTCACAGACACAGACATATAGAGTCTCAGACATATACACATGCCCACATGCACACAGACAAAACACATATGTATACACAGACTCACACACAAGTGCACACATATCAGTACACAGACATATGGACACAAAACATTTAAACACATCGGTAGACACATATATACAAAAGCATGCACAGGTGATTGTGATTTTACTGACACACCTATACAAGGACACACACATGTACCCAAACCATACACCGGCACATAAAATACACACACATGCAGACACACATCCACATGAACACATACGCATATATTGACACAGTTATACACACGTAAGCACACAGATACACAGAAACCCACATGTAGAGACATAGACTCACATACACACATAAACTGAGATACGCATGTGTATATAAAGCACAGACTGTATAGACAAAGATATACATATACCCATATTCACACCGACATGCACACACAGACACACATGCACTCATACAGAAACACATTTGCACGCACAAAGACAAAGTCACACACTTTCACACACCTGCATGCACAGAAATGACAGACAACACATATAGACACAAACACACGAGCCACATACACAGACATATATACAGACACACATGCACACACACAGACATATAAAAGATACAGGGACTCACAGATATATAGACACACAAACACAATGACAGACACACAGACATGCAGAAATAGATACAGTAGAGATATACACAGCTATATACACAGACACAAAAGCACACAGACATATACACAAAGACTCACGCAGACACGTCCACAGAAATGTACACAGACACACTGACATGTACAAACACAATTACAATACAGATTTTTAAACAGACATGTCCACAACAGACATATACACGGACACAGATATATATATATACATATATATATATGTATATATAGACACAAACACACAAACATACACAGACACACACATACGCACACACAGAGATATGGACACACAGAACACAAAGAAATATTGATAGACACAGAGATACACAGACATATATAAACAGAACACATGCTCACATATAACAAAAAACATTACAGACACATAATGAACACATGCACATGGAGGCATATAAGCAGACACACAAACCTATAGACACAGACATAAACATAAGCCACACAGACATGTATATACAGAAATACACGCACACAGAGGTACACACAGACATATACAGACACAAATATATGCATACACAGACTCACAGATTCTCACAGACACATACATACAGCTATATTCCCACATGCACACACAGACACAACACACATATACAGAGACTTACACAAATGTGCACAGACACAGAAATATTCAGACGCACAGACACACAGACATAGACACACATCTATCACATAGATACAGAGAAACATAAAAATACATACATAGACACAGATGCACACAGGCGCATACACACAAACCACAGATGTGTGCACAGACACACACCGACACACAACAGAGACATAAATACAGAAACACAAAATTACGCGCAAAGACTCTCACATGCACACACAGACCTATATACAGACTGAGACACAAAGATACACACACACAGACGCACAGACACGAACGGAAATATACTTAGACACTTAAGGACAGAGACACACGAACACACTGATATATACAAAGACATAAATAGACACATAGATGGATACAAAGAAAAATACACAGATACACACCTATATGCACACACAAAGATATGCAAACATATAGAGAGACATACACATGGACACACACAGGATTATAAAAAGACACGGAGAGACATACACAGCACATATGCAAAAGATATACAGGTATATATAGTTACACACAGACATATATACAAACACCATACATACCCACATAAAAAGACACAAGGCATATGCATAGACACACATGATCATATACCTAATCACAAATAGATGTACAGAGACACACACAAACATATATAGTCACAAATGTACAGATACACACCTATACACTGAGGCACCCAAACACAGACCCATATTCATATGTACACACAGATTCACACACAGACATACACAACACACACATAGACACACAGTCACACATATACACAGACACATGCACACAAGATACACACATATACCAGACGTATACACAAACACCACACACATGCACACTCAAAGACACGTAGACATGTGCCAAGACATACACCCAGTGCACACAAAAACACAAGACATATACAGATACAGACAAGTCACATGTACACATAGACATTAGACATGCACACAGACTCAGACACACAATAGACATTTATTCAGAAACACAGGTATACACTCACAGAGAGAAACATAACAATAGTGCACACAGAGATATATACAGACACGCAGACACATGCCCACACAGATATAGAAATAATCACGCACACAGAAATATATATACACAAACATACTCAGATACACAGAAGAATACACAGATACAGATACACTTACTCAGTCATATACACATGTGCACACACAGACCTATAGTCACATAGATCAAACACATAGATGAACACATATGCTTACGCAGTCACACATAGACGTATACACAGATATACACCCACATTTACACAGACTTATACAGAATCAGAAACACGTTCACAAAAACACACGTACATGCCCACAGATATATACAAACACACACATGCACACAGAACAGATTATACACACAGAATCAGACACTCAGAAATGTACAAATACTCAGAGAGCCAGCACCTGTGTAACCTCAGAGAGCCAGCACCTACGTAACCTTGGAGAGCCAGCATCTGTGTAACCTCAGAGAGACAGCACCTGTGTAACCTCAGAGAGCCAGCCCTGTGTAACCTCAGAGAGCCAGCCCTGTGTAACCTCAGAGAGCCAGCACCTGTGTAACCTCAGAGAGCCAGCACCTGTGCAACCTCAGAGAGCCAGCATGCATGTGCCATCCCATACATCTAAGCAACAACCCCCATGACAAATGGAGTTATTAATATGAATAAATTTTTACTGTGTGTTGTTAAAAAAGAGGTAGAAAACAGAAGGGAACACCTAGTAGAGACTATTTCAACTCAGGTTGAAAGCTGCGTGCCAAAAGTAGACTATAGACCGAACATGATGGCCACTCAATAAATACCTCTATTGCAAACTACAACATCCAACAGGAGAGAGAACAAAAGGGAAGGCCCTGCCACAGAGGTAGGGTGGGGTGGTGGGGGTTGGGGTGGTTGTGGTGGAAGGGACACTGGGAACATTGATTGAGGAGAATGGGCATTGGTGGAGGGATATAAATGAAATGCAAACATGAAAAAAAAGAAATGTACAAATACACCTGCATACATAGACATGTGCACAGACATACACCGGCACACAGAGATAAATACACATGTAAACACACAGGCATATGTACAGACACTGACTCAGATATACACAGATATACACACACGCACGCACACATAGTCACTCACAGACATATATACAGAGACACACAGACATATAGACAGATACACATACATGCACGCACACACATATAAACATACACAGAAACACGTAGAAATATAAACCTATTTTCACACACAGAGCCGCAGACACAAATAGACACACAGAGACAATCATACATACATATACACGGATACATTTGCATAGACAGTGATATATCCATACAGACATGCAAAGATATATATAGACACACAGTGATATACATATACCCATAGACACATACATGCACAGACATTGGGACACAGATGTATACACAGCGATACAGAGAGACCCAAACTCACCTAAAGACATGTACAGATACACATGTATACAGACAGCCATATAGACACATACCCACACACGTATATACACAGATATGCAGATGCATACATGCTGACACACAGACATGTAGACACAGACATAGACACACAAGGCACACAAGTACATATACACAGATACACCCAGTGCAAATGCAGGTACACACAGACATAGACAAAGACACACATCTCCACACAGACATGAATAAAGATGCACAGACTGACAGACATATACAGAGACACAAATATTCAGACATGTGTGCATAGATAAATGAACACACAGACATGTACAAACTCACAGATGCACATATGGATACACATGCGCACATGCACACACAGATATATACATAGAAACACAGAGACATATACACACACATGATCCCAAACACATGACACACAGACAGAAGTAGTGCAGTCAGACACTTACAGATGGATATACAGACATCCACATACACTCATATGCAAATACACACATAGACACAGACACTTATGGCAGCATAAGATACAGAGGTATATACATAGAAACATAAACACAATCAAATATACACATATATACACACAGAAACACAGACATAGACACACAAAGAAACAGACATACAACTGTCCTACACAGGCACCCCCCAATGTATGCAGTCACACACATATATATATGTACACCAAACATACGCACACATAGGTACAGACATATTCACACAGACACCTGCACGCACACACACAAACACAACAGCGATGTACACAGACTTACACCTGCTCACCTGCATACACAGATAATATACAAATAGTTACACACCCACATGCACACACAGGTTTGAAAACAGATGAATTGACACATTTATACAGAAATGCACATATGTACACAGATACACGCAGACATATACAGAGATACACATGCACAAACAGTGTCTCACAGAGACATACGGAGAAATACACACACCCACACTGACATGGAGAGATACAAAGACCCACACACAGCATGTACACATAGAAAGACATATACACATAGAGAATTAGACACAGACATATACAGACACACAGATAACAAGGACATTGATACAGATATATGCATACTCGCACAGACACACACTTGCGAGCACACATATACAGACATATAGACATAGACTTATAGACACAGATGTACACAAACACATGCACACAAAGAGGCAGACGTATACACATACGCACATACCCACTTGCGCACACACAAATACAATGATGTATAGAGACATGCACACACAGACACATGTAGATACACTGACATGTACATAGCCTAACACATGTACATACAGAGATAGGAATACATGGGAAAAATGCACAGAAACACATGTGCACACACAGACATATACAGACACAGATATGCACACGGACTTATACACAGACATGCAAATGCACACACAGAGACTTATCCACGGATACACACATATTCACAGACACACAAAACAAATGCTCAAACACTCATATGGACAGACACACAGATGTAAACATAGAAACATACATTTACAAATATAGACACACATAGACAACAGACAAATACACAGACTCAGACACACATGCACACATACAGAGGTATACAGATATATATATATAGATACACATAATGTAAACAGAAGACAGATATATTACACACAGACATATACACAGACACATTTACAGAGAAACAGATACATACAGAGCACACTTACATGCACACACACGTGGAAACATCAGACATATATACATACAGACTCTGACACACAAATATACACAGACACACAGAGACATATACACTGACATACAGACACACAGCTAAACATAGAAACACACAGACACACACCCCGACATTTACACAGACGTACACATGAAGACATACAGACATACACAAATGAACAGAAAGACACAGATATTTACCTGGACACACAGACTCATGCCCATACACACAGACATTCATACACAGATACATACTCATACAGAGACAGAAACTGCCCACATAGACAATACACACATATGCAGACATATAGATGGACACATACAAAACAGACATATTCACAGATAACACATGCACAGAGACACATACATATACAGAGACACAGACATATACAGCGACACAGACATGTATAAACATAGACATGATCACATAGACACACACATATATACAGACATACAAAGACACTGCATGAACACACACAAACATACACAGACACACATGTACACAGAGACACACAGAGAGACATACACAAACACATACCCACATGCATACACAAAGACAAAGTACAGACATATACAGAGACTCACTGTGGCCCATACAAGGTGGAAGGGCCTTGCCCTTTGCATGCAGGTGCCATTGTTTGCTGAGCAGAAGTGAAGAAGGCCGTGCCGTCATCATCCAGAGGAGCTCACAGCAGCCCTGGAATACACGTGTGTGGTGGGACCCAGCCCTGGCACCGTGTCTGTGCTGCTGGTAAGCTGGGGGACAGTGTCTGCGCCCTTTGTCCATTTGCAGCTCTGACTGGAGCACACTGACCACACCCACCCCTGCCCCGCTCTGGGCACTCTGCAGAGATTGTACAGACTTGCCACCCTCTTCTTACAAACAGACATACACACAGACACACACACACACATATATATATATATATCCATACAGACACAGACATACACACCCATAGAGACACACAGACATACACACCCACCCACAGAGACACACAGACACGCACAACAGTGCTACACAGAGACATGCACACACAATATGCATTCACACAAAGACATATGCGCACACATAGATACACATGCACACACAGACATACATACAAATACACAAGCACAGACATATACCCATACACACAAGAGACACATAGTCATGTACACACAAAGAGATACAGATAAATACACAGGCACAAACACAATGCACACACAGAGACACATCCACATACATATGTACAGACACACAGACGGGCATGCAAACATGAAATAGATTCACATACAGATACATAACCACATGTAAACACAGATACACCCACATACATATGCACAGACACACAAATATGGAACACAGGCATACAGAGACTCTGACACATAAACACAAACATATACCTGCATGCACACACAGAACACAGAAGCATATACAGGCTGACATGCATACATACACATAGACATATACCCGGACACAAGCACCTCACATACAGACACACAGATATATACATATACAGAGAGATACACACAGATACATGCACAGATACACTGAGACAAACCAACTTGCACTCACAGACATAAACATAAAAACAGATACCCATATATACAGATACGTACATAGGGACACATATAGATATACGATTATGTACAGACATACCAACACACCCATGAACACACATAGACACACAAACATACACAGTTGCACACACATGCACACAGACATATCCACAGACACAAACACATGCACACACACAGATGTATAAACACACAGAAACGAGGGCCGGAGTGATACCACAGCGGGTAGTGTGTTTGCCTTGCACGCGGCAGACCTGGATTCAATTCCTGGCATCCCATATGTTCCCCCAAGCGCCTCCAGGAGTATTTCCTGAGTGCAGAGCCAGGAATAACTCCTGAGCTACTCTGGGTGTGATCCAAAAAGAAAAAAAAATAACCACAGAGACAAAATAAACATAGCCACAGAAACAAAAATATGCACACACACATATAGAGACACAGATACATACACAGATACTCATTTATGCACACAAACATACTACACACATAAAGACATATATACAGATGCACAGACATTTAGAGATACACAGAGAGATAGACACACAGAGAAGCACACAACACAGACAAATACACAAGACACACATATAGATGTATACACAGCAACACATGCACAGTCACATACAGACACACCTGGGCACAGAAAAATGTCATACACAGACGCACATAGATGCACACATGTATAGACATAGATACCCAGAGATGCATGCATAGACATATACAGACATATATCAATGCACATGTTAACTAAGACAATAGATATACATAAGCATATAAATAGATATATACACAGGGTCACACACATGCACAGACACACTGAAATACAGACACATGCACAGACTCACACATAGACACACAGTTTTATATAGACTCAAAGAGACATACAGTGACATACTCATGCACACAGACACACACAGACATAAACATAGGAACGCTTACAGACACATACTCACTGACGTGTATACAATATATAGAAACACAGTTATGCATAAATACATATATATACACAGAGATACACAAATGCACAAAAACACAGATAAGTGCACAGAACCTGATACATGTTCAGAGACACACATGTTCAGAGACACATATATACCATGACATATGCATGCACACACAGCAACACATCTGCACCCACACACATGTGCAGACATGGACACACTGAGATGCACAGAGACATGCATACAGCTATGTATACAACAAAGAAATACACACACACACAAGACATACACATATTCACACAGAACACAAATACATACTCACTAAAATATATGAACACTGACACGCAACACATATGCATATACAGAGATACAGATACACCCAAACATACACAAGGAAACACACACAGACATATATTCAAACACACAGATAGACACATTCACACACAGACACAGTGACAGATATATATATATATACTTAGAAAAGCACACATGCACATACAGACATGCACATACAGACATGCACACACAAAGATATACACAATGACAGATACTCAGACACTCAGAGACACATACAGTCCACAAAGAGACACAGAGATACAGACACATAGAGACTGGCACCCAATGCAAACACA
This sequence comes from Sorex araneus, assembly GCF_027595985.1. Lineage (NCBI taxonomy): Eukaryota > Metazoa > Chordata > Mammalia > Eulipotyphla > Soricidae > Sorex > Sorex araneus. Next base: position 1,444,369 of record NC_073313.1, read on the forward strand.
ACACACTAACACAAACATCTACATACATGCGTATATAGAATCACAGAGCAGAGAGAAAGACACGTATATATAGACATGGAAGAAACATGCACACACACATATAACATAGACACAAATTGACATACATATATACAAAGACACACAAACATGCAGACACAGACACAAAGATACACCCACACACACACATACAGACATATGCAAATGCACACAGACACATACACACTTGTATACACAGACACAGTTCAGCACACACATGAACACATATTGACACAGACACATCTAAACACAAAGACACATATAGTCATATACAAAGATATGCACATCATGACAGACAGACACACACTAATATACACCTGCAGACACAGAGAAACATAGACATATGCACAAACACACAACCAGTTCCACGCATCCAGACATATAGAGACAGAAACATCCAAATGCACAGACACCCCCCACACATATGGACACACAGACCCACACATGTATACAGACAGAGAAATGTAGACACAGAATACACAATGTACACCCAAACATATACAAAGAAACACAGACACATGGATACACACAATCACAGACAAGATCATGCAGAGATGCACAGACATATACACAGATATTAAGACAAACATAACATAAAGACAGACACACAGGCACATACAGACCTATATCCCAATACACAATCACAAACACGTATAGCATATTCACAGACACACATTGATACACACAGAGGCATATATACACAGACATACACATGTGCAAACACACATTGACAAAGACACTCACAGACACTGACACAGAAAAAATATACAGACAGGTACATGACACAGATATACATATATAAAAAACCAGACACATACAGAAGCAATGCACATGTTTCCACAAAGACATACATATTCCAAGAAATACACACTCATTGCACAGACACAGACACATTGAAATATACATAAACACAGGCACAGACACAAACACAAACATGCGCACACACTCAGACATACAGAGACACTCATGCATACAGCGAGACATGCATTATAAAATATATGCATACACAGAGATGTAGATATACAGAGACATGTATACACAACAGATATGCACAGAAAACCATTCATATACACAGATATGCATGCATATTCACATACAAACATACACATAAGGATGCATAAACACCACACTTTTGCATACAGAGACATACACACACATAAATGCACAAATAGACATACACATACACGGAGACATAAATATACCCAGACACAAATACATACGCATTCACAGAGACCCATAGACATATACACATACATAGAGAAATACACACAAACACATGCAGAAACAGATGCTGGCATATACACAGAAACCCAGACATATACACAGACACACAGATACACACACATGAACATGTAGACATACATATATAGAGACACATAGACATACAAAGATAAAAATGCATAAAGATAGAGACACACACACGCACACATGGACATATACAAAGATACATTGTGGGATAACCAAAGAAACATGCAATTACACACCCAATGTATACAGAAATACATACACACACATATATATATACAGAGAAAGACATGCACGCGCAGAGATACACATATACCTAAAACTCACACAACCATAAATACAGATACAGACTCACATAAATTCACATAGATATAAAACAGACATGTACAGAAACAGAGACACACACATGTGCAGACAGACATATACAAAGACCCACACTGACATTCAGACACAGGCACACACAGTCATAGAAAGACACCTGTAAACATATACATACAGATGTGCACACACAGATACACATGAATATACATACACAGACATACATAACATACAGATATACACACATATAGACATGCAGACTGAACCACAGAGACATAAACACGGGCACACATAGAGACACGGGACACACAGACACAGGATATATACAGACACATAAGTACACACGTGTACATACAGAGACACACACAATATACATACACAGACAAGTGTATACACACTGAGAGATAACACATACACATATGCAGAGAAACACTCATGCATACACACCGACACACTCAATGCTTACACAGACATGGGCACACAGAGATTGAGAGAGGAGTAAGCAAACACGCAGACATGTGCACAACAGAAATACATACACAAAGATATATACACATAAACACATGTAGACACATATATACACAGATACATATACAGATTGCAGACACAGCTAGATATATGCTCACAAACACACACCTAGAGACACATTCACACACATATACATGCACAAATACATATATACAAATATATATATGCAATACACACTCACATACACAGACACATATAGAAACCCAAATACATGTGCACACACATATGTACATACATGAAGACATATACACAGAAAACCAGAAACAGATGATAGATGCACACAGAGTCACTCAGACATACACAAAAAAACACAGCTACCCACAGAACAAAACAAGCACGTCTACATGCACACAGACACACATAGATACAAAGAGATAGACAAGTGTACACACAGAGACACAATCCTATACAAAGATACACACAGTCGTACACAGACACACATGCACAATAACACAAGCAGAGAAATAGACATATATACACACACGGATATACACATACAGACACACATAGGCATATACCCAGACATATACAAAGGCACAGAGTATACATATACATATATGTATACACACATATACAGATACACAGAGACAAACAGGTATAGACACACATAGAGACACACAGAGGTATACACCCAACATAAACAGATACTCATTGATATATACAGAGACACACAGACATATGCAGACATAGATATGCACTTAGACATATATACAAACATACATACACAAAAATACATATACACAGACACACAGAAACAAACATAGATACAGATATGTACACAAACACATAAACATGTACACTGACGCATATACACACAGACAGACGTACAGAGACACAAACATGCAGACACAGATATACATAAACTGAGATCACACAGACATACATACAGAAACATACCAACATGTAGACCCACAGACAATGTAGAGACATACACAGACTCACATGTGGGCAGAAACACACGCAGACATACACACGCAGACATAGACATACACTCATGCACCACACATATGCACACACAGTCATTTACAGACACACAAACATATGCACATACACAAATGTGCATAGACACGCACAGCACTCACAGGCACACAAAGAAACAAACACAAAGAAATGTAGACATACACAAACATAAATTGACACTCAGACTCTCACAGACACATGAACACACAGAAATATAGACAGAGAGACATTAACAGACACACAGCCAAATGCACAATGACACTGACATATACAGACCACACACATGTATGCACACAGACATTACACAGACACAGATAATATTTTTATATGTGTACAACACATCATATATGCAGAAACACACATTTTCACGGAAATACGTTTACATGTGGTAACACAATGTACACAGAGACACAGAAATGTAAATAGACACATACACACATATACACTGACCCAGGTGTACACACATGCATGCATACACACAGACATTTCCACAGACACACAAGCACACAGACACATGCACACAGACAGACAGATACTCACTTGCACACACAGACATAGAGAATACACAGACACACACAGAGATGTAGACACAGAAAGACACTGATAATATACACAACAGAGACAGAGACCCACAGAGACACAAAGTTATGTGCATAGTCTTCAGAAACATATATGCACTGAGATAAACAGACTTACACAGACACAAACTGAAATGCAGACCCAACAAAGACATGTAACACAGACATATGTATATATACACATATGCACAGAGACACAAATGCACACAGAAATATAAAGACAGAGACTCGCAAACACCTCCACGTGCACATAAGACAAGGACGTATACATAGACATACAAGTGCACAGACAGACGTATACACAGACACAGATACACAAAGATATATATATATACATATATATATAGACATGCACACAGACATTTACACAGACAAAAACGGATACGTGCAACATACCAGGAAACACAGCAGTGTATACAGACAGACATATACACAGACACACACAAACATAAAATGACACACACAGACATAAAACCAGATATGCAAAATAGAAATAGACATGATATGCCCACCGAGGAGCATACATACAAATACACATAGGCATATACACAGACATAATCCCACAGTACACACAAACACACAGAGACATATACAGAGACACACAAACAAAAGACATACATACACAGACTCAGAGATACACAGATATACAGACACACACACATGCTCACTCTGAGAAGCACACAGATATGTACATAGACACCGAAAATTGCACACACAGACATATACACACAGATACATGCAGACACACATAGACACACATGCATATACAGACATACAAATGTAAAGCCACAGACATGTGTACACACGTGCACACATTCACACAGACACAATATGTGCAAAGAAAAATGAAGACAGATATATACACACAAAGACATATAGACAAGCACACACAAACATAGCCATATATGCAGACACCCCCACATGTACACAAAGGGATACACACTGACGTATATACCGATACATGTATGTACCAACAGATACACACATAGACAAACACAGAGAAACAAAGAGTGACATACAGAGACACACCCGGATATATACATAGAATCACACAGGTGTGCACAGAAACATAGACACCCTCAGATATATAGACATATAGACACATATACACAGAGACATATCCAAATGCACACATGTAGATGCAGACACAATTCACACACGTGCACACAGACATATATACAAATACCTAGACATATACACATCGCACAGATGCACACAGAGTTGCATAGACATATACACAAACACGATGCGCACACACATGAACACATAGGCATAGACATATATACAAAGACACATAGATATACAAAGATAAACACAAATGCATAAATGGAGACATACACCTAAATACAGACATACAGATGCACACACAGACATACGCAAAGACACATAGTGTGATATCCACAGATACATGCAGTTACACAACCAGTGGATACAGAGATACATATGCATATACATATACACAGAAAGACGTACGCACACATATAGACACATGCAGCCAAAAGTCACACAACCATAAACACAGACACAGACCCACATGAACTCGCATAGATACAAAACAGACATATACAGAGGCAGAGACACACACTTATATAGACACAGTCATATGCACAGATACAGATATATACATAGACGCACACACATGTGCAGACAGACATTAACACAGACCTGCACCTACATGCAGACACAGACACACATATCCACACAAAGTCACATAGAGACATACATAGACATATGTACAGATGTACAGACGCAGATAAACAGACATATAGACACAGACACAAACATATACACAGACACACACAGAATGTACAGATATACACAGGCACACAGACATATAGACAGACAGCATAGGCACACAGAAAGAGACATATACACAGGCACACACCGGCATGCAGATGCACACACCGATACATACACATGTACAGAGACATATACACAGACACACAGGGACACATATACATACATACACAGACATAGATACAATATGTGCATAGACACAGTTACAGTCATTTCTACAGAAACATACAGAATGCATACACACAGATATTTACATACACATTTAGAGACCCACAGTGACATATAGACAGAGATAGAAAATTATACAAACACACAAATATACACATATGCAGACACAAACATGTACACTCAGACAGATATACCGAGACTCAGACATATACACAGACCCACGTACACACAGACAAAACACACATATACACAGACTCACAAAAGTGAACACACAGGCATATACACATAGAAACAGACATAGGAAATGAATACACTGAGTACACAGACACATGCAGACATTCAGACACATAGATGCACACACATCCACAGGCACGCATAGATATACAGATAAATTTATCGACCCACATATACAAGGCCACACATACATACCCAAATCGTACACATGCATACAAAATAGACACACACAGATATATACACAGACATACACTGATGTGCACACTCAGACCTATGCAGATATGCGGAAACATGTACACAGACGCATACATGCAAGCACACAGACATATACACAGATACCCATGTGCACATATATACAGATACACAGATACCCCCATGTACACACAGCAGAGACTAAATATACAAAGACACACATATACACAGATTCACACTGATGTGCATACACAGACACGCATGCACCCATACAGACACAGACACACATGCACACACAGACAAAACACAGACATATATACAGACACACTGAGGCACACTAATATGCACATAGACACAGAGTCAGAAAAAGGCAATATACAGACATACATACTGTCATATACACAGACACATAGGGATATACACACCCACATGTACACAGAGCCACAAAGACATATAGAGACTTACATATGCTAACACAGACACACAACTGATCCATACAGAGTCACACACATGTACACACATGCACATATACACACAAACATAGACACATGCACACACAACATATACACGCATAGATGTGTATGTATACACATGCACGCACAACAGATATATACACACAGAAACAGATATATACAGACACATGTGCACCCACTGACACAGACACATAGACACACAAAGACACACAGATAAATACATAAACACACACGCGTATGGACAGCCATACAGGTACACACCCGGAGATACACAGACACACATGCACGATAGACGTATGCACAGATACATAAAAATAGAGATACACCTACACACTGTCACACATATATAATCAGACCCACACAGAGGGACACAGATGTACACATGCTTGCAGAGAATGAGACACAGACATATTCTGACATGCAGACAACAAAGACATTCACACAGACACAAATACATGCTCATGCAGACACACAAGTGTGAACACATGTGCATACAACAGACATATAGACACACACGTACACAAAGAGACATACACCCACATGCACACACAAATAGATGTACACTGAGACATGCACATACACAGACACATGTAGACACAGACATTTACACAGACTAATGCACCTGTAGACACAGATTCAGACACACAGACATACTTAGACAAATGCACAGAAACAGAAATGTGCACATAGACTTATACACAGACACACAAATGTACACACAGCCTTATACACAGATATATACACACAGAAACACACTAGACAAATGCACAAGCTCACAGGCACACACAGGCACACAAATGTAAACAAAGAAGCATACATTTACAAATTTAAACACAAACATACCACAGACAAATACACAGACTCAGACACACAAACATGTGGATATACAGAGGTACACAGACATATACACAGCCACACAAATACACAGCACATGCATATACACAAACACACAACTTACAGATACACACTGACACAGATATACACAGAAACACATTGAGTATACACAGACATACAGACATGTACAAGACACACATGCACACAGGACAAAAAAAAGACATAGCAGACATTCATATATATTACAGAAACAAACATACAAGCAGACACCTTTATACACAAACTGAGATTCACAGACATATACAGATAATCATACCCACCTATACAGACACAAAACACAGAGATATACACAGACTCACAAACATGCGTACACACAGATATATACATAGACAAACACACAGATATATACATAGACAAAAGCAGAACCACACACAGGGACACAAGCACACAAACAGACATAAAGACACAGCAAATATATATGCAGATATAGACATGCACACATAGAAAAGAGACAAAGGAATATAGACATAATCACAAGACAGACACGTACATATACATGCACATACATAAACACACAGAGATAAAATAGATACAGATACACATGGACATATACATAGCCACACAGAGACATGTTCACATATAAACATATACACAATCACAAATGGATATATACAGGGATACACAGACATACACATTTACACATAGAAAACCATACATGTACACAGCATACCCACATGGACACACAGACACACACATTCACACGGACATCAGATATATAGACACATAGACTCTTGACACACACAGAAGTATACACAGATATATAAACTGACACACAGACACACACGAACATTTTCACAGATACATATAACACAAAGACACGGATTCAGACACATGCAATACACATTGACATATACAGACATTTATGCACAGGTACACATTCATACCAAGACACAAACTGCACACATAGATAACACATATAAACTGATTGACACACAAAATAAAAGACCTATACACAAATAACACATGCACAGAAACACATGCCTACATAATACACAAACACGTAGATATATATGTAGACACATAGACATCATACGGACACAAATAGACACAAATGCATACACATGTGCACACGGTGAGACACACAGATGTATAAAAAGATATAGTCACACATACATTGCACACACAAATATACAGACACGTACATATACACACATATGTACACAGACATACAAAGACACAACACATGTGTGCATAAATATACACAGACACACAAAGACAGACACAAACACACATGTACAAAGAGACATTAACACATACCAACATGCACACACAAAGACAAACCTACATTGCACACACAAAGACAAACCTACAGACATACACAGAGACTTTCTGTGGCCCACACAGGGTGGAAGGGGTGCAGCCCCTCGGGCCTTGCCCTTTGCATGCAGGCACCAGTGTTTCCTGAGCAGCGGTGATGAAGGCCATGCCGTCATCATCCAAAGAAGCTCACAGCAGCCCTGGAACACACAGGTGTGGTGGGACCCAGCCCTGGCACTGTGTCTGTGCTGCTGGTAAGCTGGGGGACAGTGTTTGCGCCCTCTGTCCATTTGCAGCTCTGACTGGAGCACACTGACCACACCCACCCCTGCCCCGTTCTGGGCACTCTCTGCAGAGATTGTACAGACTTGCACACTCCCCTGCCCCCCTATCTTAAACGCACAACCACACACAGACATATGCTCAAGACACAGACAGAACACAAAAACACCACACAGACACACACGTACACAGACATAACACACATATACACAGACTCACAAAAGTGCACAACAGGCATATACACATACAAACACAGAAAATGAATACAATGAATACACAGACTCATGCAGTCATTCAAACACATAGATGCACACACATCCACAGGCACGCATACACTCAGAGACACACAGATATACAGGGAAACACATGCACACAAACAGGTATGCACACACAGACATATACTCAGAAAAGAATTCATATACCTAGACGTATACACAGACACAGACATGCAGAAGCAGATACTCACACATATACACACATGCACACAGATATAAAAACACACATAGACACACAAAAATATACCCAGCCACAAACACACATGCAAACAGAGATACAGACATATACACATACAAAGATATAAACACAGATATGTACACAGACACACATCCACATGCACACACACACTGACATACACAGAAAAAACATGCACTTGTACACTAACTGATATACACAGAAACATACTGAAACAGACATATACACAGACACACATGCGCAAAAATAGAAATAGAGACCCACACAGACATATACGAGACACACAAAGACACCACAGATAATATGCTCAGACACAAAAGAAATGCACACATACACACAAAGAGACATATACCTAGACATATACACACAGACACCCATGAATACAGACATATAGACAGGACACGCACACAGAAATATACCCAGAACACACACACAGATACACACAGACATATACAGACACACTTCCGCATGCACAGACACTAACATATATAGACACACATGCACATATGTGCAGACACACACAAGACAAATGCACAGACACACGAAATTACGCAGTTACACAGAGAAACCTATACACAGACACACAGCCAATGCAACATAGAGACAGGTATATACATGTGCATTTACAGACACACAGTAACACACATATAGACACAGAGATAACATAGACACATGCATAGACACAGAAAAATGCACACAAAAACACAAGTATACACAAGATATAATAGACACAGAAGAACACATGTAGACAGATTCATATACACAGACACACTTTTACACAGACACATACATGTACCTACACAGAGACACAGACATTCAGACATGAAACACATAGACACACACATATATAAACACACACACTGCTACAACCACACGTATACATAGATGCAGACACAATATATATGTAAGACTTGTGGACAGAATCACACATAAACAAATACAAAGGTATACACAGACACAAATGTGGAAATACAGATGAATAGACTTAGAAACACACTCAGAATATGCACATAAAAACACAGACACAGACATATAGACACACGTGCACACTCAGATAAAGACAAACATCCCCACATGCACAGACATATACACAGAACACACATGTTCAATAAAGACACACAGACATGCACAGACAGAGATGTGCACACATTCATATACACAGAAACACACAGAGACACACATACATGTCCACACAAAAGCACAAACATGCAAGCACAGCCACAAACTTACACAGAGAAATACATATATACAGACCAGACACACACGTATCTATGTACAATATATACAGATACATGTAATGCACACACATAAAAAACAGATACGCACAGACACAGATATACACACAAGCACATACATAAACAGAGACATATACATAGACACAAATACACAGACACATGCAAACAAGTATGCACAGATGGAACTTATACAAAGACACACAAACACGTACAGAGACACACTGATATGCACACACAGACTCATACAAATGCACACAGAGAATCATACACAGCCAAAGAGATACACATATATATTCATAGACATACAAACACAATCAAACACACATGTACATATATACAGACATATTCACACACACATGCACAGATACACACATATAGTCAGAGACACACTGACATACATAGAGACAAACAGAAATGTACACACGTACACATACCAATGTGCACAGACACAAGCCAATGAATACACAGAGACACCATATACACAGACACATACATGAACACACATACACATCATATACAGCGATACATGTGTAGAGACACAGAGACATATAAACACAAATACAGGTGTGCACGATAGCATAACAGTAGGGCGTTCGCCTTACACGTGACTGACACAGGTTTGATTCTTCCACCCCTCAGAGAACCTGGCAAGCTACCGAGAATATCTCACCTCTCACCTGCATGGCAGAGCCTGCCAGGCTCCCCGTGGTATATTCGATATGCCAAACACAGTAACAACAAGTCTCACAATGGAGACGTTACTGATGCCCTCGAGTAAATCAATGAGCAATGGGATGCCTAGAACACAAAAATCTGCACATAGACACACAGATATACACACAGATATATATGCAGACACATAGATATTGACATATACACACATACATATACAGATAAACAGACATAAGTAGACCGACATAATCACATGTGCACACAGACACATGTGCAACATAGATGCATAAAGACATATACTGTGAAATAGAAACACACACACATTCATATTCACAGACCACACCAATAGACACATGCAGACACAAAAACAGAGACATAAACACGGGCACACATAGAGATACACAGACATGAATATATACAGACATACACAATTACACACATATACATACATACAGAGACACACAGAATATACATACACAAACGAACATAAGATACATAGACAAGTATATACACCCTGAGACACATAAGGAGACACATGCATATATGTAGAGAAGCACTCATGAACACATACTGACAAACATAATGCACACACAGACCTATGGACATACAGAGATTCCGAGAGGATTAAGCAAACAGACATGTGCACAATAGAAATACATATGCACACAGATATATACACAGAAACACATGCAGGCACACATATATACATAGACATCCACACGTGTATGCACACAGCTACACAGACATAGACTCACAAACACATGCATGCATATAGAGACACAAACATATTCATGCACATATACATGCACTGATATATATATATATACATATATATACATAGACACAACATAGTGCAAACAAACACATACAGAGACACTCAAGGACATATTGACTCACAGACATATACATAGAGACACAGGCATATATAGACAAAGACACACACAGACATATAGAGACATATACACAGACATGCACCTAATGCAAACTCAGAGACACAGACATATACACAGGCACACACATGTACACACAAAATCACAGACACATTAAGACAAAGCCAGAACAAGACAGGCATATACACATATACATAGGCACACAGAGACACACAGAGATGGTCCATAGAAGCACGAACCCACACAGACACATACACAAGACAAAGACATTTACACACAGACACATACATGAATGCACACACAGGGACACACATAGACATATAGACAATCACACATAGAAGACACACACAATGCACACACAGAGATACATGCATATACACAGATAAATCTGCACACAAACATACACACATAGGATCACACACAGACACTTACACACAGACATAAACACAGATACAGACACATAAACAGACACAGCCATGCACAGACATACACAATGATATGCACACACTGATATACAGATACATATAAACAAATATGTAGATATATATGCAACACGGTCACAGATACACAGACACAGCCACCCAAATACACGTACAAATATGTACAGATATGCAGACATATACACACAGACAACCAAAGACAGACAATAGATGCACACAAAGACACTCAGACATACACATAAAAACAGTAGTTACCCACAGAACGAAATACACAATCATATCTGCATGCACACACACATGCACACAAAGACACGTGCACACACATAGAGACACAGTCATATACAAAGACACAGAACCATATGTATATAGACACATAGTCATACACAGACAAGCACACACATCACACAGACACACATGCGCACTAACAGATGCAGAAAGAAACACAGACAATTATATGCACAGATATACACATACAGGCAGAAATAGAAAAAGACCCAGACACATAAGAAGTTACACACAGAGACAAACAGGCATATACACACAGAGAGACACACAGAGATATACACCCAAACATACACAGAGACTCATAGATATACAGACACATACAGACATATGCAGACATAGATATACACTTAAACATATACACAAACATACATACACAAAAGGAACAGAGAGACACACAGACATAGGCACATAGCCATATATGCAGACCACCATATGGCACAACGTATACAGATAAGTTTACTCAAGACAATGAACATTTATACACAGAGAAACACAGACACACACAAATACACAAATATATACACAGTGACATACATATGTACACACAGATATACAAACATATACCAAAACACACACAAACCTGCACACAGAGAGAGGCAGACATATACACAGACACCCCCAAATATACACAGACACACAAAGACATATGTAGAGACACAGTAGACACATGGAGACACAAAGAGACATATACCCAGAAACAAATATGCACACACAGAGACACATTAAAACACACAGATGTAAGTATAGACAGACACATGCATGCACACACGGATACACACAGATATACACAGACTCACAGAGACATATACACAGATACCCATACGCAACATTCATAATGACTTATACATATTCACAAAAATGAGCACATACAGACACACAGACATATATACAGAGATATATAGAGAGCCATATGCACAAGCATAGACATGTACACACAGACATACAGAGAAAAACACATAAAAACACATGAGCACACACAAATATAAACACATAGACACACCCTAACACAGATCGATACAAACATAGAAATAGACCCAGACACGAATTCACATGCAGAGAGACACAGACATGTACACAGACACACATCCAAATGTGCACACACAAACATACACAGAGACAAAATCATGCACATACTGACACACAGATGTATAGACACATAGAGACATACACTAATACAACAGATATATAAATGAACACACATGCACATTGACAAAAACAGACATATATGCAGACACAGACACACAGACACAGGTAATACGTATAAACACAAAAAGGCACAAACAGACACATGGAGACATATATACAGAGACACACACAGATACAGAAACATGCACAGACTCATAGACACATATTCACACAGAGACATAGGCATATACACACAGAGAGAAAAACAGAAATATATATGGATACACATACACATACATATAAAGGCATACCACATATAGGCAGACATACAATGCACACTCATTTGTATAGAGATATATACACATGTGCACACACAGACTTAACAACACAGATATATACATAGACACACCAAAAATGCAAACACAGATACACACATGCGCAAACAGACACACATAGAAACACACAGGGACAGACGTATACAGAATCACACACATGCACACACATAACAAACATATACACACAGAATCAGGAAAACACAGACATATACCCTGACATGTGTGTACAGACACAGTGATATGTACAAACTCAGAGAAACATATACACAGACACGTATATACAAACACATTCAGAGACTCACACAGACATACACAGACACACTTAGAGATACACAAAATCACAACACAGACATATGAAAAGACTCACATATGCACACAAAGACATGGACATGGACACACAGAAACACAGATCTATATAGCCACAGTGACACAGACACAGACATATACACAGACACACAGAGACAGAAGTAAAGCACACAGACTGACCCACAGAGACACACAGATATATACATATACACTTGAATACACAGACATATACATAGCTACGCAGATATGCACAGACAGACATATACACAGATACACTCACACACACCCAGAAATGTATACAATATACAGACAAATATTCATAGAGACATAAATAGACACACCCACGGGGACCCACAGACATACAGACACATACTAACATATACAAGAACTTTCCCCATGCACACACACAGGCACAGCACAGCTACGGCTTATACACAGACACACAGGTTTGCACACAAAGACGCATACAGATATACTCACACGTGCTACACTAACACAGAGACACACAGAGAGACAGAAAGACACAGAGACATATACACAGAGACACAGATATATACCTAGACAGATATGCACAGATGAACCTATAACCACCTATAAACCCATAAACTCACACAAATATATAAACAGACATACACCCACATGCACACAGTCACAAAGTGGACTTAATATACAGACTCTCACACATGCACACACACTTAACACACATGAGACACACAGGGACAGATGAAAACACAGTGGACATAATACAGAGACAGGGAGGTATATATAGACAAACGCAATACTCAGAGATGCAGGAACACACAGACACATGCACATGCAGACATGTACACAAATATACACAATGAACACAGACATAATGTATACACACAAGCATAAATACACACATATAAACCCATAGACATACACAGACATACACCCATGTGCAACGCAGACATGCAGACACAGAGACATACATGTGTAAAAACACAAGAAAGAAGAGAGAGGGCCCAAGCGGGGCTCTATCTCTCCCTCTGCCCGAGTTCGGTAGTCTCACGCCGCTTCCCCACCCCGGGGAGGTTGATGGCAATGATGAGGCAGGCGAAGGCAGAAATGGAGCCAAGCTGGTTGGTCTCAATCGCAGTTTATTCCAATCTCCTCTCTATACACTCCCGTCTCTCTCGTTGCTTCCTCCCCGTTCTCGATCTCTCTCTGGATCTTCTAATATTCCCCTTTCTGTCCTGCTCACTCTCACTTCTTTCACCTTGTGCTCTGCTTATGTGTGTGCCACTGTACTCTCTTCGTCTGTCTCCTGCGCCTGTCTCTCTGTGCCTGTCTCTCTGCATCTGTCTCTCTGCCTCTGCTTCTGTGTCTTCTTCCTCTGTCTTCTTCCTCTGTCTTCTGTCTCTGTCCCCCTTGTCTTCTTTCTCCCCCCGTCTCTTCTATCTCCTCTCAGTGCCCCACAGTCTTAGTTTATATAGGAAATTACATAGGGTGGTGACACAAAGGTGGGTTTAACATCAACAAATCAACAAAGAAGGGTAAGACCATTTCTTGAGGAAATTAACAAAATCTCATCTAAGGAAATCTCATCTAAGGAGATCCACTCAAGGGTGTGATTTCAAACAAGGGTGTATCAGGGTGTGAGCTAGTAATCTACTTAAATAGTTATAGTAAATCTACTTCTAATATTTCTAACAATGTTATTCTGTATGAGCACAGTAAGAGATATAAAGTTTGGTTTTTCCTGAGGACATTCACTATATAATCCAGACCACAGTCCTCAGGCCAGGTTAGTCCTCCTAACCCCAGCAGGATCCAAATCTCATTGTTACTTTTGGATCATGACAGCATTATCCATGATCATGCCCTCAACTTGTAGTTGAGTATTGTGGCACTTTGGCCTGGCCCATTTCAATGCCAGGGTAGCACATAACTCACTGCTTGCCCTGCATCCGTCCTGTCCCTCGTTGGGATCCTGCTTTTGGGGTGCTAGGAACTGAGGGCAACTTGAGTTAAGAAAGCAGATGCCCAGGAGTAAATATTGGAGTCAATCAACACCCAAGTTACAAGCACAATATTGTCTTCCTGTGTCCATACAGAAAAGACATTGCTTTAAAATAATCTATGTTCCCTAAGACAAGGCTAAAAGGACAAATCCCATGTTATCCTACACATACATATGGACACACTCCAGATATATACATATATTCAGAGACCATGTGTACACACAGAGAAGAGCATACACACGCACACTCAGACACAGACATATACACAGAAACACATGCACACACTCAGAAAATTCATATAGACAGACGTACACAGACATATACCAAACACATGTGCACCAGAGACACAGACCTGTACAATTAAAGGCATGCACAGAGACAGCAGACATGTACAGAGACACACAGTCACACAGCCATATACACAGATATAAACACAGAACATAGACATATACAAAGACATATGCACAATACATGCACATATGTATCCCCGAACTAAAACTATACATGCACAGATACAGACATATGCACACACAGACACACAAATAAACAGACGTGTGTGTATATATGGACAACGTACACAGACACAAGAAAACATACACTGGCACACACCCATGTGTACACACAGACACAGACACACAAGAACACACACATAGAGACACACATACCTGCACACAGAAAACGACATACACACCCACTTCCACAGACTGACATCAGACATATATAGAGACACATGTACACACAGGGACACAGACATACACATTGTCACACAGACATTTACATACACAATTACATAAACATGCACACATAACACACATATACACAGGAACACATATGTACAGACACTCAACCATAGAGACACATACAGACATAAACACAGAGACACATAGATATATACACAGACCCACATCTACAACCTCACAGACACAAAACATATACAAAGACATAGAAATACCGACACATAGACGCAGACATATACATTGACACACATGAACACACAGACATATACACACAGAGACAGAGAGAGACACACACAGACATATGCACAGATATACCCAATGCAACACAGAGAGACACAAATAGTCACATACACAGATGCACACATGCACACACAGAAACAAAGATACATACACAGAGACATAGTGACATATTTATGCATAGAAACACAGATGCACATAGAGACATGTACACAGCATAGACACACAAGAACACATGCACTCATATTCATATACCCAGGCACACAGACATTTACACAGAGACATACATGTGCATGCAGACATATATACAGACACACTAACACACATAGACACAATGCACACAGGTACAGATATACAACATATACAGATACATACTTGCACACATGACACTGACATGCACAGACACAGACATGTACACAGACACATGCACTCATGACATACAGAGACACATGCACACACAGACATACACAGACACATAGACATGCATACACATAGGTATATACACATACACTACAATATACAGAGACACGCACACACAGATACAGAGACATACTAAAGCACACACATAGACACACACCTACGTACAATATACATAAACACAATATGCACACATTCATAAGCAGACACACAGATGTATACATATACACATATACATGCACATACAAAGACAAACACAGATAAGTGCTTTCATTTGAAACACATACAGAGAAACACACAGACATGTACAGAGACACTCAGATGCACACACACAGATGTATGGAAATAGACATACATAGCCACACAGAGACACACAGTTACATTCAGAGACATGCAAAAACAATCAGAGACACAGATAGACATATATACAGGCTCACAGACATCCACAGAGAAACACCCAGAAAGATAGATAGACACAAA
Source organism: Sorex araneus (assembly GCF_027595985.1). Lineage (NCBI taxonomy): Eukaryota > Metazoa > Chordata > Mammalia > Eulipotyphla > Soricidae > Sorex > Sorex araneus. The sequence continues at coordinate 1,462,946 of NC_073313.1, forward strand.
TATACATACACACACAAACATAAACACAGATACAGAATGCATACACAGAGAAAGTTACACAGTGTCACGTACATAAACACAGACACAGATATTGCACACACATAGAACACAGATACACATAGCATGAATACAGACACACAGGCACACTCAGACCTGTACTCAGACATGCAACTGCATGCACACAGAGAGCTACACCAAAACACACACACAGTCAGACCTACATGCTTTCACAGATGTACCGACACACAGAGACATATACACAAACACACATGCACAGACAAATGTGCACACAGAGACATACACAGATGCATATGCGCACAGACACAGAGACATATATACGGAAACACCAACATACACCAACAAACACATGAATACACACAGACACATTTACAGACGTACATAAGCATACACAGATACAGACATATACTCAGCTACACACAGTTACACAGATGTGCACAGACATACATAAACAACAGATGTACACACATATATATATCCACACAAATATAAATTGACACAAATGCACATACACGGACACATGGACACATTCACAGATACACATACATTCACCCCCACAGACATACAGAGGCACACTTATACACAGACACATATGAACACAGATATAGATATAGACTCAGGCACATACACAGGCATCTACCAAACACACTCATACAGACACAGACTTATGCACAGAAACCCACATGGAGACACAGACACACATATGCATACACAGAGATATACACAGACATATAGACAGATACATATGGACATATAGACAGACACACACACAGATCTGTACACAGACACACACCACAGGAACACACGGAGTATGTTCAGAAGACACAACAGACATGCATATAGTACATATACACACAACATACAATCATGTGCACATGCACCCACAGATTTACAGACATTTACACAGACACAGATGTACACAGATACACACAGACACACGCAAATATATATAGACACACATGAGCACACAGACACATGCACATAAAGACACAGACATATATACAGACACAAAGATACAGACACAAACAGAAATAGAGACTTATAGATCGACACACACAGAGACAGATATATACACAGAGACATATCCACATGCACATACAAAGACATATACATACATACTGGCAGAGACGTACAATCACAGACATAGACACAGGTACACACAGACTCAGACACACAATCACACAAATATATACATAGGCACAGACACATGCACACAATGACATATGAAAACAAACTCATACAGACATATACGAAGATACCCACCGAAATGCACATATGCAGACAATTATAGAGGTACACATAAATGCACTAACAGATATATAAACAGATTCTCACAGACACACACATACACAAACTTGCAGAGACAAACACATGCATAAACAGATATTTGCTCAGACAAAAACAGATACATATGTGCAACACATAGACACACAGATATACAGACACACGTTTACACACAGGCAACAGACATATATACACATAGACATACGCACAAACACACAAACATGCCCAACCACAGAAACACACAGACATATGCAGACACACAAATATAGACAAACAAAAACATGCACACACATATACATAGATACAGATAAGGCACAGTCATACACTTGCACAAAGGCAAACACATACATGCACATACATTCACACAGACATAATGACATGTGCAAAGATATATGAACACAAAGAAAGGTACTCAGACACGCAGGCATAGACAGGCACACACACAGAGACATAGACTGAGACAACCACATGCAAACATAAGTAGATACAGACATAGACACACAGAGACACAAAATCTGACATGTAAACACGTGCAGACACAGACATATACACAGAAAACAACACATGCACACACTGACATAGTCGCAGACATAGAGAGATACACAGACATACAAAGAGACATACACAGAACACATGCGCATACACAGACATGCACATACAGACATATACACAGACATAGACACACACACACCTATACAATATGCAAACAAATGCACTCACCGGCATATACACCAAGACACTTCCACAGAGATAAAGGCATACACAGTCACATCTCAATGCACACTGAGTTGTGTACATATAAGTATACAGAGAAAGACATATGTACAGACACAGACATATATACACACACAGATTCACACAGACACAGACCCACATGCAGACACATAGACGACAGAGACAAGCACATGTACAGACACATATACAGACACAGCTGTGCACACAAAGACATGAATACACATGTACACAGACATATACAGATGTGCACAAAAAGATACAGACACATACAGAGACAAATGCATACAGACATAAAACATACATATAGACATGCACACAGACATATGTGTATCTTATGCAAGCACTTATACAAAGACAAATGCACTATACAAATAAATGTACGCAGAGAGACATATATATACACAGACATCCAGAAAGACACGTGTACACACACAGACACATGCACAGACAGATACACACGCACAGATATATATACACATATATATACAATATATACAAAGCCCACATACACACAGTCATATAGATGTACACATCTCTGTACACACATACCTATATACACACAAACACTCTTAGAAACACACATATGCACATACAAAGACAATACTCAGACACAAGGACACACAGATAAATTCATAGACCCAAATACATCAACACACAGACACACATAGAGACACAGGTATGCAGACATATACACAGACACATACTTGCGTACACACCATTATACAGACACACAGACATATTCATAGACATCCACAGACACATGGATGCACACACAGATATATACATAGATAAACATAAACATACATATAGCAAAGACACAGATATATGCACAGACAAACATATACACAAATGCATAGAAAAAAACAGATTTAAACAGACACACATAACAGAGAGGGATGTATACATAGAGGCACAATCACACAAGCATAGAGATATGTATATAGACAGAAACAGACACACAGGCTTACACAAACACATGCAGATACACACATGCATACAGATATACACAGACACATGTATACATAGATATAGACACAAGCAAAGACATACAGAAACACACATGCATATATACAACCATACAAACACAGACACTTTTTATGCAGATACATATGTGAGCTCACACACAAACACACACAGAAAAAAAACACATTTAGACAGACAAAAGAAAAGAGACACAGATATATACAGAGATGCAATTACAAAGACACATGCAGACACATATACAGACACACATAGAGACATGCACATACACACGTGCAACCACAGACACATTAAAATACATACACAAGAGAGACAAAGATAAGTCTCACACCCACATGTACACACAGACACACAGAGACATTTATAGAGAGACACATATATACATGAAGACACTATACACATGTGCACAAAGACACATAAGCACCTGAACACAATATAAATACAACAGGTATACACACATGAACTCACACAGAGACACACAGGCATATATATACACAGACTCAGGAGTGTACACAGATGTACAACATTCATATGCAGACATATACAGATACGCATACATGTACCTACAGAAACATATTCACTGTCACACACAGACAGACATATACACACACACACTTGTGCACACACTGACATACTGATGCACAGACATACACAGATTCACTCGGACATATTTGAACACACAGGCACACAGATATGTTTAAAGACAATAGACACATGCATACAAATCACACACACATATACAGAGACTCAAATGCATACAGATACAAACACACATGTAGACAGACATGCAGACATAGACATCTACACACAATGACTCATAGATACACAGACATACACACAGATGTCACACAGAGACACATATATAGTGCATACAGAGATACACACATATACACAGGCACAAGCACATGCACACACAACATACACAGGCAGAAACACTCACAGACAGATATACACAGACCCACCCAAAATGCATCCTCAGACACATATAAATACAACACGTATATACACATGAACTCACACAGAGACACACAGGCATATATATACAGACACCCGCAAACCTAGACATATGCATTCATATACACAAACACGCACACACAGATAACATTGACTTATACAGTCAAAACTGACACTCACAGAGGAACCAACAGCTATATACACAGACAGAGACACATGAACACACATACACAGATATATATATATATATATATATATGTGTGTGTATATATATATACATATAGCCACACAGACACCATGCACACACAATCACAGTAAAGACATTTAAATAGACTGACTTGCAAACAAAAGACACAGACATACAGATATATACATAGACACATGGACACAATCACACAGACAAACAGAAACATATACATACACATGCACACACACAGACATATTAAACACAGACACACAGAGACACAAACTGACACAGAACCATATACAGACATACAGACACACACTGAGATCTATAGACAGAAACACACAGAGACAGACATATACACAGACACAACACATGCGAACACATCGTGAAACAGACATATAACAGAAACACAATGAGCACACAGACACACCCACACAAGGACACACAAATGCATACAGAGACACACACATGTACACACAGATCTATACACATACCCAGAGACATATACACAGGTGTACATATGCACTCACACAACACACAGTATCAAACAGAGATATATACACAGACACACACACACACGCACACTGACACAAAGAGACAAACATGCATATATACACAGACTAAGAGATACACATGCATGCACACAGACAACATAGACATATATACAGGCACATAAATTCATTTACACAGGAACACATGTTCACAGATAGAGACACAGGCATGCACACAGACACACTGATTCGGTTATATACATAGTCATACAGACACATGTATACATTTACCCACACAGGTATATGTACAGAAACAGAGATACAACCTAACACACACTTGTTAGCGGGTAGGGTATTTGCCTTCCACACGGCCAACACAGGTTCGATTCACAACATCCCACATGGTCCCCTGAGCACCACCAGGAGTAATTCCTGAGTGCAGAGCCAGGATTAACCCCTGTGCATTGCCAGGTGTGACCCAAAAAGAAAAAACAAACAAAAAAACAAAAAGAAAGCAAAAGAGACACACAGAGACACATAAACAGACACACACACAGACATACACAGATACACCCATACACAGACACATATACAAAAATATACACAGACATACATGTGCAGAGACACACAGAAATATACAGACACACATGAACATACAAACAAGAGACAGTTTCAGAGACAGAGTGATATACACAGATACACTCATATGTACACACACTGTCAATAGAGACACACACAGAGAGATATGCAGAGACAAATATATACACAGACACACAGATACGTGCATGCAAATACACAGGCATACACACAGACATGTATACAGAGACAGATTCACAAAACACAGAGACAGATACTCAGAAACATATGTGTACAGACATGCACAAACACATCATCAGACATAAACAGACACACAGAGATATATATACACACACATACAGATATAGACTCCTCCTTCATGGACGGAGGAGAAGCAGGCCCGCTCTCCGGAGCCTTGCATCCAAATGTCTGTGTAGTGGGGATAAGCTGAGCTTCACCCTTCAGAATCTTCCCCTCAATGTGCAGTTTGGCCGGTTAGATGCCCGCCTCGGGTGCTGGGGGAGAGAACGGAGCACTGTGGCAAGGAGAGTCAGAAATGATTGATCTGGATAAGAACTGAGTGCAGAAGGAGAGAAGGGAAAAATAGGGTGACCTCTCAGTACCTGGATTGCAAACTATAGAGCCCAAAGTAGGAGGGAGAGGGAGGGAGGGAAAGAGAGAGACAGAGATAGAGACATAGAGGGAGAGATGGAGGAGAGGGATGGAGGAAAGAGAGAAAGTTCCTGCTTTAGATACAGGAGGGGGCGGAAGAGGGAGTGGTGGGAGGGAAAGTGGGGACATTGGTGGTGGGAATGTGAACTGTGAAGGCGGGTGTTGGATCAGTGTATGACTGAAACCCTATCGTGAGTAGCTTTGTAACTATCTCACTGGGATTCACTATTTAAAAAAAGAAAAGAATCCGTGATGGGCCAGCTTTCAAAAACTTCTCCCCTGAATCAGTGCTGTGTCACATTCAGAGTCTTCACTGTCATCTCGGGACAATGCGTGACGGCAGCACGGAGACCACCTCTGAGATTCTGAGAAGTATTCTGTGGATACTCGGCGTGAGATGGTTATACTGAGATGTGGGCACTCGAGAAATCGGTACTCAGAGCGAGATGTGGATCCTCTGGCATGTGGCTGCCGGGAGTTAGACGCTGGGAGATGGACACTCGGAGCCGTGGATACTCCCAGCGATTCCATGCGTGAGACCTGAGGGATCGGAATGAGATGTGGCTAGTGTGGCTGAGGGTCTCGTTGGCAGCCCAAGGGCTCCAAAACCCAACAGGTGTGTATGTGAGCAAGCCTGCTCTGCATCCTGCAGCTGTGCACGTGTGTGCCACTGTGTGTGTGTGTGAATTAATTTTTGCCGCTGTCTGTGATCCCGCTTCATGACCACAGAGATCCTGCATGTCCCTCTCACCAAAGTATTTCTCCAAACCTATCGCTCTCCACAGGGGACACTGCCTGTTTGTGCTAGCCCCCCTACCCCCCAGCTGGCCCTGCAGGAGCCACACTCACTCCTCTGCAGAAACCGAGGTTGCCCCATAGGCCCCTGGAGCCAGTGTGCAGACAGACATGGGGGACACAGAGGCCAGAGCAAGGCCCACTCTCCAGGGAGGCCGCTGCCCACCTGTTTTCTTGTGGACTTTAAACCCAGGACCACCAATGGGGCAGAGGGTGGCAGGGGCGCAGCTGAGAGGAGGTGGTCGACGCACACAGTGACTGGAGTGTGCCCACTGGGGCACGGTGTCTGTGCTGTGGGCCTCGGGTGCTGCTGTGCCAGAGTGCGGGGCGGGCGCAGGCCACGGCCATGGCTCTGGTCCCTGCTTCCCTGCTAGTAGTTATTTGCACATGGGCAGTGGGGGTTTGTGGCTGAGCCACTTCCTCTCAGAGACACACCTTGGCTCACCCCTGTCCCTCTGCCTAGGGACATCACTGCCAGTGGCCTCAGTGTCTTTTTTAAAAAATTGAATCCCAGTGAGATGCAGTAACAAAGCTACTCACGATTGGGTTTCAGTCATACACTGATCCAACACCCACTGGGGTATATCTGTCTGGGTGGAATCTGCTCATTTCTAGAGCAGGAAACAAGCGTCAGGTCTGGTCTGGGGTAGGGGGGCTCGGGGGGGACTCCTGCTGCACCCCCGACAGCCCAACGTGACCAGACCTACTTTCTTGTGGCTGTAAACCCAGGACCACCAATGGGGCAAAGTGGACCCAGAAGAACATGAAGGAGAAGGACCCAGAGGAAGAAAACCAGTAGTGGAGGAGGTGGTGGAGGACTGAAGGGAGAAGTGATTGAGGCCTTTGAGAATGAGCGGTAATTAGAAAAATCATGTATTCTAATGAGGTGGAGTGTTGTTAAAGAGAACTAGATGACATCCGAAGAGGAGGAGGATTAGAGATACATATCTGAAAGTAGGAGTTGGATAAAGAGTGAAAAAAACAAGCAGAGGAGGAGATGGTGGTGTGAAGAAAAGAAGAGTTGGACGACGAAAGGGCAAATAGAGGAAGATGAGGGGGACATCAGAAGAAGACATGGATGGTGATTTTGAGTTTGAATTTGTTAATGGAATTTGTGAGGGGGAGGGACAGGGAAGTGTGGGGAGAGGGAGACACTGGAGGAGAAAAAGATGATCAGGAATATGAAGAGGAGACGTATATGGAGGAAACACAAAAGTGTTTGAATCAGAGAAGGTGGATGAGCACAGTAGCAGAAGCAAACAGGTGAAGGACCGGGAGATGGAGGGAAGAAGACATGAAAAGAATAATTTCATGGAGAGGTAAGTAGAAGAAAAGAAGACGACACTGAAGGGGGAAGGCACTGAAAATCCGTCAAATAAGAGTAGGACGAGGAGGTACGGAGACACAGAAGATGGAGGAGGAGAAACCGGAGAAAGAAAACCAGAGATGATGGAGGTGGTGAAGGAAAGCAGAAAAGTGGAGGATGCGTTTGAGAACAAGAGGTATGTAGAAGACTGGATATCAGGAGACAATGGAAGTGAAGTGGTGTAAACAAGAACAAGACAACATTAGCAGAGCGGGATTACGTGGTACGGAATCAAAAGGCGGAGTTTGAGAAGACGAGGAAGAAAACAGGTGGAGGAGGAGGTGGTGGCGGGAAGAAGAGTAGAACGATGAAAACAGAGATCAGAAGAAGATGATGGGGACATCAGAAGAAGAGGTGGATGGGTGAATGGGAATTTGTATTTGTCAATGATTTTGTGAGGGGTGGGGCAGGGAATTGTAGGGAGGGGGAGACCTGTTGTTGAAAAAAGATGATGCGCAATTGAAGAGTTGGAATTGGAGGAAACACAAAAGTTTTTGAATTTTAGAAGGTCGAGCAGCACAGTTGAAGTAGCAAACTGGTGATGGATGTATGATGTTGGGAAATGACAAGAAGATGGTGATTTTTTAGAGAGGTAAGACAGAGGAATAAAGACAAAATATAAGAGGTGTGACAATGAAAAAACCATCATGCAAGAAAAGGATGAGGAAGTACTGAAACACAAGATGGAAGAAGGAGGACCCAGAGAAAGAAAACTGGAGGTGCATTAGATGGTGGTGGAAAGAAGATAGAAGAGTAGGAGACATTTGAAAATGAGAGGTAAGTAGAAGAACTGAAGAGCACTTCTTGGTGCAGTTGAGTAAAAGAGAACTACTATGGAGGCATAGTGGTTTAAAAGACAACAAGACAATGTTGGAACAGGAGGAGTATTTTGAGTTATGGAACCGAAAGGAATTTGAGGAAGAGGAGTGAGAAAACAGGCGGTGGAGGAGGTGGTGGAGGGAGAAGAAAAGAAGAGGTGGATGAGTTCATGGACGAGAGGTAGTGAGAAGAACTGAAGGGAAGTAAACCATGGAGACTGTAGTTGAAAATGGAGCAGGAAGACATCAGAACAGGAGGAATTGCAGGTAAGGAGAACGAAGGTGGTTATGGAGGAGGACAGGGAAGAAGAATACAGGCTGTAAGGTGATGGTGGAGGGACAAATAAAAAGGGGAGGATGAATGCATGAAGAAAGGTAAGTCGAAGGATGAAGAGAGGCAGACAGTGGAGGAAGAGTGGTGAAAACAAAGGAGGCAAGAAGAGAACAGATTGTGGAATTGGAGTTATGATTCCAAAGAGATGAGTTGAAGGAGTCATAAAGAGAAAACAGGAAGAGGAGGAGGTGGTGGCAGGAAGAAGAAAAGAGAGGAGGAGGATTTTGAAGACTTGAGGAAATGACATGAACTGAATGAAGGTCACTGTGGAGGCCGAGTCGAAAATTGAACATGGATGACGTCACAACAGTAGGAATTGGAGGTACAGAGGAAAAAGTTGGAGATAGAGGAGTAAGACAGTAGAAGAAAACAGGTGGTGAAAGAGATGGGGACGGGCAGAAGAAAAGAAGGCAGTACCACTTTTGGAGAAAAACGTCAGAAGAAGATAAAGGGGACATCAGAGAAGAGGTGGATGGGGGGATGGGAATTTGAATTTGTGAATGGAATTTGTGAGGTGGAGGGCCAGAGAAGTGTGGGGAGAGGGGACTCTGGAGGAGAAAAAATTGTGGAAAGTAGAAGATTACAGAAATGGAGGAAACACAAAAGTGTAGAAATCATAGAAGTTGGAGGAGCATAGTAGACGAAGGAAACAGCCAAAGGACAGGATGATGGAGGGAAGAAAACTACAGGAGGATGATTTCGTAGACAGGTAAGTAAAAAAAGCCAAGTCACAGAGGAGGTGAGTCAGTGAAAAAGAACCCATCAGGTAAGAGGAGGTCGAGGCAGAATGGACTCAGAATAACATGGAGGAGGAGTACTGAGAAGTGAAAACCAACAGTAGAAGAGGTGGTAGAGGAATGAAGTGCGAAGACGATGAGGCCATTGAGAACAAGAGCTGATTTGTAAAACTGTACTGCAGGAGAAAATTAAGCGGAGTGTTGGATTACAGAATAAAACGACATCCGAAGAGGAGGAGGATTGGAGTACAGAACCGAATGGAAGAGTTGGGGAAGAAGGGGGGATAAAGCAGGCGGAGGAGGAGGTGGTGGAGGGAAGAAGAAAAGAGTAGAGGGGCTGGAGCCATAGCACAATGGGGAGGGTGTTTGCTTTACACGCGCCTGTCCCAGATTCAATCCCCAGCATCCCATATGGTCCCCTAAGCACCGCTAGAAGTACTTCCTGAGCAGATAACCAGGAGTAACCCCTGAGCTTTGCTGGGTGTGACCCAAAAGGCAAAAAAGAAAAAAAGGAGTAGAACAACGAGAGCAAAAATATATCAGAGGTATTTGAATGGGACATTTGAAGAAGATGTTCATGGGGGGATGGGAATTTGATTTGTGAATGGAATTTGCGAGGGGGAAGGTCAGGGAAGAGTGGGTAGAATGAGATCCTGGAACCGAAAGAGACGATGCAGAAGTAGAAGAGCAGACGGAAATGGAGGAAACACAAACATTTTTGAATCAGAGTAGGTGGAGGTACACAGTAGCAGGAGCATACAGCTGAAGGACCGGGTGATGGAGGGAGGAAGAGAAAAAGAGGATGATTTCGTGGAGTGGTAAGTAAAAACAGAAAAGGAGTGACAGAGGAGGTGAATCAGTGAAATAGAACCCATCATGTAAGAGGAGGTCGAGGCAGAATGGACCCAGTATAACGTGGAGGAGGAGGACCGAGAGGTGAAAACCAGAAATGGAGGAAGTGGTCTTGGAGCAAGTTCGAAGACGATGAGGCCTTTGAGAACAAGAGCTGATTAGAAAAACTAGAGCAGGAGACAATGCAGGGGAGTGGTTGAAAAGAGAATAAGAGGACTTCCAAAGAGGAGGAGCATTGGAGGTACAGAACGGAATGGAGGAGGTGGAGAAGAGGGATAAAGCACGCAGAGGAGGAGGAGGTGGAGGAAGAAGAAAAGAGTAGGACATTGAGAGCAGTAACATGTCAGAGGTACTTAAAAGGGACATTTGAAGAAGAGCTGGATGAGAGCGATGGGAATTTGAATTTGTGATTGAACTTTGTGGGGGGGAGCGTCAGGGAAGTGTGGGGAGAGGGAGACCCTAGAGGAGAAAGAAGATGGCCATGGCTCTGGTCCCTGCTTCCCTGCTAGTAGCTATTTGCACAAGGGCAGTGGGGGTTTGTGGCTGAGCCACTTCCTGTCAGAGACACACCTTGGCTCACCCCTGTCCCTCTGCCTAGGGACATCACTGCCAGTGGCCTCAGTGTCTTTTTTAAAAAATTGAATCCCAGTGAGATGCAGTAACAAAGCTACTCACGATCGGGTTTCAGTCATACACTGATCCAACACCCGCCGGGGTATATCTGTCTGGGTGGAATCTGCTCATTTCTAGAGCAGGAAACAAGCGTCAGGTCTGGTCTGGGCTAAGGGAGTTCAGGGGGGACTCTTGCTGTACCCCCAACAGCCCAACGTGACCAGACCTGCTTTCTTGTGACTCTAATCCCAGGACCAACAATGGGGCAAAGTGGACCCAGAAGAACATGAAGGAGAAGGACCCAGAGGAAGAAAACCAGTAGTGGAGGAGGTGGTGGAGGACTGAAGGGAGAAGTGATTGAGGCCTTTGAGAATGAGCAGTAATTAGAAAAATCGTGTATTCTAATGAGGTGGAGTGTTGTTAAAGAGAACTAGATGACATCCAAAGAGGAGGAGGATTAGAGATACATATCTGAAAGTAGGAGTTGGATAAAGAGTGAAAAAAACAAGCAGAGGAGGAGATGGTGGTGTGAAGAAAAGAAGAGTTGGACGACGAAAGGGCAAATAGAGGAAGATGAGGGGGACATCAAAAGAAGACATGGATGGTGATATTGAGCTTGAATTTGTTAATGGAATTTGTGAGGGGGAGGGACAGGGAAGTGTGGGGAGAGGGAGACACTGGAGGAGAAAAAGATGATCAGGAATATAAAGAGGAGACGGAAATGGAGGAAACACAAAAGTGTTTGAATCAGAGAAGGTGGATGAGCACAGTAGCAGAAGCAAACAGGTGAAGGACCGGGAGATGGAGGGAAGAAGACATGAAAAGTATAATTTCATGGAGAGGTAAGTAGAAGAAAAGAAGACGACACTGAAGGGGGGAGGCACTGAAAATCCGTCAAATAAGAGTAGGACGAGGAGGTATGGAGACACAGAAGATGGAGGAGGAGAAACCGGAGAAAGAAAACCAGAGATGATGGAGGTGGTGAAGGAAAGCAGAAAAGTGGAGGATGCGTTTGAGAACAAGAGGTATGTAGAAGACTGGATATCAGGAGACAATGGAAGTGAAGTGGTGTAAACAAGAACAAGACAACATTAGCAGAGCGGGATTACGTGGTACGGAATCAAAAGGCGGAGTTTGAGAAGACGAGGAAGAAAACAGGTGGAGGAGGAGGTGGTGGCGGGAAGAAGAGTAGAACGATGAAAACAGAGATCAGAAGAAGATGATGGGGACATCAGAAGAAGAGGTGGATGGGTGAATGGGAATTTGTATTTGTCAATGATTTTGTGAGGGGTGGGGCAGGGAATTGTAGGGAGGGGGAGACCTGTTGTTGAAAAAAGATGATGCGCAATTGAAGAGTTGGAATTGGAGGAAACACAAAAGTTTTTGAATTTTAGAAGGTCGAGCAGCACAGTTGAAGTAGCAAACTGGTGATGGATGTATGATGTTGGGAAATGACAAGAAGATGGTGATTTTTTAGAGAGGTAAGACAGAGGAATAAAGACAAAATATAAGAGGTGTGACAATGAAAAAACCATCATGCAAGAAAAGGATGAGGAAGTACTGAAACACAAGATGGAAGAAGGAGGACCCAGAGAAAGAAAACTGGAGGTGCATTAGATGGTGGTGGAAAGAAGATAGAAGAGTAGGAGACATTTGAAAATGAGAGGTAAGTAGAAGAACTGAAGAGCACTTCTTGGTGCAGTTGAGTAAAAGAGAACTACTATGGAGGCATAGTGGTTTAAAAGACAACAAGACAATGTTGGAACAGGAGGAGTATTTTGAGTTATGGAACCGAAAGGAATTTGAGGAAGAGGAGTGAGAAAACAGGCGGTGGAGGAGGTGGTGGAGGGAGAAGAAAAGAAGAGGTGGATGAGTTCATGGACGAGAGGTAGTGAGAAGAACTGAAGGGAAGTAAACCATGGAGACTGTAGTTGAAAATGGAGCAGGAAGACATCAGAACAGGAGGAATTGCAGGTAAGGAGAACGAAGGCGGAGATGTAGGAGGAGGAAGGAAGAAGAATACAGGCTGTAAGGAGGTGGTGGATGGACAAAGAAAAGGGGAGGATGATTTCAGTGACAAGAGGTAAGTAGAAGGCTGAAGAGCATCAGACACAGAGGCAGAGTGGTGAAAACGCAGGAGACAACAAGAGAACAGAAGCTACAATTGGTTGTATGATGCCAAACGGAAGTTTTGGAAGGAGAAGTCAGGCAGAGGAGGAGGTGGTGTTGGGAAGAAGAAAGAAAAGGGCAATGAGTTCCAAGACAAGAGGTAATGAGAAGAACTGAAGGGAAGGAAACTGGAGGCTGGAGTCAAAAATGGAACAAGGATGACATCAGAACAGGAGGAATTGCAGGTAAGGTCAACAAAGACGGAGATGGAGGAGGAGGCAGGAAGAAGAATACAGGCTGTAAGGAGGTGGTGGAGGGACAAAGACAAGAAAGGAGGATGAGTGCATGGATGAGAGGTAAGTAGAACGATGAGGAGCAGCATACAGTGGAGGGAGAGTGGTGAAAACAAAAGGAGGCAAGAAGAGAACAGATGGTGGAATTGGAGTTTTGATGCCTAAGGGATGGGTTGAAGAACTCGGAGAGAGAAAACAGGAGGATGAGGAGGTGGTGGTGGGAAGAAGAGGAGAAGGATTTTGAGGACTATATGAAATAAGAACTTAATGAAGGACACTGCTGAGGCCGAGTCGAAAATGGATCAAGGATGACATCAGAAAAAGAGGAATGGAGGTACAGAGGAAAAAAGGGGAGATAGAGGAGTAAGAGGGAAGAAGAAAACAGGTAGTGGAGGAGAGGGACATGGGCAGAAGAAAAGAAGGCAGTACCACTAGTGGAGAAAACGGTCAGAAGGAGATGAAAGGGACATCAGAGAAGAGGTGGATGGGGGAATGGGAATTTGAATTTGTTTATGGAATTATTGAGGGGTGGGCACAGGGAGGTGTAGGGAGAGGGAGAACTGGAATTAAAAAAGATGATGCAAATATTGAAAAGGAGACTGGAATGGAGGAAACACAAAAGCGTTTGAATCGGGAGAAGGTGGAGGATCATACTTGAGGAAACAACTGGCGATGGATGTGGTGATGGACAGAAGAAGACAAGCATATGATGATTTGTTGGAGAAGTAACTAGAAGTGAAAAAAAGGACACAGAGGAGGCGAGGCCGTGAAAATAGTCTGTCATGCAAGGAAAGGACAGGAAGCTATGAAGACCAAAGGCGGAACATGAGAACCCAGAAGAAGAAAACAGGAGGTGGATGAGGTGGTGGAGGAAAGAAAAGAGATGTGGAGGATGCATTTGAAAATGAGAGGTAAGTAGAAATGAAGAGCAGTTCTTGGTGGTGTGGAGTAAAAGAGAACTACTGTGGAGGAGTAGTGGTGTAAAAGACAGAAAGACAATGTTGGAAGAGTAGTATTTTGAGGTATGGAACAGAAAAGAGTTTGAGGAGAAGGAGTGAGAAAACAGGCGGTGGAGGAGGTGGTGGAGGGAGAAGAAAAGAAGAGGAAGATGAGTTCATGGACGAGAGGTAAGTAGAAGAATGAAGAACAGCAGACAGTGGAGGTAGTGGTGAAGATGAAGGAGGCAATGAGACCAGAAGCTGGATTAGGAGGTACGACGCCAAACGGAGGAGTTGGTGGAGGAGGAGGTTAAAACAGGAGGAGGTCGTGGCGGGAAGAATAGTAGGATGACAAGAGGAGAAATAAAGAAGACGAAGACATCAGAAGATGAGGTGGATAGGTGAGTGGGAATTTGAATTTGTAAATTAAATTTGTGAGGGGGAGGGACAGGGAATTGTAGGGAGAGGGAGAACTGGTGTTGAAAAAGACGATGCAGATGTTGAACAGGAGACAGAATTGGAGGAAACTCAAGTGTTTGAATTGGAGAAGGTGGAGAAGCACATTTGAAGTAGCAAACTGGTGATGGAAGCGGAAATATAGGGACAAAGACTCGAAAATGATGACATTGTGGAGAGGTAAGTAGAAGGAAAAAAGATAATACATAGGAGGCAGGAGAGTGAAAAAGATCGGTCATGTAAAACACGGATTAGGATGCAGTGAAACACAAGATGGAAGGAGGATCCAGAGAAAGAAAACCAGAGGTGCATGAGATCGTGGTGGAAATTAGAGAAAAATGGAGGTTGCATTTGAAAATGAGAGGTAAGTAGACAAACTGAAGAGCAGTTCTTTGTGGGTGGAATAAAAGAAACTATTTTGGAGGCGTAGTGGTGTAAAAGACAACAAGAAAATATTGGAAGAGGAGGAGTATTTTGATGTTTGGAACCAAAAGGAGTTTGAAGAGGAGGAGTGAGAAAACAGGCGGTGGAGGAGGTGGTGGAGGGAGAAGAAAAAAAGGGGACGATGAGTTCGAAGACAAGAGGTAATGAGAACAACTAAAGGGAAGAAAACTGGAGGTTAGAGTTGAAAATGGAACAAGGACATCAAAACAGGAGGAATTGCAGGTAAGGGGATCAAAGACAGAGATGGAGGAGAAGAATGAAGAAGAATACAGGCTGTAAGGAGGTGGTGGAGGGACAAAGAGAAGAAGGGGAGGATGAGTGCATGGATGAGAGGTAAGTAGAAGAATGAAGAGCAGAAGACAGTGAAGGCAGAGTGGTGAAAAGGAAAGAGGCAACAAGAGAACAAGAGCTGAAATTAGAGGTATGGTGCCAAAGGGAGGAGTTGGAGGAGGAGGTGGTGGTGGAAAGAAGAAAAGAAGAGGGCAATGAGTTCCAAGATGAAAGATAATCAGAAGAACAGAAGTGAAGGAAACTGTGGAGGCTGGAATTGAAAATGGAACAGAACGACATCAGAACAGGAGGAATTGCAGGCAAGGAGAACAAAGGCCACGTTGTGGAGGAAGAGTGAAGAATTCAGGCTTGAGGTGGTGGAGGGCCAAAAAAAAAGGAGAGCATGAATGCATGAAGAAAGGTAAGTCAAAGGATGAACAAAGGCAAAAAGTGGAGGAAGTGTGGTGAAAACAAAGGAGGCAAGAAGAGAACAGAGTGTGGAATTGGAGTTATGATGCCAAAGGGATGAGTTGAAGGAGTCAGAAAGAGAAAACAGGAGGAGTAGGAGGAGTTGGTGGTGGGAAGAAGAGAGGAGGAGGATTTCAAAAACTAGAGGAAATGATACAAACTGAATGAATGACACATGGAGGCCGAGTCGAAAATGGAACATGGATGATGTCAGAACAAGAGGAATTGGAGTTACGGAGAAAAAAGGGGGAGATAGTGGAAGAAGAAGGAAGAAGAAAACAGGCATTGGAGGAGAGAAGGACTGGCAGAAGAAAAGAAGGCAGTACCACAAGTAGTGAAAAACATCAGAAGAGGATGAAGGGGATATTGAGAAGAGGTTGATGGGGGGATGGGAATTTGAATTTGTGAATGTAATTTGTGAGGGGAGGGTCAGGGAAGTGTGGGGAGAGGGAGACCCTGGAGGAGTTATTGAAAATGCAGAAGTTGAAGAGTAGATGGAAATGGAGGAAGCACAAAAGTGAATCAGAAGTTGGAGGAGCAGAGTAGCAGGAGCAAATAGCAGAAGGACCGGGTGATGGAGTGAAGAAGACATGAAGAGGATGATTTCTAGAGAAGTAAGTGGAAGAAAAGAAGATGACACAGAGGTGAGGCACTGAAAATAAACCCGTCAAATAACAGTAGGATGTGGAGATATGGAGACACAGAAGATAGAGGAGGAAAAACCAGAGGTGAATCAGGTGGTGAATGAAAGGAGAGAAGTGGAGGATGCGTTTTAGAGCGAGAGGTAAGTAGAAGAAATGAAGAGCAGGAGACAATGGAAGTGTAGTTGTATTGCAAGAACAGCATTAGAAGAAGAGCAGGATTATGAAGTATGGAATCGAAAAGAGGAGTTTGAGAAGGATGAGAGAGAAAACAGGTGGAGGAGGAGGTGGTGGCGGGAAGGAGAAGAGTACAACGATGAGAACAGATGGATCAGAAGAAGATGATGGGGACATCAGAAGAAGAGGTGGATGGGTGAATGGGAATTTGTATTTGTGAATGATTTTGTGAAGGGTGGGACAGGGAATTGTAGGGACGGGGAGACCTGATGTTGAAAAAGACAATGTGTAATTGAAGAAATGGAATTGGAGGAAACAGAAAAGTGTTTGAATTGGAGAAGATCCAGGAGCAAATTTGATGAAGCAAACTGGTGATGTACGCGGTGATGGTGGGAAATGACAAGAATATGATGATTTTTGTAGAGGTATGTAGGAGGAAAATAGACAAAACATAGGAAGGGCGACAGTGAAAATGAACCGTCATGTAAGAAAAGGACGAGGAGGTACTGAAAACAAGATGGAAGAAGGAAGACCCAGAGAAAGAAAACCGGAGGTGGGTGAGATGGAGGTGGAACTAAGAGAGAAGAGTTAGATACATTTGAAAATGAGAGGTAAGTAGAAGAACTGAAGAGCAGTTCTTGGTGGAGTGGAGTAAAGGAGAACTACTATGGAAGAATAGTGGTATAAAAGACAGCAGGACAATGTTGGAAGCAGAGGAGTATTTTGAGGTATGGAAACAAAAGGAGTTTGAGGAGGAGTGAGAAAACAGGCGGTGGAGGAGGTGGTGTAGGGCGAAGAAAAGAAGAGGAGGATGAGTTCATGGGCCACAGGTAAGTAGAAGAATGAAGAGCAGGAGACATTGGAGGCAGAATGATGAAAACAAAGGAGGCAACAAGAGAACATTTCTGGAATTGGAGGTATGATGGCTAATGGAGGATTTGTAGGAGGAGGAGGAGGGAAATAACAGGCAGAGGGGCAGGTGGTTTCAGGAAGAAGAGTAGGATGACGAGAGATTAATTAAGACGAAGGCATCAGAAGAGGTGGTGGGTAAATGGGAATTTGATTTTGTGAATGGAATTTTGAGGGGGAGGGACAGGGATGTGAAGGGAGAGGGAGACATGATGTTGAAAAATACGATGTAGATAGTGAAGAGGAGACAGAAATGGAGGAAACAAAAAAGTGTTTGAATCGAAGTAGATGGAAGACCACACTTGATGAAGCAAACTGGCGATGAACGTGGTGATGGACGAAGAAGAAAAGAGATGGTGATTTTGTGGAGACATAAGTAGAAGAAAAAAAGAAGACAAGGAAGAGGCGAGGCCGTGAAAGGAGTCCGCATGTAAGGAAAGGACAGAGGTACGGAAACCAAAGGTGGAATTTGAGGACCCTGAGGAAGAAAACCGGTGGTGGATGGGGTAGTGAAGAAAAGAAGAGAGAATTGGAGGATGCGTTTGAAAATGAGAGGTAAGTAGAAGAACTGAAGAGCAGTTCTTGGTGGAGTGGAGAAAAAGAGAACTGCTCTGGAGCCATAGTGGTTTTTAAGAAAATGTTGGAACGGGAGGAGTATTTTGAGGAATGGAACTGAAAGGAGCTTGAGGAGGAGGAGTGAGAAAACAGGCGGTGGAGGAGGTGGTCGAGGGAGAAGAAAAGAAGAGGAGGATAAGTTCATGGACGAAAGGTAAGTAGAATGAAGAGCAGCAGACAGTGGAGGCAGAGTGGTGAAGAAGGAGGCAACAAGAGAACAGGAGCTGGACTTGAAGGTACGATGCCAAAAGGAGGAGTTGGAGGAGGAGGAGTGAGAAAACTGGTGGAGGAGAAGGTGGTGAGGGAGAAGTGTAGGACGATAAGAGGAGAAATAAAGAAGATGAAAACATCAGAAGAGGAGGATGGGTGAATGGGAATTTGAATTTGTGAATGGAATTTGTGAGGGGGAGGGACAGGGAACTGTGGGGAGAGGGAGAGCGGGTGTTGAAGAAGCCGATGCAGATGTTGAAGAGGATATGGAGTTTGAGGAAACAGAAAAGTGATTGAATTGGGAGAAGGTGGAGGATTACAGTTGAAGTAGCAAACTGTTGGTGGACGCGGTGATGGAGGGAGAAAGACGCGAAAATGATGACATTGTGGAGAGGTAAGTAGGAGGAAAAAAGACAACAGAGGAGGCACAACAGTAATAAAGATTGGGTATGTAAAAAAAGGATTAGGAGGTACTGAAACACAAGATGGAAGGAGGACCCAGAGAAAGAAAACCAGAGGTGCATGAGATGGTGTTGGAAATAATAGAGAAGTGGAGTATGCGTTTGAAAATGAGAGGTTAGTAGAAACACTGAAGAGCAGTTCTTGGTTGAGTGCAGTAAGGGAGAACTTATGGAGGTATAATGATGTACAAGAGAAAAAGACTATAGTGGAAGAGGAGGAGTTTTTGAGGTGTGGAAGCGAAAGGAATTTGTGGAGGAGTGATAAAACAGGCGGTGGAGGAGGTGGTGGAGGGAAAAGAAAAGAAAAGGACTATGAGGGGTTGGAGTGATAGCACAGCGGGTAGGGCATTTGCCTTGCACGCGGCCGACCCGGGTTCAATCCCTGGCATCCCATATGGTTCCCCAAGCACCGCCAGGAGTAAGTCTTGAGTGCAAAGCCAGGAGCAACCCCTGAGCATCGCTGGGTGTGACTCAAAAAGCAAAAAAAAAAGAAAGAAAAGGACTATGCGTTCGAAGACGAGAGGTAATGAGAACTAGTAAAGGGAAGCAAACTGAAGGCTTGAGTTGAAAATGGAACAAGGACGACATCAGAAAAGGAGGAATTGCAGGAAAGGAGAACAAAAGCAGAGATGGAGGAGAAGGATGAAGAATACAGGTTGTAAGGAGTTGGTGGAGAAACAAAGAGAAGAAGGGGAGGATGAGTGCATGGACGAAAAGTAGAAGAATGAAGAGCAGAAGACAGTTGTGGCAGAGTGGTGAAAAAAAGGAGGCAACAAGAGAACAAGAGCTGGAATTGGAGGTATGATGCCAAACGGAGGAGTTAGAGGAAGAGGACAGAGAAAACAGGTAGAGAAGAAGTTGGTGGTAGGAAGAATAAAAGTAGACAATGATGAGTTCAAAGATGAGAAGTAATGAGAAAAACTGAATTGGAGTTACAATGCCAAAGGGATGATTTGAAGGAGCCGGAAAGAGAAAACAGGAGGAGGAGGAGGTGGTGGCAGGAAGAAGAAAACAGAGGAGGAGGATTTTGAAGACTAGAGGTAATGATATGAATTTAATGAAGGACACACTGTGGAGGCCGAGTCAAAAATAGAACATGGATGACGTCACAACAAGAGTAATTGGAGGTATGGAGAAAAAAGGTAGAGATAGAGGAATAAGAGGGAAGAAGAAGAAATCAGGCGGTGGAGGAGAGAGTGATGGGCAGAAGAAAAGAAGGTAGTACCACTAGTAGAGAAAAAACATCAGAAGAAGATATAGGTGATGTCAGAGAACAGGTGGATGGGCGAATGGGAATTTGAATTTGTGAATGGAATTTGTGAGGGGAGGGACAGGGAAGTGTGGGGAGAGGGAGACCCTGGAGGATAAAAAGATTGTGGGAAGTGGAAGGAGATGGGCCCAGAATAAGAAAACCGGTGGTCGATGAGATGGTTTGGAAGTAAAAGTGGAGAATGCGTTTGTAAATGAGAGGTAAGTAGAAAATTGTAGAGCAGTTCTTGGTGGAGTGGAGTAAAAGAGAACTACTATGGAACAGAAAGTAATTTAGGAAGAGGAGTGAGAAAACAGGTGGTGCTGGAGGTGGTGGAGGAGGAAGAAAAGAAGAGGACGATGAGCTCAAAGACGAGAGGTAATGAGAAGAACTAAAGAAAGGAAACCGTGGAGGCTGTAGTTGAAAATGGAACAAGAACGACTACAGAACAAGAGGAATTGCAGGTAAGGAGAACAAAGGCCGAGATGGAGGAGGAGCAAGAACAATACAGGCTGTAAGGAGGTGGTGGAGGGACAAAGAAAAGAGGAAAGGATGAGTGCATAGAAGAGAGGTAAGTAGAAGGATGAAGAGCAGCAGACAGTGGAGAGAGAAAGTTGAAAACAAAAGGAGTCAAGAGAGCAGAGGGTCGAATTGGAGTTATGATGCCAAAGGGATGAGTTGAAGGAGTTAGAGAGAGAAAACAGGAGGAGGAGGTGGTGGCGGTAAGAAGATAAGAGGAGGAGCTTATTAGTATAGCTGTAGAGCAGGAGACATTGAAGTGGAGTGGTGGATAAGAGAATAAGACAACATCCAAAGAAGGAGGGGGATTGGAGGTACAGTACCAAATGGAAGAGTTGGAGAAGAAGGAGGGACAAAGCAGGCAGAGGAGCAGCTGGTAGAGGGAAGAAGAAAAGAAGTGTAGGACAACGAGCAGAAATATATCAGTGGTATTTGAAGGGGACATTTGAAGAAGAGGTGGATGGGTATGGGAATTTGAATTTGTGATGTAATTTGAGAGGGGGAGGGTCAGGGAAGTGTGTGGAGAGGGAGACCCTAGAGGAGAAAAAGAAAATGGAAGAGTAGAAGAGCAGATGGAAATGGAGGAAACACAAAAGTGTTCGAGAGACAGTGGAGGTGCATAGTAGATGAAGCAAACAGGCAAAAGATTCAGTGATGGAGGGAAGAAGACAAGAGTATTATTTCACAGAGTGGTAAGTAGAAGGAAAAAGACGAAACAGGCGGTGAAGCAGTGACAAGGAACCCATCAGTAAAAGGAGGGCCAGGAGGTCGCAGACACAAGAAGATGGAGGAGCAGGACCCTGACAAAGAAACGTAGTAGAGGAGGTTGTGGAGGAAAGAAGAGAGAAGTACAGGATCCCTTTGAGAATGAGAGGTAAGGAGAAGAACTGAAGAGCAGAAGACAATGGAAGTGGAGTGGTGTAAACAAGAACAAGACAACGTTAGAAGAAGAGGAGGACTTTGAGGAGTTTGAGGGAGAAAACGGACAGAGGAGTAGGTGGTGGCGGGAAGAAGAATTGGACGATGAGAGGAGAAATAAAAGAAGATGAAACATCAAAAGAAGAAGAGGATGGTTGAATGGGAAGTTGAATTTGTGAATGGAATTTGTGAGGAGGAGGGACAGGGAAGTGTAGGGAGAGGGAGACCTGGAGTTGAAAAAGACGAAGCAGATACTGAATTGGAGATGGAAATGGAGGAAACAGAAAAGTCTTAGAGTCAGAGAAGATGGAGGATCACACTTGACGAAACAACTGGTGATGGACGTGGTGATACACGGAAGAGGACAATCAGATGATGGTTTTTTAGAGAAGTAAGTAGAAGGGGGAAAAAAGGACACAGAGGAGTCGAGGCTGTGAAAAGAGTCCCTCAAGTCAGGAAAGGACTGGGAGATATGGAGACCGAATGCAGTACTTTAGGACCAAGAGGAAGAAAACCAGAGGTGGATGGGGTGGTGGAGGAAAGAAGAGAGAAGTGGAGGATGCGTTTGAATATGAGAGTTAAGTAGAAAACTGAAGAGCAGTTCTTTGTGGAGTGGAGTAAAAGAACTGCTATGGAGGTATAGTGGTGTAAAAGTCAGCAAGACAATGTTGGAAGAGGTTTGGAACCAAAAGGAGTTTGAGGAGGAGGAGTGAGAAAACAGGCGGTGGAGGAGGTGGTGGAGAGAGAAGAAAAAAAGAGGAGGATGAGTTCATGGACAAGAGGTAAGTAGAAGAATGAAGAGCAGCAGACATTGGAGGCAGAGTGATGAAAATGAAGGAGGCAACAAGAGAACAGGTGCTGGAATTGGACGTACGATGCCAAACGGAGGAGTTGGAGGAGGAGGAGGGAGAAAACAGGCGGCAGAGGAGGTGGTGGCGGGAAGAAGAGTATGGCAACAACGACATCAAAAGAAGAGTCGGTTGGGTGAATGGGAATTTGCATTGAAAAAGACAATGCAGATGTTGACAAAGAGACGGAAATGGAGGAAACACAAAAGTGTTTGAATCCGAATAGGTGGATCACACTTGACGAAACAAACTGGAGAAGGATGTGGTGATAGACAGAAGACAAGCAGATGATGATTTTCTGGTGAGGTAAATAGAAGCGAAAAAGAGGACAGAGAGGAGGCGAGGCCGTGAAAAAAGTCCGTCATGTAAGTAAAGGACAGGGAAATACGGAGACCAAAGGCAGAACATGAGGTCCCAGAGGAAAAAAAACCGGAGGTGAAAGGGGTGGTGGAGGAAAGAAGAGAGAAGTGGAGGATGCGTTTAAAAATGAGAGGTAAGTAGAAAAACTGAAGAGCATTTCTTGGTGGAGTGGAGTAAAAGAGATCTACTATGGAGGCGTAGTTGTGTTAAAGACAAGACAATGTTGGAAGAGGAGTATTTTGAGATTTGGAACCGAAAGGAGTTGGAGGAGGAGTGAGAAAAATGGCGGTGGAGGAGGTGGTGGAGGGAGAAGAAAAGAAGAGGAGAAGTTCGGAGACGAGAGGTAATGAGAACAACTAAAGTGAAGGAAACTGGAACCTGGAGTTGAAAATGGAATAAGGACGACATCAGAACAGGAGGAATTGCAGGTAAGGAGAACAAAGGCCGAGATGGAGGAGGAGGAGCAAGAAGAATACAGGCTGTAAGGAGGTGGTGGAGGGACAAAGAAAGAAGGAGAGGATGAATGCATGAAGAAAGGTAAGTAGAAGTATGAAGAGAGGCAGACAGTGGAGGAAGAGTATTGAAAACAAAGGAGGCAAGAAGAGAACAGAGTGTGGAATTGGAGTTATGATTCCAATGAGATGAGTTGAAGGAGTCATAAAGAGAAAACAGGAGGAGGAAGAGGTGGTGGTGGGAAGAAGAAAAGAGAGGAGGAAGATTTTGAAGAATAGAGGAAATGACATGAACTGAATGAAGGTCACTGTGGAGGCCGAGTTGAAAATTGAACATGGATGACGTCACAATAGTAGGAATTGGAGGTACAGAGGAAAAAGTTGGAGATAGAGGAGTAAGACGGAAGAAGAAAACAGTTGGTGGAAAAAATGGGGACGGTCAGAAGAAAAGAAGGCAGTACCACTTTTGGAGAAAAACGTCAGAAGAAGATAAAGGGGACATCAAAGAAGAGGTGGATGGGGGGATGGGAATTTGAATTTGTGAATGGAATTTGTGGGATGGAGGGTCAGAGAAGTGTGGGGAGAGGGGACTCTGGAGGAGAAAAGATTGTGGAAAGTAGAAGATTACAGAAATGGAGGAAACACAAAAGTGTAGAAATCGTAGAATTTGGAGGAGCATAGTAGACGAAGGAAACAGCCAAAGGACGGGGTGATGGAGGGAAGAAGACTACAGGAGGATGATTTAATAGACAGGTAAGTAAAAAAAGCCAAGTCACAGAGGAGGTGAGTCAGTGAAAAGAACCCATCAGGTAAGAGGAGGTTGAGGCACAATGGACCCAGAATAACGTGGAGGAGGAGTACTGAGAAGTGAAAACCACCAGTAGAGGAGGTGGTAGAGGAATGAAGTGCGAAGACGATGAGGCCTTTGAGAACAAGAGCTGATTTGTAAAACTGTACTGCAGGAGAAAATTAAGCGGAATGTTGGATTACAGAATAAAAGGACATTCGAAGAGGAGGAGGATTGGAGGTACAGAACCAAATGGAAGAGTTGGGGAAGAAGGAGGGATAAAGCAGGCGAGGAGGAGGTGGTAGAGGGAAGAAGAAAAGAAGAGTAGAGGGGTTGGAGCGATAGCACAGCGGGGAGGGTGATTGCTTTGCACTCAGCTGTCCCGGGTTCAATCCCCAGCATCCCATATGGTCCCCCGAGCACAGCCAGAAGTAATTCCTGAGCAGAGAACCAGGAGTAACCCCTGAGCATTGCTGGGTGTGACTCAAAAGGCAAAAAGAAAAAAAAAAGGAGTAGAACAACGAGAGCAGAAATATATCAGAGGTATTTGAATGGGACATTTGAAGATGTTGATGGGGGGATGGGAATTTGAATTTGTGAATGGAATTTGACAGGGGGAATGTCAGGGAAGAGTGGGTAGAACAAGATCCTGGAAGAGAAAGAGACGATGCAGAAGTAGAAGAGCAGACGGAAATGGAGAAAACACAAAAAATTTTGAATCAGAGAAGGTGGAGGTACACAGTAGCAGGAACAAACAGCTGAAGGACCGGGCAATGGAGGGAAGAAGAGAAAAAGAGGATGATTTTATGGAGAGGTAAGTAAAAACAGGAAAGAAGTGACAGAGGAGGTGAATCAGTGAAATAGAACCCATCGAGTAAGAGGAGGTCGAGGCAGAATGGACCCACTATAACATGAAGGAGGAGGACCGAGAGGTGAAAACCAGCAATGGAGGAAGTGGTCTTGGAGCGAAGGTCGAAGACGATGAGGACTTTGAGAACAAGAGCTGATTAGAAAACCTAGAGCAGGAGACAATAAAGGGGAGTGGTTGAAAAGAGAATAAGGGGACTTCCAAAGAGTAGGAGCATGGGAGGTACAGAACGGAATGGAGGAGGTGGAGAAGGACAAAGCAGGCAGAGGAGGAGGAGGTGGAGGAACAAGAAAAGAGTAGGGCAATGAGAGCAGAAATATGTCAGAGGTACTTAAAGGGGACATTTGAAGAAGAGTTGGATGAGGGTGATGGTAATTTGAACTTGTGAATGAACTTTGTGGGGGGAGCGTCAGGGAAGTGTGGGGAGAGGGAGACCCTAGAGGAGAAAAAGACAATGCAGAAATAGAAAAGCAGATGGAAATGGAGGAAACACCAAGTGTTTGAGAGAAGGTGGTATTGCACAGTAGATGAAGCAAACAGGCAAAGAATGGGGTTATGGTGGGAAGAAGACAAAAGGATTTCATAGAGTGGTAAGTAGAAGGAAAGAGAAGGAAAAAGCACACACGAGAAGATGGAGGAGGAGGAGCCAGAGGAAGAAAACTGGTAGTAGAGTAGGTTGTGGAGGAAAACGATAGAAGTGGAGGATGCGTTTGAGAACGAATGGTAAGTAGAACTGAAGAGTAGGAGACAATGGAGGCAGGAGACAATGGAGGCAGTATGGTGTAAACAAGAACAAGACAATGTTAGAAGAAGATGAGGACTTTGAGGAGTTTGAGCGAGAAAACAGGAGGTGGAGGAGTTGGTGGCAGGAAAAAGAGTAGGACAACCTGAACAGAAATAACTGAAGATGAAGACATCAGAAAAAGAGGTGGATGGGTGAGTGGGAATTTGATTTGTGAATGGAATTTGTGAGGGGTAGGGACAGGGAAGTGTAGGGAGAGGGAGACCTGGAGTTGAGTAAGACGATGCAGATGTTGAAGGTGAGAGAAATGGAGGAAACATCAAAATGTTTGAATCGGAGAAGGTGGAGGATCATCCTTGATGAAGCAAAGTTGCGATGGATGTGGTGATGGAGGGAAGAAGACAAGGAGATGATGATTTTGTGTAGAGGTAAGTAGAAGCGAAAAGTAGGTCACAGGGGAGGTGAGGCAGTGAAAATAATCTGTCATGTATGGAAAGGACAGGAAGGTACGATGACAGAGGATGGAAGAGTAGGACCCAGAGGTATAAAACTGGGGGTGGACTGGTTGGAGGAGGAAAGAAGAGAGAAGTGGAGGATGCTTTTGAGAACCAGTGGTGAAGTAGAACTGAAGAGCAGAAGAAAATGGAAGCATAGTGGTGTGAACGACAACAAGACATCGTTAGAAAAGGAGGAGGATTTTGATGTAAGGAACCAAAATGAGCTTGCGGAGGAGGGAGAAAACAGGCGGTGGAGGAGGTGGTGGAGGGAGAAGAAAAGAAGAGAAGGATGAGTTCATGGATGAGAGTTAAGTGAAAGAATAAAGAGCACCGGATAGTAGAGGCAGAGTAGTGAAAAGGAAAGGAGGCAACAAGAGAAGAAGAGCCAGAATTGAAGATATGATTCCAAATAGAAGAATTGGAGGAGGAGGAGGAGGAGGAGCAGGAGGAGGAGGAGGAGGAGGCCGTGGTTGGAAGAAGAAAAGACGAATTCGAAGATGAGAGGCAATGAGAAGAACTGATGGGAAAGGAACTGTGGAGGCTGGAGTCGAAAATGGAACATGGACGTCATCAGAACAGGAGGAATTGCAGGTACAGGAAACAAATGCTGAGATGGAAGAGGAGGGGAGAAGAATATAGGCGGAAAGGAGGTGGTGGAGGGATGAAGAAGAGAAGGGGAGGATGATTGCATGGACGAGAGGTAAGTAGAAGAACGAAGAGCAGCAAAGAATGGAGGGAGAGTGGTGAAAACCAAAGGGGGAAGAAGAGAGCAGAGTGCAGAATTGGAGTTATGATGCCGAAAGGATTATCTGGAGGAGTCTGAGGAGGAAAACAGGTGGAGGATGAGGTGGTGGTGGTGGAAAGAAGAAAACAAGAGGAGGAGGATTTTGAGGACTATAGAAATGAGAAGAACTGAGTGAAGTACAGTGTGCAGGCTGCTTTGAAAATGGAATATGGAGTACATCAGAATAAGAGGAATTGGTATTATGGAGAAAAAGGCATAGATCAAGGGGTAAGAGGGTAGAAGATGAAATCTTAGTTTATAATAATGGGGCAGAAGAAGAAATGAAAATTAGGACCAGGAGTGGAGAAAAATGTCAGAAGGAGATGAAAGGGGCATCAGAAGAAGAGGTGGATGGGGAATGGGTTATTGGATTTGTGAGGAGGAATGACAGGGAAATGTGTGGAGAGCGAGACTCTGGAGGAGAAAAAGACAATGCGGACGTAGACAAGACAGAAATGGAGGGATCACGAATGTGTTTGAATCGGAGAAAGTGGAGAAGCATAGTAGACGAAGCAAATATGCGAAGGACTGGTGATGTAGGGAAGAATACAAGGAAGAAGATTATTTCTATGAGAGATAAGAAGAAGAGCTGAAGAGCAGGAGATAATGGATGCATAGTGGTGTAAAAGAGAACGTTAGAAGAGGAGGAGGGTTTTCAGATATAAAACAAAAAGGAGGAGTTTGAGGAGGAGGAGGGAGAAAGCGGGCGGAGGAGGTGGTGGTAGACGGAAAAAGAAAAGAAGGCCAATGAGATTGAAGATGAGAAGAAATGAGTTGAACTGAACGGCAGGAGACTTTGGAGGCTGCATTCAAAAATGGAACACGGATGATATCAGACAATGAGAAATGGGAGGTATGGCAAACAAGGGCAAAGATGGAGGGGGAGGTGGGAAGAAGAAAACAGGCGGAGAGGATTTGGTGGAGGAATGAAGAAAAGAAGAGGAGAATGAGTGCATGCAGGAGAGTTAAGTAAAAGATGAAGAGCAGCAGACAGTGGAGGGAGTCCTTTCTCCAAAATGAAAGGAGGCAAGAAGAGAAGATAGGGCGGAATTGCAGTCATGATGCCTAAAGGATGTGTTGGGGGAGTCAAAGGGGGAAAACAGGTGGAGCAGGAGATTTTGGCGTGATGAAAAAAGAAGAAAAGGAGGATATGAGGAAATAAAAAAAATTGAGTGAAGGACACTGTGGAGACCCAGTTGAAAATGGAACACGGAGGACGTCAGGATAAGAGGTATTGGAGGTACGGAGAAAAGTGGTGGAGATTGAGGAGTAAGAGGGAAGAAGATGAAAAAGGCGGTGTAGGAGATCTGGGTGGGAAGAGGAAAAGAAAGACAGGACTACAGGGGAGAAAAATGTCAAAAGATGAAGCGGACATCAGAAGAAGAGGTGAAAGGTGGAGTGGGAATTTGAATTTTTGAATGGAATTTGTTGAGGGGGAGGGACGGGAGTCGGGGAGAGGGAGAACCTGGAGGAGAAAAAGACGATGCGGAAGTAGAAGAGGAGACAATTGAGGAAACACCAATTGTTTGAATCAGAGAATGTGGAGGAGCACAGTAGACGAAGCAAACAGGTGAATGATAAGGTGATGGAAGAAGATAAGGAGAGGATTATTTTCTGTAGTGGTAAGTAAAAGAAAAACAAGACGAGGAGGTCGAGGCAGAATGGACCTACAATAACGTGGAGGAGCAGGTCTAAGAGTTGCAAACCAGCAGTGGAGGAGGTGGTGGAGGAATGAAAGGAGAAGATGATGAGACCTTTGAGAACCAGAGGTAATTAGAAAAACTGTAGAGCAGGAGACAATGAGGTAGAGTGGTGGAAAATAGCATAATTCTTCATCCATAGACGAGGAGAATTGGCAGTACAGACTGAATGGAGGAGTTGGAGAAGACAACGGGACAAAACAGGCAGAGGAGGAGGTGGTGGAGGGAAAAAGAAAAAAGATAAGGACGACGAGAGCAGAAATATTTCCAAGGAAGTTGAAGGGGACATTTGAAGAAGAGGTGATGAGGGAATGGGAATTTTAATTTGTGAATGGAATTTGTGAGGGGGAGGTACAGGGACGTTTGGGTAAAGGGAGACCCTGGAGGAGAACAAGATGATGCATAGGTAGAAGAACAGATGGAAACGGAGGAAACACAAAAGTGTTTGAGAGAAGGTGGAAGTGTATAGTAGACGAAGCAAACAGGTGAAGGACATGGTGATGGAATGAAGAAGACAAGAATAGCGTGATTAATGGAGTGGTAAGTAGAAGGGGAAAAGATGGCACAGGAGGCGAAGCAGTGAAAACCCATCAAGTAAGACTAGGAGGAAGGGTATGCAGACACAAGAAGATGCAGGAGGAGGATCCAAAAGAATAAAACCGGTGGTAGAGGAGGTGGTGGAGAAAGAAGAGTTAAGTGGAGGATGCGTTTGACACGGAGAGGTAGTAGAAGAACTGAAGAGGGGGCTAGAGCAATAGCACAGCGGGTAGGGCGTTTGCCTTGCACGTGGCCGACCCAGGTTCAATTCCCAGCATCACATATGGATTCCTGAGCACTGCCAGCGGTAATTCCTGAGTGCAGAGCCAGGAGTAACCCCTGTGCATCGCCGGGTGTGACCCAAAAAGCAAAAAAAAAGAAGAACTGAAGAGCAGGAGACAATAGAGGCATAGTTCTGTAAAGGAGAATAAGACAAGGTAAGAATAAGAAGAGGGCATTGTGGTACGAAACCAAAAAGAGGACTTTTAGGATTTCGAGGGAGAAAACAGGCGGAGGAGGAGGTGGTGGCAGGAAGAAGAATAAGAGAAGGACAACGATAGGAGAAATAATTCAAAGGAAGATGAAGGGGACATTAGAAGAGGTAGATGAGTGAATGGGAACTTGAATTTGTGAATGGAATTTGTGAGGGGGAGGGACAGGGAAATGTGTGAAGCAGGAAACCTGGAGTTTAAAAAGATGATGCAGATGTTGAAGAGGAGATGGAAATGGAGGGCACACAAAAGTGTTTGAATCAGAGAAGGTGGAGGAGCATAGTTTACAAAGCAAACTGGAGATTGATGTGGTGATGGAGGGAAGAAGACAAGCAGATGATGATTTTATGGAAAGGTAATTAGAAGCGAAAAGAAGACAGATGAGGCGAGGCAGTGAAAAAGAACCCGTCATGTAAGAAAAGGATGAGGAGGTACAGAGACATAAGACATAAGTGTAGGGCCAGAGGAAGAAAACCAGCAGTGCTGGAGGAAAGAGAGTGATTTGGAGGATGCTTTAGAGAACCAGAGGTAAGTAGAAGACCTGAAGAGCAGGAGACAATGGAGGCGTAGTGGTGTAAAAGACAACAAGACAAGTTTAGAAGAGGAGGGGCATTTTGAGGTAAGGAAACTGAAAGGAGTTTGAAGAGGAGGATGAGTTCATTTATGAGAGGTCAGTAGAAGAATGAAGAGCAGCGGACAGTAGAGACAGAGTGGTGGAAAGGAAAGGAGCCAACAAGAGAACAGGAGTTGTAATTGGAGGTAAGATGCCAAACGGAGGAATTGAAGGAGGAGGAGGGAGAAAATAGGTGGGGGAGGAGGTGGTGGTGGGAAGAAAAAAAGAGGAGGAAGACGAGATGAGAAATTTATCAGAAGATAAAGGGGACATTAGAAGAAGAGGTTGGTAGTGAAATGGGAATTATAATTTTTGAATGGAATTTGTGAGGGGGAGGTAAAGGGACATGTGGGGAGAGGGAAACCAGGAGAAAAAAGAAGATGTTGATGTAAAAGAGGAGACAGAAATGGAGGTTACACAAAAGTGTTTGAATCGGAGAAGATGGAGCAACATAGTAGACGAAGCAAACTGGCGACGATGGGGTGATGGAGGGAAGAAGACAAGAAGAGGATGATTTCGTGGAGACGTAAGTAGAAGAAAACACCACAAAGAGGAGGCCAGTCAGTGATAACAAACTCGTGAAATAAGAGGCGGATGAAGAGGTACAGAGATACAAGAAGATTGATGAAGAGGAGGACCGAGAGTAAGAAAACCAGCAGTGGAGGAGGTGGTGGATGAATGAAGGGAGAAGAGGATGAGGCCTTTGAGAACAAGAGGTAGTTAGAAAAAACGTAGAGCAGGAGACAATGAGGCGGAGTGTTGGAAAAGAGAATAAGACTACATCAGAATCATATGGAGGAGTTGGAGAAGAAGGAGGGATAAAACAGGCAGAGGAGGAGGAGGTGGAGAGAAGAAGAAAAGAAGAGGAGGATGAGTTTATGGCGAGAGGTAAGTAGTAGAATGAAGAGCAGCAGAGAGTGGAGGCAGAGTGGTGTAAATGAAAGGAGGCAACATCGGAACAGAAGGTGGTATTGGAGATACGATACCAAAAGGAGGAGTTGGATGGGAGGATAAGGAGAAAACAGGCCAAGGAAGAGTTGGTAGCAAGAAGAATAAAAGATGCCGAGGATGAGTTCAAGGACGAGAGAATTTGTGAGGAACTGAAGGGCAGGAGACTGGAGTCGAAAATGGAACACCGACGATGACAGACCAAGAGGAATTGGAGGTACGGAGATCGGCGGCAAAGATGGAGGAGGAGGAGGAGGAGGGAAGAAGTAAACAGTTGGAAGTGTGTGTCGGGAAGGAGAAAAGAGTAGGACGACGAGAGGAGAAGTATGTCAGAAGACGATGAAGGGGACATCAGAAGAAGAATTGGATGGTGGAATGGAAATTGGAATTTGTGAGGGGGAGGGTCAGGGAAGTGTGGGGAGAGGGAGACCCTGGAGGAGAAAATGACGATGCGGAAGTAGAAGAGCAGATGGAAATGGAGGAAACGAAAAATGTTTGAGAGAATTTGGAGGAGCATCATAGAGGAAGCAAACAGGTGCAGATGGGGTGATGGAGGGAAGAGAACAAGAAGGTGATGATAATGGAGTGTTAAGTAGAAGGAAAACAAGACAACACAGGAGATGAGGCAGTGAAACAACCTGACAAGTACGACTAGGACAAGGAGGTAAGGGAGACACAAGAAGATGGAGGAGGAGGAGGAGGAGGAGGAGGAGGAGGAGGAGGAGCTAGACAAAACCGGAGGTGGAGGTGGTAGTGGAGGTAATAAGAAAGATGTGGAGGATGGGTTTGAGAACACGAGGTAAGTAGAAGTACTAAAGAGCAGGAGACAATGGAGTTGTAGTGGTGTAAAATACAAGACTACATTAGAAGAGGGGAGGATTTCGAGGAACGGAATCTAAAGGAGGAGTTTGAGGAGGAGGAGATAAAGGAAAGAAGAGAAGACGATGAGTTCGAGGATGAGAGAAAATGAGAAGAACTGAGGGGCAGGATACAGTTGAGTCTGGAGCAGAAAATGGAATATGGATGACGTCAGAAAAAGTTATGGGAGCTATGGTGAACAAAGGTGGAGTTGGAGGAGGAGGAGAGAAGAAGAAAACAGGTGGTGTATAGATGAAGAAAAGAATGGGAGGATGAGTGCAGGGACAGAGGCAAGTAGAATAATGAAGAGCAGTAGACAGTGGAGGGAGAGTGGTGAAAATGAAAAGTAAGAAGAGAACAGAGGGGAGAATTGGAGTTACGATGCCTAAAGGATGACTTGGAGGAGTCGGAGGGAGAACACAGGTGGTGGCGGAGATGGTTGCAGGAAGAAGAAAAGATGAGGATTTTATGGACAAGAGGAAATGAGAAGAACTGAGGAAGGACACTGTGCAGGCCGAGTCAAAATTGAAACATGGATGACGTCCGAACAAGAGGCACTGGAGGTACAGAGATAAAAGGCAGAGATGACGGAGTAAGAGGGAAGAAGAAGAAAACAGGCAGTGGAAGCGATGGCACCGGGGAGTAGAAAAGAAAGGCCGGATCTCAAGTGGAGAAAAACATTAGAAGAAGTTGAAGGGTACATCAGAAGAAGAGGGGAACGAGAATTTGAATTTGTGAATGGAATTTGTGAGAGGGAGGGACAGGGAAGTGTGGGGAGATGGAAACCCTGGAGGATAAAAAGAAGATGCGGAAGTAGAAGAGGAGACAGAATTTGAGGAAACACAAAAGTGTTTTAATCAGAGAAGGTAGTGGAGCACAGTAGATGAAGCAAATATTTGAAGGACGGGGTGATGGAATGAAGAAGACAAAAGAGGAGGATTTCGTGGAGAGGTAAGTAGAACGAAAAAAGACAACAGAGGAGGCGAGGCAGTGAAAAAACTCATCAAGTAAGTGGAGGTCTAGGCAGAATGGAGCCAGAAGAAGAAGGAAGATGAGGACCGAGAGGAAGAAAACCAGCATTGGAAGAGGTGTTTTACGAATGAAGGGTGTAAGAGGATGAGGCCTTTGAGAATGAGAAATAATTAGAAAAGCTGTAGAGCACGAGACAATGAGGTAGAGTGGTGGAAAAGTGAATAAGACAGCATCCGAATAGGTGGATTGGAGGTACAGAACCGAATGGAGGACTTGCAGAAGGAGTGACAAACAGGTATAGGAGGAGATGGTGGAGGGAAGAAGAAATGAAGTTTAGGACAAGAGAAATATCAGAGGAAGATGAAGGGGACATCAGAAGAAGAGGTTGATGTTGGAATGGGAATTTGAATTTGTGAATGAATTTGTGAGGGTCAGGGAGGGAGACCCTGAAGGAGAAAAAGACAATGCAGAAGTAAAGTAGGAGACAGATGTAAGAAACACAAAATTGATTGATTTGGAGAATATCCAGCAGCTTAGCAGATGAAGCAATTAGGCATAATACTGTGTGTTGGAGGGAAGAAGACAGGAAGTGGATGGTTTCTTCGGAAGGTAAGTAGAAGCAAAGATGACACAAAGGAGGCCAGCCAGTGAAAAAGACCCCGTCAAGTAAGAGGAGATTGAGGCAGAAGTGATTCAGAAGATGGACCAGGATTATGGAGATGAAGAAATCTGGTGGTGGAGAAGGTGATTGACTAAAGAAGAGAGAAGTGTAGGATACGTTTGAGAATAAGAGGTAAGTAGAAGAATTGAAGAGCAGAAGACAATGGAGGCGGAGTGGTGTAAAAGAGAAAAAGATGATGTCAGATTGGAGCTATGGTAGGGGGCTGGAGCGATAGCACAGCGGGTCGGGCGTTTGCCTTGCACATGGCCGACCCGGGTTCAAATCCCAGCATCCCATATGGTCCTCTGAGCACTGCCAGGAGTAATTTCTGAGTTCAGAACCAGGAGTAACCGCTGTGCATTGCCAGGTGTGACCCCCCAAAAAAAGAACAAAACAAACAGATTGGAGGTATGGTACTGAAAGAAGGGGTTGGTGCAGGAGTAGGGAGAAAACCAGGAGAGGTGATGTGGTGGAGGAAAGAACATAGAAAGGAAGGATGAGATTTTGGACGAGAGCTAAGTAGAAGAATGAAGAGCAGCAGACAGTGAATGAAGAGTGGTGAAAACGAAAGGAGACAAGAAGACAACAGGAATTGGAGGTATGGTGCCAAAAGGAGGAGTTGGAGGAAGAGGAGGGAGTAAATAAGCGAAAGAGGAGGTGTTGGCTGGAATAAGGGAAGAAAAGGATGATATCGAGGAGGACAATAAGAAATTAGATGAACTGAAGGGAAGGAGACTGTGGGGCCGAGTCGAAAATGGAACAAGGATGACGTCAGAATACACTTAACTGGAGGACGGTGGAAAATGGTGGAGATTGAGGATGGAAGAAGAAGAAAACAGGAGGAAAATGAGGAGGTGGAGGGAAGAAGAAAGCGGCAGGATGAAAGGTAAGTAGATGAATGAAAAGCAGCACACAGTGGAGGCCAAGTGACGAAAACGAAAGGAGGCAAGAAGAGAATAGGAGGCAGAATTGGAGGTATGAAGCCAAAAGGAGGAGTTGCATGAGGAGGGAGATAGTAGCAGGAAGAAGGAAAGAAGAAAAGGATGATTTTGATGATGAGACAAAATGAGTGGAAGTGAAGGGAAGGAGACTGTGGAGGCTGAGTCGAAAATGGAACATGGTCTACGTCAGAATACGAAGAATTGTAGGTACAGAGAAAAAAGATGGAGATGGAGCATGAGGAGGGAAGGAAAAGAAAACAGGTGGAAGAGAAGATGCTGGCGGGAAGAAGCAAGGAAGGGCAGGACGATAAGTGGAGAAATATGTCAGAAGAAGATGAATGGGACATCAGAAGAAGAGGTGGCTGGGGGAATGGAATTTGAATTTGTGAATGGAAATTTTGAGGGTGAGGGACAGGGAAGTGTGGAGGAGGGATACCCTGCAGGAGAAAAGATGATGCAGAAGTAAAAGAGGAGACAGAAATGTATGGGGGTAAGTGTTGGAGAAAGTCCAGGAGCATACTAGATTAAACAATCAGGCGGAGGACGGGGAGGTTGAGGGAAGAAGACGAGAAGAGCATGATTTCAAGGAAAGGTAAGTAGAAGAAAAGAAGACACAGAGGAGGCCAGGCAATGAAAAGGACCCCATAAAATAAGAGGATGTCATGGCAGAATGGAGCCAGAAGAAGATGGAAGAGGAGTACGAAGAAAACTGGCAGTGGAGGAGGTTTTTTGGTAAGGAAGATAGAAGTGGAGGATGCATTTGAGAATGAACGGTAAGTAGAAGAACTGAAGAGCAGGAGACAATGGATGGGGAGTGTTGTAGAAGAGAAAACGACGATGTCAGAAAAGGAGGAGGATTGAAGGTTTGCTACTGAAAGAAGTTGGAGCAGGAGGAGGGAGAAAACAGGCGGAGGAGGTGGTAGAGGGAAGAAGAAAAGAAGAGGATGAGCTTGGAACAAGAGGTAAGTAGAAGAATGAAGAGCAGCAGACACTGAAAGCAGAGTGTTGAAAATGAAGGAGGCAACAAGAGAATAGGAGGCGGAATTGGAGGTACAGAGCCACAAGGAGGAGTTGGAGGAGGAGGAGGAGGGAGAGAACAGGCGGAGGAGGAGTTTATGGAGGAAAAAGAAAAGAAGAGGATGTTGTGCTCGAGGTCGAGAGAAATACGAAAACTGATAGGCAGGATACTGTGGAGGCTGGAGTGCAAAATGGAGTAAAGATGATATCAAAACAAAAGGAATTGTTTTCACAGAGATAGAATGCGGAGTTGGAGCAGGAGGAAAGATAACAGCAGAGGATGAGGTGGTGGCAGGAAGAAGAAAAGAAATGTAGGACAATGAGAGGAGATATATGTCAAAGAAGAGGTGGATGGGGAAATGGGAATTTAAATTTGTGAATGGAATTTGTGAGCGGGAGGGATTGGAAGGTGTGGGGAGAGGGAGACTGGAGGGGAAAAGACGTGTAAGTAGAAGAGGAGATGGGAATGATGGAAACACAAAAGTGTGTGAGTCGGAGAAGGTAGAGGAGCATAATATGCGAACTAAACAGGTGAAGGAATGGGTGCTGGAGGGAAGACAAGAAGAGGATGATTTTGTGGTGATGTAAGTAGTAGAAAAGAAGACGACACAGGGGCTGGAGGAATAGCACAGCGGGTTGGGCGTTTGCCTTGCACGCGGCTGACCCGGGTTCGAATCCCAGCATCCTATATGGTCCCCTGAACATCACCGGGGTGGTTCCTGAGTGCAGAGCCAGGAGTAACCCCTGTGCATTGCCGGGTGTGACCCAAAAAGCAAAAAAAAAAAAAAAAAAAAGAAGACGACACAGGGGAGGGGAGGTAATGAAAAAGATCCCGTCAAGTAAGAGGAGGTCGAGGCCGAATGGAGCCAAAAGAAGATCGAGGGGGTGGTTGGAGAGGAAGAAAACTGGCGGTGCAGGAGTTGGCGGAGAAAAGAAGTGAGAAGCAGAGTATGGGTTTGAGAACGAGAGGTAAATAGAAGAACTGAAGAGCAGGAGACAATGCTGGCTGTCTGACATAAAAAAAAAATGAACGACCTTAGAATAGGAGGAGGATTTGGACTTATGTAGCCGAAAGGAGGAGTTCAGGATGGAGAAGTGAGAAAACAAGAGTACGAGGAGATTGTGGAGGAAAGAAGAATGCTGGGGAGGATGCGTGTATGGACAAGAGGTAAGTAGAAGAAAGGAGCAGCAGACAGTGGAGGTGTAGTGGTGAAAAATAAAGGAGGCAACATCGGAACAGGAAATCGAATTGGAGTCACAAAGCCAAAGGAGGAACTCGAGGAGGAGGAGGGAAAAAACAGGCAGCGGAGGAGGAGGTGGTGACGGGAAGAAGAAGAAAAGAGGAGGAGCTTGAGGACGAAAAGAAATGAGAAATAAAGGGCAGGAGAGTTGGAGGCTGGAATCAAAAATGTAACAAGGACAACGTCAGAGCAAGAGGAATTGGAGTTATGGAAAATGAAGGTGGAGATGGAGGAGGAGGAGGGAAGAAGAAAACAGGTGGATGGGGAGGTGTTGCTGGAAAGAAGGGTAGGATGACAAAAGGAGAAATATGTCAGAAGATGAAAGGGACATCAGAAGAAGAGGTGGAATGGGAGAATGGGAATTCAAGTTTGTGAATGGAATTTGTGAGGGGAAGGGACAGGGAGGTTTGGGGAGAGGGAGAATCTGGAGGAGTTAAAGACAATGCGAAAAACGAAAAGGAGATGGAAGTGGAAGACAAATAAAAGTGAATCAGAAATATGGAGGAACACAGTAGACAAAGCAAACAGACTATGGACGGGGTGATGGAGGGAAGAAGATAAGAAGAATGATTTCTTAAAGAGGCAAGTAGAAGCAAAGAAGACGACACAGAGGAGGCGTGACAGTGTAAAATAACCTGTCGAGGAGAGTGAGGAGGTACGGAGATACAAGGACATGGAGGAGGAAGACCGAGAGTAAGAAAATCAACAGTGAAGGAGGTGGTGGAGGAATGAGGAGAGAAGAGGATGAGGCGTTTGAGAATGAGAGGTAAGTAGAAGAACTGAAGAACAAGGGACAATGGAGGCGGAGTGGTGTAAAAGAGAAAAAAGCAATGTCAGAAGAGGAGGATTTTGAGGTACGGAGCCAAAAGGAGGAGTTAGAATAGTAGGAGGGATAAAACAGGTCTAGGAGATGGTCATGGAGGGAAGAAGAAAGAAAGGAGAGGATGAGTTCGTGGATGAAAGGTAAGTAAGTAGAAGAATGAAGGGCATCACTCAGTGGAGGCAGAAGAGTGAAATAGAAAGGAGGCAGAAAGAATAGGAGGTGGAATTGGAGTCCTGGAGCTAAAAGGAAGAGGCGGAAAACATGGAAGAGTTGGTGGTGGGAAAAAGAAAAGAGGACAAGGATGTGTTTAAGGATGTGAAGAAATTGAAGAACTGAAGGGCAGGAGACTGAAAGCTAAAGTCGAAAATGGAACGTGGACAACATCTGAAAAAGAGGAAATGGAGGTATGGAGAACGAAGGTACAGATGGAGGAAGGAAGAAGAAAAGAAGAGTAGGACAACGAGAGGAGAAATATGTCAGTCGAAGAACGGGATATCAGAAGAAGATGTGGATCGTGGAATGGGAATTGGAATTTGTGAATAGAATTTGTGAGGGGGATGCACAGGGAGGTGTGGGGAGAGGGAGACCCTGAAGGATAAAAAAGTGATGCAGAATTAGAAGAGGAGACAGAATGGAGGAAAGACTAAAGTGTTTGAATCAGAGATGGTGGAGGAGCATAGTAGATGAAGATGTCAGAACAAGAGGAGGATTTGGAGGTACAGAGCAAAAGAATTGGAGAAGGAAGGTGAAAACAAGCTGAGGAGAAGGCGGTGGTGGGAAGAAGAAAAGAAGGGGAGGATGGAGGAGAGGTACCACCTCACTCCCAGGTGTTTGCATAACAAATTAAATTCCTCTTTGATGACTTGAGTTTCTGTGGTTGACCATAATGGTGTTTCAGTGCACATCATCCTGACACAAACCTGCCACTGGGTACCCACGTCCCTCCCCCAAGAAGTGGGCTTGTTTCACCTGGGTGTTACCTTTGGCCTTTCTTTCTCTCTGTCTGTGTATATTTAAGTTCTGCCTTTGAATTTTTTTATTTTTTGGTTTTTGGGTCACATCTGGCGATGGACAGGGGTTACTACTGGCTCTGCACTCAGGAATTACTCATGGCGGTGCACAGGGACCATATGGGATGCTGGGATTTGAACCTGGGTTGGCCGCGTGCAAGGCAAACGCCCCTACCCGCTATGCTATCACTCCAGCCCCTAAGTTCTGCCTTTGAGAGATCACTGTGTAAGTCCCTGTTCCTCAGACTGGCTGGACTGTACGTGATGTTCATCATTCCATTCACGGGTCTGCAGACTGCATGATTTTATTCTTAGAGCAGCCCAGGTCTTATTATTTGTCTATGTCTCTTAGCTACATAACCCCATGTTTCATAGTTGGGATTTTGCGTGTTTTCCACGTCTGGACTAAGCACTGAAGTGGACACAGGCGTACATGCGTCCTTTAGAATGGAAGACTGTGTGTGTGTGTGTGACAAATCAAAACCTTTCTATGTAGCTTCAAAACTGAAGAGCTGGAAGTTCCTTTAGGCCCTGGAGACCACTCAAAAGGTCTGGGCACTTGCTTTGCATTTTGAAAGTTCAGAGTTTGAGACTCTGGGGCCCCGCAGGAGGAATACTGAGCTGGGAGTACTTCCAGGCATTGTCGGTCTGGCCCCCTGGAGCAGAAACAAATAACTTCCTGTGGCTTGGTAACACGGACAGTTGTTCTGTCTAACCCAGACCACAGAAATGACATATTCAGGCATGAACATCAATGACGCTTATCTGAAAGATATTTAAGTCAGGCATTTAAAGAGATAAGTAGAAGAATTTTCTCCTCCAACTCCCTTTTTAAGTGAATTTATTTGTCCAGAGGTCAAAATTCCTCAGTTTTGTCTCTGGATAGTTTTTTTTGGCTTTTTGGGTGGTGAACACCTGGCGGTGCTCAGGGGGTACTCCTGGCTCTGCACTCAGAAATTACTGCTGGCAGTGCAGGGGGGACTAGATGCGATGCTGTGTTCAAACCTGAGTCTGCCACTGAAAGGGAAACATCCTACCAGCTGTTCTATCACTCTGACCCCCCTGGTTATTTTTTTAATTGTTTAAGCACCCTGAAATACAGTTACAAAGTTGGGTTTCAGTCATACAGTGTTGCAACGCCAGTCCCTCCACCAGTGCACATTTCCCACCACCAATGTCCCCAATTTCTGTCCCGCCACCCTCCCCCCAGCCTGTCTCTATGTCTGGCACTTTCATTCTCTTTTGCTGTCTCTGTCTCTCTTCCCCTTTGGCATTATGGTTTGCAAACAGGTACTGAGAGTTATCCTGTTTGTCCCTTTATCTCATTTCAGCATGCAGCTCTTGTCCAGAGTGATCATTTCCAGCCATCTTTGTCCTGGTGGTCCCATCTCTGTCCCCTGACCCTCCCCCTGCCACTGAGGCCATGTTCTGTGTTGGGGTCGGCAGGCAGCATCTCTACCCTCTTCCACCAGGTGGCAGTGGTGCGCTCTCCCACCCTGGCCCTGGGACTGGTGGCTCAGCACCTCCCTTCCCTTCTGTGGAAACAGACTCGGGGTGTAAGCACCAATTCCCAGCCGGTGTCATGGGCCCCTCCTATTTAGTTCTCGGCCTTTGAGTCTCATAATCACACCCAAAATCAGATCAAACAGGACTGATGGTCCTCATGGTATGTAAAGGTTATTATGACCCCGCATGGTCCCCTGAGCCCCTGCGGGGTTAAGACCTGAGTGCAGAGCCAGGAATCAGCTGGGCATGGCTCGGCGTGTTCCCAACGAACCCCCCCCAAACCAAAACAATCACTCTCATTGTCATTCCCTTGCTTATCGATTTGTTCCAGCGGGCACCAGTAACATCTCTCATCGTGAGACTTATTGTTACTGTTTTTGGCATATCCAATACACCAAGGGTAGCTTGCCAGGCTCTCTGAGAGGGGCGGAGCAATCGAACACGGGTTGGCTGCATGAAAGGTAAACGCCCTACTGCTGTGCTATCGCGCTAACCCTTCCCAAAACAATAGAAAATGATAATTATTTACATAGATTTTTCGACTGGTTCAGCACCTCCATGTCTGTGCGAAGAATGCCGAGAGTGAGAATGCCACAAACAGATGCCTGTCTTCAGAAACTCTCCAGCTCATTTGTCAACGTGGTTTGGCATGAGCCTCAGGCAACCACAAGGTGTGGATTTTGTCCTGTAGGATCTCTAAGTTTGGGTTTTGCTTTGGAACCACATGTGGTGCTCAGAACTGACTCCTGGCTCAGTGCTCTGGAGTCATTCCTGGCTGGACTCGGGGACCTAATGAGGTTCTGGTAAATTGAACTCAGTTCTCATGCAGTAAGGTGAGTTCCCTGAACACTACACTACCCCTTTGGCCCCCAGGAAACTTAAGAGTGTATGATGATAGGAAAGAGCACTTCTAGGTAATACTGAGGTCACCTGAACTCCTGGATTCCCAAGTACTCAGAAAATAGGATGCAAATGAATCGCCACATCTTTGGGCATAAAGGACATCATGGGGTGTACGTGGAAAGATACTACAGCACGCAGGGCACTTGGTCCCCTGAGCACAGAGCCAGGAGCCAGTCCTGAGTTCAGCCCAAAAAAACAACCCATAAAGACTTGTCAAGGAAGACACATGCTCCCTTGAGTGTCAGATGCAGCTTGTTCTGTCTTTGTTCCGGGAATGACGAGAATGTTTAGGGCTCAGGTGGGTTTGGAGGGAGGTTCTGTGTGTTTGGAGTTGCGTCTCCACAGCTGCCCATGGAGGGGCTGGCTAGAAGGCACCAAGGGCTGCTTTGCTCTGGCTGGGCTGCTTGGGGGTCTGGGTGCTATTCCAGATGCTCCATGACCCCCAGTGTCTTTGGGAGATGCAGAGCAAACACAGAACTGACTCCTCTTTGTGTGGTCATCCCTCAGTAGACCTGGGTAAGTGCACACTCACACACACACACACACGGTGTGTTTCCCATCTCTTACTTTACTCTTACTTAAACTGCTGTAGTATCTACGAAACCAGTCTCAATCATTTTTACCCTTCCCTGTGGCTTGCCTAAGCATGAATGATGTGTTTTCTTTACTTGAGGCTTGATGAATGAATGATGTGTTTACTTTCTTTACAGGATGTAATCTTTCATAATTACCAGAGTCCTGGTGCTTGGTGCTGCCTGCGGGTTATGTCCCTGATCTGAGAGGCAAGGGTGTCTCTGCTCTGATGACTCGAGGCTTTATCTCAGCTGGTGGGGTGCCAGCAGCAGGCTCCACAGCAAACACCCAACTTCACTTGTGTTGCGAGGCTTAAGGTGAAGGCTTATTGTCGAGTGCCGAGACCTCCCCTAGCAGGATGCTGAGACGTACGGGCTGGTTTCCCGGAGGCTTTCCAGCGCTCGGGGATCACAGAGCCCGGCAGCATCTCGCAGCCCAGCAGCGCACATCTGGCCAAGTCCCAGGGCTGGGGCTTCAGCTGAGGATGCCCCTGCCGTTCTCCCCACCCCAGACTCCTTCCTGGCACCATCCACGGTTCTTAGAAGCCGTTTATAGCGAAAAATCAGACGTCAGACACCGGTGGACATAGGCCAAACGGCGGAGGGGTGGCTGGGAAGCTTTGATGGGGGAGATTTTCTCTACAGCAAACAGGAAAGGCCAAGGCCAGGTGGAAATAGAGACACTTTTGGGGGGCGGACAGGGGGAGCATTTCTGCTTCTGGGCCTGTCCATGCTCGTGTCTGGGACATATCAGAAGCTTTCTGTGAACGTGACCGTAGGTGACTCCCAAGGACAACTGTAATGCCCTGCGATGTCTCCAGAACCTGCGAAGTGGAGTCTGGTGGCAGCCAGAGTAGGAAGGGTAGGGATTAGCACCGCTCCGGGCACCGGGAACACAGACTTGGCCAAGAAGGGCAGCTTGGGCCTCTGGGCCGACCCTTCCCCACAGAGCAGAGGGTCCTGCACAGGAGGACAGGTCGTGGCAGGGAGCTGCAAGGGGAGCTGGGGGCAGCTGGGGGCATCATTTCTGGGGGGAGCTGGGGCAGCAGGGGGCACCATTCTGAGGGGAGCTTGGGGGCATCATTCCTTCCTGAGTGGGTGAAGATGTTTTAAACCATATCAGTGGGGCTGGAGAGATAACCCAGGGTAAGGCTCTCGCTTTGCACAGCCAACCCAGCTTCCTTCCCTGGCACCCTGTAGGGTGCCCTCAACCCTGCCAGGCATCATCCTGTGTCAGAGGCCCACGAGAAAGCACTGCCACATGTGGCCCCAAAGCCAGAAACCACAGAAGATGGTGCAGCTAAAAAAAATAAATAATTCCCCAGATACTTCCGATGAGTGAGTTTCTGTTTGTGAATTATATCTCAAAGTCTCGTATAAAAATTCTTAAAAGGCTTCCATGGCAGCTGGGGAGGAAGTGAAGTGCTGGAGCACACGCTTTCTTGCATGATCCCCTGGGTTGAGGTTCCAGACCTGAAGGGTCTCTGAGCCTTGCTGGACGTGGCCCCAAGCCAGAG
Organism: Sorex araneus; assembly: GCF_027595985.1. Lineage (NCBI taxonomy): Eukaryota > Metazoa > Chordata > Mammalia > Eulipotyphla > Soricidae > Sorex > Sorex araneus. Next base: position 1,506,683 of record NC_073313.1, read on the forward strand.
AAAGAAAGAGCCTGTGCTGCTGTTTGCCAGTGTAGACATTCTAGCCAGGGGTGCCATGACTCGATCACTCCTAACTGACCTTTAGACATTCACTGTTCTGGCATTGCCACAAAGGTCCACTCCCCCAGTGCCCAGTGCCCGCGTGTCCACTTCCCTCCCTGGTGTCCACTTCCCGAGCGTCCACTTTACTTTTCTTGTGTCCACTTCTGATCCCTACTGTCCACATCTCTCCTACAGTATCCACGTCCATCCCTGGTGTCCACCTCCCTGCCTGGTGTCCACTTCCCTACTCAGCTTCCACTTCCCTCCCACTGTGCCCACTTCCGTCTCTAAGTGTCCACTTCCCTCCCCTATGGCCACTTCCCTTTCCAGGTGTCCACTTCCCTCCCTGGAATTCACTTCCCTCTCCCAGTGTCCATTTCCCTCCCTGGTGTCTACTTCCATCCCTTAGTGTCCACGGCCCTCTCCCAGTGCCCACTTCCCTCCCCCATGGCCACTCCTCTCCCCGAGCTTCACTACGCTCCCTTAGTGTCCACCTCTCTCCCCGAGTGTCCACTTCCCTCTCTGCTGTCCACTTCAATCCCTTAGTGTACACTACTCTATCCCAGTGCCCACTTCCCTCCATTAGTGTCCACTTCCCTCCCCAAGTGTTCACTTCCCTCCCCGAGTGTCTACTTTCCCCCGACAGTACCCAGTTATCTCCTCGAGTGTGTCCAGGCTGCCCGTGTCCCCAGGTCCACCTCTAGGGCAGTGTTTCAGTTCAGGGCTGACGCTTGAGCCGTTATCAGCTGCCCATGAGCCCTGCGGCCTCCCCACCTGCTCACCTGCTGCTGCAAGGGGCCGGCCTGGCTCCCGGAGACAGGAGCCCCAGACTGCTAATGTGCGGAAAAGATTAAGTTCTGCAATTATATGTGGGGTCACCACCGAGGCCGACGGTGTGCTGGAACTCTGTCTGCACCAGGGTGGAGGGTGTCTTGACCCTGTGTTCCCAGAGCGGGGGTGGCCTGACCCCGTGTTCCCCAGGGTGGATGGTGTGTTTAGCCCCTGTTTGTTTTTTCTTGCAGAACAACAGCTCCCTGGTGTGGTGCCAGAATCACAAGCAGTGTTCTAAGGTACGTGGCCTCACACTGCATGCAGTTCCCACAAGTGTGGGATAATGGGTTGTGGGGCGGAGAGAGAGAAGAGTGAGAGGAAAGAGAGAGAAGGGAGAGATGGGAGCAGAGAGGAGAGAGGGGGGAGAGAAAGGAGAGAGAGGAAGAGAGGAGAGACAGAGTAAGAGAGGGAGAGGAAGTGAGAGAGAGAGGGAGGGTGGAGGGGGTGGACAGAGTCCTGGCTGCTGCTCTGGTCCGCCTGTGCATTGTGAGCCCTGGGGTCAGCTGTGGAGACGGTGCTGTGCTGTCACATACATGTGGGGTCACATCCGCAGTGATCATGCAGAGTCTCTCACTCTAGCCAGGGTTGGCACCTGTTTCTGTCCCAGGGCCCCTTGTCCCACTGGTTGCCTCCCAGCCGCCACCCTGGTGCCATGCCCTTGCCTCCTCCTCGATGCAGCTGGGTTGGTCTCTTTTGTGGCCACACTCAGCAGTGCTTGGGGCCGACTCCTGGCTCTGTGCGTGGGACTCGCTCCTGGTGGGGCTCTGGGGAGTCTGTGGGTTGCCGGGGGTCAGTATGTGGAAGGCAGATGGCCGTGTGCTGTACTAGACTCTACCCTGGAACTGAGGTTTTCAGAGCAGGGGCTATATCTGCAGAGGAATTCTAGTTGCCTTTGATTTTGAGGCCACCCCTGGTGATACTCAGTGGTCATTCCTGACTCTGCACTCAGAAATTATTCCTAGCAGTGCCCAGGAGACTCTGTGGATGCTGGGGATAGAACCCGGGTTGGCCACATGCAAGGCAATTGTTCCACCAGCTGTAATCTCTCTCCAGCCAAGTAATTTGATTTTTAAAAAAAATCATGCCTTTTCTAATGCACATATTCCAGATACCACACCCATATACTAAGCATCCTGTGTAAATTGGACTATGTTATGTGTTTGCCCAAGTCTCCAACAAAATACACACACACACACACACGATATTCGATATTCTACCTTCAGAATGGCATCAGATATTACATTCAGTTTATGCCACCAAATGCAGTTTACAGAGCTTGCAGCAAGCGCTGGGTTCTTTTCATGAAGGATAGTTGCCCACAGAGAGCACTTTTCTGAGTGGGGCTCCTTTTCCCTTTGACTTTCCATTAGCACGGCCCTCTAAATGAGGGGCCAGCTGGCAATTTCTCTCCAAGGCCTGAGATGGATATTTTCCTGAAAACCCATCGGATCCCCAGCTCTCCCTGAGTCAGTGATAGACAACATGTAAGCCTTTCCATCATTGTAAGGAACCTTTTATTGGCCACTGACATGGGACCATTACATCATGTTCCTATCATAAAATCTACTTACCCCCCCACAACTCTTAAAAAGTTTTAATAGACTAGTAGCGTTTTTAAAGGCCGAACATGATGGCCACTCATTACCTCTATTGCAAACTACAACACCCAAAAGGAGAGAGAACAAAAGGGAATGCCCTGCCGTAGAGCCAGTGTGGGGTAGTGGGAGAAGGGGTGGGGTTATGGGAGGGATACTGGGAGCATTGGTGGAGGAGAATGGGTACTGGGGAGGGATGGGCAAATGATCACTGTATGACTGAAATGCAAACAAGAAAGTTCATAAGTTTGTAACCGTAGCTCAAGGTGATTCACTAATAATTTTTTTAAGTCAGAATCATTCTTAGCTTCCCAGCTCTATCAAGATAGATTCCAGGTGGGATTCTCTGTGGTCCTCTGTGAATCTCTTGGCGATGCCGTGACACTCATATACTGAAAACCAAACTCAATCCCAACTATTCCAGTGCATTCTTCTGTCCAGAAACGGCTCTTTCCATGTGCTCAAAACCAGATGGTTTCCCTCCTTTACTGCGTGCTCTGCACTGTCTTGGGAAGATGTTCTGAGTGAATGAATGGGTGACATTGGTCAGAAAAATCTCACCTCAGTCACCATTCATTTCTGAAAGTGAAAAACATGATTATTCGAGCTGGTCAAAATGAAACAAGGTCTGGCAGAGGAAGGAAGACTCTGCATGACTGTTGTCTGCTCTGTCCTCTCCTTTCAGTCTCTGGCTGTGGCTGTTGTCTTTGAGCTTCTTCCTTCTCTGTGAAGGCAGGACGGGAATAACGCCAGTGACTTGTACACGGGACTGGCAGTGAGTCGTGTCCCGTGGATGACCATACACCAGCCAGCCGTGGACAGAGCACTTTGCATCTGAGTTTTGCAAATCCTCCCCTGCTCCCTTTCTTACATATGTGTACACTTTTCTCAGATGCCCTCCTGTAGTTCTGTGGGTGAAATCAGGTCCCTGGTTCCTGACTAAGCACTTTCACGTGTGAGCTGTGCGCTGCCCCTCGGAGAGACTGCGGTCCCCGTTTCCTTCCCCAGCACGTCTCTGTGAAGCAGCGACTCTCAGGATACTTGCCCTTCTGACCTGGCTGTGATAACTCGGTCCCTGGATGCTTGTTTCCCATTTGGTCTCAAGGCTGCGTGTGGCAACAGGGTGACTCGGCGTGTATCTTTGGGCCTTGCATGCTGCTTTGATCTCAGTGGGGGTCTGGGCAATAGGAGGGCTACAGCGACGAATTCTTCCTCCAATTCTGTGTGTATTCAGAGCCAAATTGAGAGGTGAGGATAATGGGTTTTGTTTGTGTGAACGCTGGCCATCTTCATTTGACATTTGTGAAATTTGTTGGATGAGGGTCAAACCTCTAAAACACAACCAAATGGGAGCATGGAAGGTTTCTGGTTTGTGTTCTACACGTGGGTTCATGTGGTCCTGGCTGTAAAGAGAAAGAGAGCTCACTGCCTGAGGGTGCGAAATGCCAGTACCCCTCTACCAGCCTGCGCGACTCACCTCAGGGACACCCATCCTTGCCAGTGTGATTCACCTCAGGGTGCCCTGTATGTGCCTGTGCGACTCACCTCAGGGACCCCTAGACCAGCCTGTGTGACTCTCCTTAGGGACCCTATACTGCCTGTGTGACCTCACCTCAGGGACCCCTGTACCTGCCTGTGTGACCTCACCTCAAGGATCCCTATACCTGCCTGTGTGACCTCACCTCAGGTGCTCTGTACCTGCCTGTGTGACCTCACCTCATGGTCCCCTATTCATGCCTGTGTGACCTCACCTCAGGGACCCCAGTACCTGCCGTGTCATCTCACCTCAGGTGCTCTGTATCTTTTTGTGTGACTCACCCCGACAACCCTATCCCTACCTGTGGGACTCACCTCAAGGAGCCCAGCTTCTGGCCATCATGACGTCACATCAGGAACCTTGTATCTGTTTATGACCTCAAGTCAGGGGCCCTCTCCCTCACTATTTGATTCACCACAGAGCCTCGTGTCTCTACCCATGTGACCTCCCCTCACAGCCCCATCTGTGCCTCTGTGACCTCAGCTCACAGCCCCTGTGGTCCCTGTGTGACCTCAGCTGACAGCCCTTGTCCTCCCTGTGTGACCTCTGCTCACAGATTCCTGTCCCAGCCCCTTCAGAGCTTCTTCACAGCTGCTGTATGACGCCACTTCAGAGCCCCTTCTCTGCCTGTGGGACTCCACAGAGAACTCCATCTCTGTCCATGAGACCCACCTCAGAGAGCTGTCACTACTTGTGTGACCCACCTCAGTGCCCTTGTTTCTACTTGTGTGACCCTGAGAAGACCTTCCCAATTCGTTGCAACACATAGTGAACCGTTCTGCCCTATCCAAAGGACCCCACCTCACAATCCCATGTCCCAGCTTAAGTGACCTCACCTCTTCTGTGACCTAACCTCAGAGTCCTGTGTCCCTGCCTGTGTGACCCCACCTCAGAATTCTGTGATCATGTTTGTGTGACCCCACCGCAGAGCCCTGTGCCTGCGTCTGTGAATCCACCTGAGTCTCATGTCTCTACATGTGTGATCCCACTTCAGAGCTGTGTGCCTGCACCTGAGATTCCTGTGTCCCTGCCTGTGTGACCCCACCTGAGAGTCCTGTGTCCCTGGACATGTGACCCCACCTCAGTTTCCGTGTCCTTGCCTGTGTGACCCCACCTCAGTCCTGTTTACCTACCAATGTGACCCCACCTCAGAGCCCTGTGTCCCTGCCAGTGTGACCCCACATAAGTACTGTGTTCCTACATGTGTCACCTCATCTAATAGTCCTGTGTCCCTGTTTGTGTGACCCCACCTCAGAGTCCTGTGTTAGTGCCTGTGTGACCCCACCTCAGAGTTTGTGTTCCTGCCTGTGTAACCCCACCTCAAAGTCCTGTGCTCCTACCTGTGTGACCCCACCTCAAAGTCCTGTGTTTTTGCCTGTTGACCTATCTCAGAGCCCCCGTGACCCTAATAGTTTTACCCAATGTCTGACCCATGTCCTTTCCTGTGTGATCCCACCTAAGAGCCGTGTCCCTGCCGGGTCCCGGAGAGCAGGACCGAGGCCCACTGGCCGCATGTCCCGGAGGAGCCGGCTGCTTCAGGAGGTGGCGAGTGTCCAGTCTGCAGGTGACGCTCAGGTTCCGTCGGGGTCAGGTTGAGCCGTGGATGTGCCGCGCTCACAGTCACCCCCTTGAGTCCCTCCCAGACCCTGGGTCTGATGTCTCCACACCGACTCCAGCCCCCGACCACCGGATCCCAGTCAGCCTGGCGCCCGCAGCGTGGGTGGGAATGGCCGCGCTTCTCGGGCTGCTGACTTCGGGCAATGATCTGTGCCATCCTCGGGGAGAGGCGGGCGGCCCTGGGGTCCGCTGTCTGCAGCCTAGAGGCTTTAAAACAGCTACTGATCCCTCCCCCCACCCCCCGTATGAGCTGATCGATGAACTTTCAAGCTTTGCACCAGCCCCGGTGCCGCTCAGGGTCACCTCTGTCTCTGCTCTCGGGAGTTACTCCTGGGGGCTGGGGCAGGTACGGGATGCCGAGGATGGAGCCCGGAGGGCCTTGTGCCAGGCCAATGCCCACCCACTGTCCTCTGGCTCCGGCCAGCCCCTATGTCTCCATCCCAGTGTTGGAGGTGTTTGGAGTTTGGCCTCCCAAGGAACGAGCCCAGGGCTGTCTCTGCCATGCAGGTGCCTCCGCTGAGCCCCCAGCCCCATCTCTGACCCTGGTCCGCAGCCTCTCTGCTGCTTGGCTAGAGGGCCCGGCAGTGCTTCAGATTTGGGAGGGGCCTGGCCTGGGACAGGGCTGAGTGGAACTGAGGCTCTCATAGATTGGCAAGGGCCCTCAGCATTGAAGACAGGTGAGCCGTGCCGATATCTCAGCGCGTCAGCATGGGAGCATGGGGAGCACTGCAGAGCACCCGGCCCCTCCCTGCCCACCCTCACCCCGACGGGGTGATGCCCGCTCACCTGCTCGGAGAGAAAAGCACAGTGCAGGGCCAGGCAGGTTGCAACAACTTTATTATATCACAAACAATCTGCTATCATATTTTCTAAGTTAAACTATAGGCAAACATATTTCATCGTGTGAATCACACACACTCAGGAATTGATCAAAGGTGACTGAGTGTCGTCAGATATTGTTCTTAATGGTGATGACATAGTCCCGGTACTCTTCTGAGGACAGTGTCGAACCAAGGTTAAATCCATGTGACTCGGGGAGAAAACTATGGGATAGCAGGGAGAAGGGTCGGGAGGGCTGGGTGGGGGCCCGGATGGTGTCGGGCAAAGCACATGTCCATGGTGGGCAGAAGGGACGGGTACCAGATGGTCATGGGGAGACCATTCTGGAACATTCTGTATGGTAATGGGAGTGCTGAGAGCCCTGTTAGATTGGGGGTCCCCAGGGTGTCTGAGGGGGGTGTCTGACCTTGAGGCCTCAGGGCAGAGGGCCCCATGGGGCAGCAGCCCCTGTGCCCAGCGCCCCCTAGCGCTTCAATTTCCGGGCTGGGGCGCCCTGACCCTGCTGCCCGTAGGGGGCAACAACTGACCGTCGGCGCCATGCCCGCCGGGTGGCACCACTGCTCGAGCCCTGCTGGGGTGCGGGCAAATGTGCGGGCACACGCTGCCATGCAGGTGGGACCTGGTTGGCACGATTGACCAGTGAATGCTGGTGCCCTGCCCGCTGGGTGGCCTTGCTTCTTCTGCCCTGCTGGGGTGCGGTCACATATGAGGGCATACGGTGCCACGCACGTGGGACCTGGTTGGCACGACTGACAGGTGCACTCTGGCCCCACGCTCGCCCCGTGGCACTGGCCAGGCCCTGCTGGGGTGCGGGCACATAGGGGAACCTACGGTGCCACACAGGTAGGACCTGGTTGGGAGGAGCCACAAGTGGCTGTTTGTACCACCCTTTCTGGGGGGCACCACTGGTTGAGCCCTGCTGGGGTGCTGGCACAGGCAGCCTCAGAGTTGCAGGAGCCACAAGTGGCCGCTGGTGCCACCCCCGCTGGGTGGCACCACTTTTCAAGCCCTGCTGTGGTGCGGGCACAAAGGGCGGCACAGGGTGCGGCACCTGTGGGATCTGGGTGGCGGGTGCTGGCACAGGAGCACCCTGGGTACCACGTGGCCCCGGCACTTTGGGAGGCACGAGCTGCCTTGGGGGTGCAAACTGGAAGGCTGGCACGGACAGAGCCCCACCCTGGGTGCCACTTAGCCCCCGCATGTTGGGAGGCCCGAGCTGCCGCGGCAGCGCAAACTGAAACGCTGGCACTGGCACATGGGTGCCCTGGGTGCCACTTGGCCCAGGTCCAGCGCCCGGCTGGTGCCTCTTGCGTTGAGGGCCTTGCAGCTTTGTAAGGCCGTTCCATTTCCTCTTTTTGGACTGATTGGATGTCCCTGGGGCCTGGACGTGGGTGGTCTGGCCCTGGGGTGCAGCCAGCGTGGCACTTGGCTGGGTCACGGGGACACTGGGTGGATCTACTTCCATATCGCTCAATGGTTCCCCTTGAGATTCAGTGTCCATATACTGAACACTACTCCCACAGGACTCTGTTTCCATGGACTCTACGTCACTATCAGGGGCCTGCGTGTCCTTGGTGGACACAGCGTGACCATGGTCAGGGGCTGTAGGGCCCCCTGCGGCAGCAGGTGCAGCTGGGGCGGGCACTGCCGCCGGGGGCGGAGGCGGAGGGGCCTCCTTCTTGGGTGCTGGGGCCTCCTTCTGAGGTGCTGGGGCCTCCTGGGGCTCTGGGGCCTCCTTCTGGGGTGCTGGGGCCTCCTTCTTGGGTGCTGGGGCCTCCTTCTTAGGTTCTGGGGCCTCCTTCTGAGGTGCTGTCGCCTCCTTCTGGGTCTCTGCGGCCCCGTTCTGGGCTGGGGCGGTGGCCACCGCCTGGCCAAGAGGTGTTTTCTGGCCTATCAAGGACTGGCAGTGAGGCGTGCCCCCCTGGAAGCACGGGGCTTTCCGTGGACAGTAGACCACGGCCTCGCACCAGTCGTTAGGGTGGCGAATGGGCCATCCCTCATCGTCAGAGGGGACTAACAGTGGGCCTTGGGGGCAAGCCCGCTGGCCATAGTAGCCCTGGGCAGAGTGGGGGCATGGCTGGCTATAGGAGCCAGCCCCCTGCCCATAGGACCCCGTGGGCTGGCCACTGGGCCCCGGCTGTTGGTAGTAAGTTGGCAGGCCGTGGAGATACGGCCCTGGGTTGTAGGGATAATGGGCGTGGGGCTGTGGCTGCCCCGGGTAGCTGGGCCCACAGTAGCACCATGTGCATGACGCCTGGGATGGTCGCAGCGTCCCCAGGTCCTGGTGGAATCGCACGTCGGAGGGTCTCCGTGTCATCCCAGGTCAGGGCTCTGTAGATCACAGGCCACACTCAGACCCTGGCAGCCCAGAGACGCACAGCCCCTCCATGCAGTGGGGTCCCTTCCTCCACCTTTGGGTTCCCCGTGGTCACACAAAAATATTTTCTTGTTTGGTCGGGTTCGGGGCCACAACATGGTGCCCAGGGCTGACTCCAGGTCGGCCTCAGGTGTCCCTCCTGGTGGGTCTGGGGACCCATCTCCGGAGCCCGGGGGTGAGTCTGGATCATGCAAGGCAAGTGCTGTCAGCCCAGAAGACACCTCCTATCTGGGGATTCCCACCCTGCTCCCTAGAGGCTCCCTGGACTCCTCCGTCTGGACTCCCACCCTCCTTGGTAGCTGTTTCCCAACCTCCTGCCTAGAGTCTCTCCACTCTCCCTAGCTGTTCCCCTTCTCCTCCCTGGGGAATCCCATCATTTTCCTCGGGGCTCCCCACCCTCCTCCCTTGTGGCTCCCCACCCTCCTCCCTGAGGGTCTCCCGCCTTTTGTCCTGGGCTGCCACGCCCCCTCCCCTGAGACAGTCCTAGCTCTGGCTGGCCCCGTTTCCCTGACCCTTGGTCCCCCATCTCTGCCCCAGGTCTCTGCCCCCGTGCCCCCGCCACGTGCACTCACTGTGGGCTGGAGGGGTCGGAAAGGGATGACCAAGCTGTGGGCTGGTGCAGGTCCTTGGCGAAACAGCAGCGGGCAGCGCCAGGCGCTGGGCAGCGACCTAGCCCTCGTCTGTCACAGGAATTGAGGTCCCCTGTTGGCGACTAGCGTCCGATCGGGAGTGTGCCGGACCGGCGCCTCCCTAGGACCCAGCGTTCCTTCTGGGATACCGTCAGCGACATGACACGTGACGTCAAAACTTGGGCCTCGGGGGTCCTACACGCTGGAACCTCCCCGCGCACCCCCCCATGTGCGCACATGGGACCGTCAGGTGCACGGAGCCAAAGGCGCAAAGGCTTGGGCGCCTCCATGGAGCGTCTGGCGCGGGTTCCCGCAGAATCAGAGCCTCCCCGGGAGCCTCACTAGCCTGGTACCGGGTCAGGCTTCGACCCGTTAGTCCTGCACGTGCCGAGCCTTCGCCTCCCCGCCCCCGCCCCACTCGTAACTTTGTACCCTCGCGCTCTGCGGCCTCCTCTGTGCACGGTTGGCATCCTCCGAGCAATGTGGGGTGTGCCCATGGGATGCGCTTGTGTAAGACACGCGTCCTTGAAGCAGGGTCCCTTGGAATCCCTCTTAGGATTTGGGGCGGGGTTTGGGCGGTACCCGCCACTGCCCCCGGAGATACTCAGGGAACCAAAGCATAGAAGGAAATGTATGGGACACTGTCTGGGATCTCTTTGGGTTCTGATATGCTTTGGGTCCACCTCGTTCTGTCCTGGGGTTACCATGTCCCCTCCCCTGGGGCTGCCACGCCCCCTTAGGCCTCCCTCCCTCCAGCTCACCCTGTTTCCCTGACCCCTGGCCCCCCCTCTCTGTATCCTGAGGTCCACATCCCAGTGCACCGGGTGTCTGTCCCTCCCGCGGACACTCACCGTGGGCTGGAGCGGTCGGAAAGGGGTGATCAAGGTGTGGGCGGGTGCGGGTCTGCGGCGGAACAGCCAGTGGGCAGCGCCAGGCGCTGGCCAGCAAGCCGGGCCTCCTCTGTCGCAGGAATTCACTCCTGAACTGTCCACTAGCGCTGAGCGGGAGTGTGCCGGTGCGGCGCGTCCCTAGGAACCAGCGTTCCTTCCGGGATACCCTTAGTGACGTGGCCCGTCACCTCAGAACTCGGGGCTGGGGATCCCGCACGCTCGAACCCCCCGCGCCCCGCCCACCACATGCACACATGGGACCGTCGGGCGCATGGAGCAGAGGGCGCCAAGGCTTGGGCGCGTCCACGGAGCGCCCGGGCACGGGGCCCCGCAGAATCGGAGCCTCCCCGGGGCGGTCGGGGTGTGGGTGAGGCCCGACGGGAACGTGGGGCAATGGAGCCTCGGGGCGCATCTGGGTATCTGGGGGCCAGGCAGGGACTCCAGGCCTGAGTTGCTGCTGAAGGGCGCACCGCACGTGGCTGGGAGTTTTGTTTACACCTGTGTTGGGGTCCCTCCTGTTGAATAATACGAGTTGACCCTATTTGTATTTATTGACAACTAGATTCAGCCCACCCGGTTATTGTCCCGAGTATGAAAGGAGGATAGTGTGGATATCATTTGGACAAACATGGATGTCTTACGTAACGGTTAGTCATGACCCAACTGTTTGCATGGTTGGCTTGCCCCGGTCCCGTTTACACACATCAGACATTCAAATGGTGGGCTGGTTCCTGGTGGAGCATTGTGAGAACAGTAAGGCATTGTGAAAAACATGTCATCTACTTTTTTTTTAACAACACAGCAAATTTTATTTAAAAAAGCATAGCTAAATTCAATATGATGTTTAATTACATGGCTGTATGGAGAAACAAAAGGGAAAATTTTTGCTTGCTTATAATCACTAGTAATTAACATCAGCTATATGGAGAAATCACATAACATGCTTGCATTTTATTTCCTGTTACTTTATAAGTTAAAAAATTACACTGACAATAGAAATTAGAATGCTTCTAGAAAGCTACTTAGAGTTTATTTCCTGTTCAACCTACTCACTCTAATGACTCCTATACGAATTTAACACAGGGTAAAAAGCAGAAAACATTTGATGAATTTCATCTTGCTTTTCAGAAAAGTCACTGCCATAATTGCAGAAAATTGACTGCTTCTTCAAAAACACATCTGCTGGTGATTTTTAAACAACGTTTTTCTTTCTAATTTCTGAGTACTGATTACATTATGACAAATCCTAATAATTTTGAGTGCAAACTGAACATGTCACTTGCATAGATATAAATAAAAGCAAAAAAATATTCACTCCTGTGACTAAAATGAAAAAAAATAAAGAAATTTTCTTTTATTTGTTCTGGGTTGGTTGCTTTCACTTATTAACTCTTAATATTTATATATATATATGCCTCCAAATAAGATATTTTATTTTCTGTTGCTTTCTAATTAAGTTTATAACTTTAGTTTGAAATTATTTTTAATTTAGAAGCCAAAATTATTTATGCTTTGATGGTGATTCCCATCCAGTAGGTGAAAAGGAGAATTTTTACATATGAAACTAAAGTAAAAAATATTACGAAAGATTGATAAGAAAATCTTGAACAAAGGCTTGATTTATATAGGAGGTATGGCAGAAAAACCTATTCTCTACCAACTGAGTATTTTTGTGAAGAAAACCATTGCCAAGAAGATTTTCAGGAAATTACACAAATTATGTTTAAAAAAACACTTGTTTAGTTGAGTTCTATGTTTAAATTGATAGAACAATACATGATCTAAGAATTATATGACTCCGTGATGCTGAAAATGAGTAAAGTTTAGACTTTAAGTCAAATGTTCTATATGTTAATAGCAAATCTGAAGGCTGGTTTTATCATCTGGGGAAAGAAAGATAATTTCTTGACCATAATACTTGGACTTTAAAGGAGATAAGATACCTGAAGTCTTTACAAGTAGAATGTTCATTTTTATCCAAAACCAGGACTGCTGAGCGTGAAAGGATATGTTATCATTACTCTAAGACACAGATGTGAACCAGAGTGTCTTAATTATGGTAAATACCCTGTTTGATAAATCCAACATCTACGTTGCTTTTGGTCTGGATATACGTACTGTATTTTTTAAATTTTGATAGTAGATTATTTCTGTCCTTTGTTGTAAGCTGCATGCATTTTAATATAGTATCATATATTGTGTATATCAAAAGAGGAATATTAAATATTGTGTATATCAGAAGAGGAAGTTCTGACTAATATTTGGCCATGTTTCTTTTTTGAGTCTTCCCTGTGAAAGTGGAGTGAGGTTTGGTCAGTAGCCGGTTGGTAATCTCTCAAGGTGAAGATTCGTTTGTCATTTTGTGTTTGAACTATTAATGGTTATGTGAATGCAAAGTTTATATTTTAGAAGTGCAATGTTAGCATACCACATACCACCCTATGTTTAAACATAATTTTTCTATCAATTTAAACATAGAGCTCAAATAAGCACGTGCTTATTTTACTACACATTACCATACCACATCAAAACGCTAACAGTCCTCTGACACTGTCCATAGAACCATCCATTCCTTCCTGCCCACCTGTATTCCTTAGTGTTGTTTGCTTTAGTCATGGTCTATTTCATTGCTTTGTTTCTTTCCATTCCACATATGGCTGAGGTGGTCTGGTATTTGTCTTTCTCTTTTGGATTTACTTTAGCTCAACTCCCTCTAGTTCCACCCTTGTAGAAAAATGCTGGACTTTTTTTCACATTTAAATTATATTTAATATTTTATCTACCCATCTCCCTCAGATTGTTTCTAGATCTTGGCCATTGTAAATTGCACTGCAATGAACACAGGAGCACATACATCTTCAGGAATTAGTGTTTTGTGTTTTGGGGATAGGGACTGAGGAATTGAAATGCTGGATCATATGGTCAGTCTGGTTTTGAGTTTTCAGATATCTCTACTGGGTTTCATAGGGGTTGACTCAGTTTACATTCCTACCAGTAGTGACTGAAGACTCCCATCATCAGTCATTTTCCCTCATACACTACAAATGACAACCCCCTTTAAGCTGCTGTTATCTTGAGCTTGCTTGAAGCCTTGCATGACCCATTTGCCCTAACAATGTTCCTGCTCCACCTTCAATTTTCAGTGACCCAACATTTCGTCCCTATGAGATTTCTCCCCATGTTCCCTCCTGGTGTTACACAATAGTTCTTAGATCAAAGGTTGTGATCGGAACAGAGATTCTTCTCTCTTCTGCAGCTTGAATTTCAGGCAGCTACTGAGCATATAAACCAGTGCCCTTGGCATTGCCAGCCTGCCTCTTCAATTAATTTCAGCTTGTATGATGGGATGGGTTTAGGCAGGATTCAGTTCACTGGCTTTCCCTGTGTGAGAATAAGATGTATGCGTGATATTCATCCAAAGTCCTGAACTCAAGCTGGTTTCCTTCCCCCTGCCCCAACACCACCACCACCAGGCAATTTTTGCTTTTATACCCATTTTAAATTCATTGAGTGCTTTATGCCAGGAGTCAGGGTTTTTCATTTTTCCCTCTTCTTTTATTAGTGACTTAGAGGTTAGCTTCAAGTGGAAGGAGGTTTCTTGCATTTGTCTCTGAGCTCATTTTGCTAATGTCCACTGAACCTCAAATATTTCTTTTAAGTCCTTCTGCATAGCAAACAGCACATGGAAATGAACACTGTGAGAAGTACTGATGAATCATGGATCTCCAGGGATGCACAACTGTGCTAGCTTATCCTTAACATTTAAGTGTTTATTCCAGACATGGTTCATCTTCCTCCTGTGCCCTGACCAAGGGGGAAAGGTCACGGAACCTATTTCTTTTCCGAGTGCCAGATTTTTCCATAAATCTCACTGACTAATAATGTCAGTTTTCTAACAGGTTCAAGAAAATTTATAATTGGTATTTATCTGGCATCTAAGCAGCAGAAGAACCTATTTTTTTAAACTTTTTTTAATAAATTTATTTATTTTTAATTAATGAATCACCATGAGGGTACAGTTACGGATTTATACACATCTGTGCTTATGCTTCCCCCATACAAAGTTCGGGAACCCATCCCTTCACCAGTGCCCATACTCCACCACCAGTAAACCCAGCATCCCTCCCATCCTCCCCAATCCCATCTCCCCCCACCCCCCCTGTCACTGTGGCAGGGCATTACCTTCTGTTCTCTCCCTCTAATTAGCTATTGTGGTTTGCAATAAAGGTGTTGAGTGGCCACTGTGCTCAGTCTCTAGCCCTCATTCAGCCCGCAACTCCCTTCTCCCACATGGCCTTCGACTACATTATAGTTGGTGATCCCTTCTCTGAGTTGCCCTTTCCCCAGAATGTGAGGCCAGCCTCCTAGCCATGGAGTCAACCTCCTGGTAGTTGTTTCTACAATTCTTGGGTGTTAGTCTCCCACTCTGTTATTCTATATGTCATAGATGAGTGCAATCTTTCTATGTCTGTCTCTCTCTTTCTGACTCATTTCACTTAGCATGAAACTTTTCATGCCGATCCACTTAAATAAAAAATTTGTGACCTCCTTTTTTCTAACAGCTGCATAGTATTCCATTGTATAGATGTACCAAAGTTTCCTCAACCAGTCATCCGTTCTAGGGCATTCGGGTTTTTTCCAGATTCTGGCTATTGTAAACAGTGCTGCGATGAACATACATGTGCATATGCCATTTCGATTATACTTGTTTGCCTCTCTGGGATATATTCTCAGCAGTGGTATTGCTGGGTCAAATGGGAGCTCAATTTCTAATTTTTTGAGAATCGTCTATATTGTTTTCCAGAAGGGCTGAACCAGTCGGCATTCCCACCAGCAGTGTAGAAGGGTCCCTTTCTCGCCACATCCTCTCCAACAGTGGTTGCTTTTGTTCTTTTGGATGTGTGCTAATCTCTGTGGTGTGAGGTGGTATCTTGTGGTTGTTTTGATCTGCATCTCTCTGATGATTGGTGATGTAGAGCACTTTTTCATGTGCCTTTTGGCCATTCGTATTTCTTCCTTGGTAAAGTTTCTGTTCATTTCTTCGCCCCATTTTTTGATGGGGTTGGATGTTTTCTTTTTGTAGAGTTCAACCAGTGCTTTATATACCATTGATATCAACCCCTTATCTGATGGGTATTGTGTAAATATCCTTTCCCATTCTGTGGATAGTCTTTGGATTCTGGTCACTGTATCTTTTGCGGTGCAGAAACTTTTTAGTTTAATGTAGTCCCATTTGTTGATCTCTGTTTTTACTAGATTGCTTAGTTCTGTGTCACCTTTGAAGATACCTTTATCTTCAATATCGTGGAGGGTTTTGCCGACCTTGTCTTCAATGTACCTTATGGTTTGTGGTCTGATGTTGAGGTCTTTAATCCATTTTGATCTGACTTTTGTGCATGGTGTCAGGTCAAGGTCTATGCCCATTTTTTTGCATGTGGTTGTCCAGTTGTGCCAGCACCATTTGTTAAAGAGGCTTTCCTTGCTCCACTTCACATCTCTTGCTCCCTTATCAAAGATTAGATGATCATACATTTGGGGTTGTGTGTAAGGGTATTCCACCCTGTTCCATTGGTCTACGGCTCTGCCTTTGTTCCAGTACCATGCTGTTTTAATTGTTACTGCTTTGAGTAAAGATTGAGGTTGGGGAGGGTGATGCCTCCCATCGCCTTTTTCCCAAGAATTGTTTTAGCTAACCTTGGACGTTTGTTGTTCCATATGAATTTTAAGATTGCTTGATCCATTTCTTTGAAGAATGTCATGGGTATACTTATAGGGATCGCGTTGAATCTGTATAATGCTTTGGGGAGTATTGCCATCTTGACAACATTGATTCTCCCTATCCACGAGCAGGGTATATGTTTCCATTTCCTCATGTCCTCTTTGATTTCATGGAGTAGCGTTTTGTAGTTTTCTTTGTAGAGGTCTTTTACTTCCTTGGTTAAGCTGATTCCGAGGTACTTGATTTTCTGGGGCACGATTGTGAATGGGATTGCTTTTTTTATGTCCCTTTCCTCTGCCTCATTGTTTGCATATATGAAGGCCATGGATTTTTTGGGTATTGATTTTGTAGCCTGCAACTTTACTGTATAAGTCTATTGTTTCTAAGAGTTTCTTAGTAGAGGTTTTAGGCTTCTCTAGATATAGTATCATATCGTCTGCAAATAGTGAGAGTTTGATTTCTTCCTTTCCTATCTGGATGCCCTTAATCTCTTTTTCTTGTCTAATAGCTATCACAAGTACTTCCAGTACTATATTGAAGAGGAGTGGTGAGAGTGGGCATCCTTGTCTTGTGCCTGATCTCAGAGGAAAGACCCTTAGTTTTTCCCCGTTGAGGATAAGGCTTGTGATAGATGGCTTCGACTATCTTGAGGAAAGTTCCTCCAAACCCCATTTTGGCGAGGGTTTTCATCATGAAAGGATGTTGGATCTTGTCAAATGCTTTCTCTGCATCTATTGATATGATCATATGGTTTTTATCTTTGCTTTTATTGATATGGTGGATTATGTTGATTGATTTCCGAATGTTAAACCATCCTTGCATCCCCGGGATGAATCCCACTTTGTCGTGATGTATGATCTTTTTGATGAGTTGTTGGATCCTATTTGCCAGTATTTTGTTGAGGATCTTCGCATCGGTGTTCATCAGGGATATTGGTTTGTAATTTTCATTCTTAGTGGTGTCTTTGTTTGCTTTTGGTATTAGGGAGATGTGTGCTTCATAGAAACTGTTTGGGAGATTTCCTGTTTTTTCAATTTCCTGGAAAAGTTTGAGGAAAACAGGCAGCAGGTCTTCTTTAAATGTTTGGAAGAATTCGCCAGTGAAACCATCTGGGCCTGGGCTTTTGTTTTGGGGAGGTTTTTGATCACAGTTTCAATTTCCTTAACATTGATGGGTCTATTCAGGTATTCCAAGTCTTCTTTGTTCAGTCTGGGGAGATTGTAGGAATCGAGGAATCCATCCATTTCTTTTAGGTTCTCCTGTTTTGTGGCTTATAGACTTTCGAAGTAGTCTCTAATGATCTTTTGAATCTCACTGGTTTCTGTTATGATGTCCCCCTTTTCATTTCTGATTCGATATATTAGGGTTCTTTCTCTTTCTTTCTTTGTGAGTCTTGCTAGCGGTTTATCAATCTTGTTTATTTTCTCGAAGAACCAGCTCTTTGTTTCATTGATCTTTCGGATTGTCTTTTTGTTTTCCATGTCATTAATTTCTGCTCTAATTTTTATTATTTCTTTCCTTCGATCTGGTTTGGGTTCCTTTTTCTGGTCCTTTTCTAAGGTCTTGAGTCGTGAAGTCAAGCTGTCTATGTGGGCCCTTTCTTCCTTCCTGAGGAATGCTTGGAGAGCTATAAATTTTCCCCTTAACACGGCTTTAGCTGCGTCCCATAGGTTTTGGCAGCTCGTGTCTTCATTCTCATTTGTTTCTAAGTATTTTTTGATTTCTTCCTTGATTTCCTTCCTGACCCACTCATTGTTCAACATTGAATTGTTTAATTTCCAAGTGTTTGACTTCATTCTCCGTGTCAGTGAGTGGTTAGCTTCTATCTTCAGCGCATCGTGGTCTGAAAAGATGGTTGATACAATTTCTATTTTTCCGATTCTATTGAGGTATGTTCTGGGGCCCAGTACATGATCTATTTTAGAAAATGTTCCGTGTGCACTGGAAAAGAATGTGTATTCTTTCTTTTGGGGGTGTAAGGCCCTGTATAGGTCTATTAGGCCTCTCTCTTCAATTTCTTCTTTCAGAGTCAGAGTTTCCTTGTTGAGTTTTGTTCTTGTCGATCTATCTAGAGGCGATAAGGCCATATGGAAGTCTCCGACTATTATTGTGCTGTTAGTGATGTCCTCTTTGAAGTCTGCTAGGAGTTGTTTTAAATATTTAGCTGGTCGCTCATTAGGTGCATATATGTTTAAGAGTGTGATTTCTTCCTGTTGTACATATCCCTTGATAAACAGAAAATGACCTTCGCTGTCCCTTTTAATCTTTTTCAACCTGAAATCTATGTTGTCGGATATTAGGATGGCCACTTCAGCTTTTTTACGGGGGTTGTTTGCTTGCAGGATTGTTTTCCATCCTTTGACTTTGAGACTATGTTTACTCTGTTTGTTCAGGTGTGTTTCTTGCAGGCAGCAGAATGATGGGTTTAATTTCTGGATCCATTTGCCACTCTGTGTCTCTTTATGGGTGCATTTAGGCCGTTCATGTCACCTACTTTTATGACAGGAGTTGAGGGCCACAGCCGGCTGTACCAAGGGCTTCTGCTTGGCACTGCTCAGGCATCTCTCCTGGCATTGTTGGGCGTACAAAATTCAGAATTGAAGAGGGACCATCCAGGAGAGCTGTTACCCCTTGGAATTTCATTCCAACCCTTAACAACATAATTTAAAAATTTTTTTCTTAATAGAATCACTGTGGGATTGACTCTCACAAAGCTGTTCATGATTGGGTTTCAGTCATACAGTGTTCTAACCCCCGTCCCTCCACCAGTACACATTTCAGTGTTCCCAGTTTCCCTCCTGCCACCTCCTAGCCTGCCTCTACGGCAGGCACTTCCTCTCTCTCTCTTTCTCTCTCTTTCTCTCTCCCTCTCTCTCTCCCTTCCCCCCCCTCACCGGATCTGGGTGCACAGTTACACTGTACACAGTGTTTTGCCTTTATTTTTCTGTTTCATTTCTATGTTTTGTTACAGTTGTTATTCTCTTCTGTGTTGGAAAGCTTCTTCTTTTTTTTTAACTAAATCACCGTGACATATATGTACAGACTTACAAACTTTCATGATTATACTTCAGTTATACAACGATGGAGTACCCACCCCTCCACCAGTGCCCATTCTCCACCACCAATGTTCCCAATATCCCTCCCGGCACCCCTACCTCCTCCCACCCTCTTCCTCTGTGGCAGGTACATCCCCTCCTACTCTCTCTCTCCCTTTGGGGGTTATGGTTTGCACTACAGGTACTAAGAGGTTATGTTTTGTCCTTAGTCTACTTTCAGCACGCATCTCCTATCCCAAGTGATCTGTCCAACCATCATTTACTTAGTGGTCCTTTCTCTGTCCCAGCTGCATTTTCTCCCAGCATGTGAGAGCAGATTCCAAGCTGTGATGTGATCCTCCTGGCCCTTGTCTCTACTGTCCTTGGGAGTTAAATATGTTGGAGAGCTTCTATGGACTCCATGGGTATTGGAAACGAAGGTCTCCTGGACTTAGAAGTGGCCATAAAGACTGCAAGAATATATGCTCCCCGTGTGTGTGTGGGGGGGGGGTATCTGCAACCTTAAGCAGCATTATATTGCCAGGGCAAATCACCGCATAACCAGGGAGTATAGCTGAAAGGGGATCCCTGGGTACCCATTACTGGAACATCACAAGGAATAAAAGAGAGAACAGCATGTCAGGTCACCAGGCTGTCTTTAGCAAGGGTTCTGATTTATTTATTTATTTTTGTCAGACATCTGAGAACAAGCTTGTTTTCTGTCTCCAGGTTCTTGTAAGTGCCAAAGCCCCCAGACAGAGACATGTATGTTAAAAAAAGAAAAAAGGTGGGGGGGGGAAGATAAGTACAATCAGTAAGGAAGAGCGCTGTGGCTGCCAGTGGCCACGTCTGTTTTGTTGACAGTTTCCTGCCACTCTGAGAGGAAGCAGCGGTGCGTGGTGCAGGAGCCCAGGCCAGTGAGGTCACTGCCCCCGCATGGTTGGAAGGAGGCACACTGACCCCGGGTCCAGGAAGCTGTGGCCACAGAGTGGGCAAAAGGATGTGGGGTGCTTCCAATGTAGCTGACCCTTGTCCCGATGGGAAACAAGGGAAGGACTAGAGGGGGGGGCGGCCAGAGGTGGACACAGAACCCACACAGCCAAAGGGGTGTGGCTCCTGCATCACAGATTTTCAGTCACAAAGAGCAGAGGTCAAAGAATAGTCTGGAAGCAACACAATGAAGAGAGGCCACTCTCCAGTGCGCCCTTTCACAGCGGAGAGAGGATGATTTCATTTGTCCTTTCTTGTGGTAGAGAAGGTGCAGCCAGTTTCTCCCCGGAGCTGGCCGGGGTGCAGAGGCCAGTCTTCCTCCCCACCTCTGATCCTGTGTGCCCTGTTTGTGTGAATGTGTACCAAAGGGACTCTCAGGCTGCCTTCAGTGATGCGGATCTGCACTGACAAGAAACACCGGGGAGAGGATCGTGGGTCACTTCTGCAAGGGCTGTTGGTGGTGCTGATGTGTATGCACGTGTGTGTGCATGTGTGTGTGGCTGTGTTGTTCCTGTGTGTGTCTGTGTGTGTGCCCATGTGTGTGCGTGCGTTTGACTGTGTGCCTATGTGTTCCTATGTATGTGACTGTGTGTTCCTGTGTATGTGCCTGTGTGTTCATGTGCCTGTATGTGCTGGTGTGTGTTTGTGTGTTCCTGTGTTTGTATGTGTGTATGCCTGTGTGTGCATGTATGTATGCCTGTGTGTGCATGTGTGTGCATGTGTCTATGCCTGTGTGGGTATGTGTGTGCATATGTATATGCCTGTGTCTGCATATGTGTGCATGTGTGTGTGCCTGTGTGTTCATCTGTGCATGCATGTGTGAGCCACATGTAGTGCCAGGGATTCTGTGGCCAGCCACATGGAAATGCCTTTATCCATCTCCCACTTGGCTTAGTAGGAGACATTGCAGGCACCCCCAAACCAACCAGCATGCATCTTCTTGTCCACAGAGGTGGTTTAACTGCCTTTTGAAAGTGGGGAGCAGCCATTTCCCCCCGGGAGCCATTGCAGGTCTATACAGTTGTGTGCCTGAGGGCAGGTTGGGGGGCATGGCAGGGTGGGAGTGGGGACCTGGCCCCGTGTGGCATGGCTGATGTGCTGATGTTCCTCTGTGAGCAGTCAGAGCAGTTCCCAGCATGCCTGTGGTGTGGAGGTCTGTGCCGGCCTCTCCTACCGCTGAGCAGCTGGACTTGGCTGGGAGCACGAAGTCTGCACCTTCAGCGGGCCCTGCTCTGGGGCCCTGGTGAGGGAAAGGGTATGGCTGGGAGGAAAAGGGGGCGGCAGCTCAGCCCTGTGCCTCCCCCACCCAGCTCGGCGCCACCCAAAGGAGGCCTTGGTGATGGTGGGGTACCGCCATCTCTGAACTGGTTCTTATATAGTCCCCAAGCTAGAGAACTGCCTCGCCTTTTTAGGAGGGGGATTTGACTGCCCTGCAGTCCATGCTGATGCTATTAAGTGGAAATCTGATATCTTTGTGGGTTGATCTTGGCCCCTCTCACAAGAAAAAAGTATTGCTGCCCAACGGCTAGTGCAGGATCAGCTGGAGTTGGGACATATTGAACCTTCTGATTCACCATGGAATTCCCCTATATTTGTTATTATGAAAAAATCAGGGAAGTGGAGGCTGTTACAAGACTTTGAAGAAGTTAATGAAACTAAGGGAACACCTGAAAGCTTTCCAGCCTGGCTTACCTATGCGCTTTGCCATGCCAGCCAATACTTGTACAGTTATTTTTGATCTAAAAGATTGTTTCTACTACAACACCCAAAAGGAGAGAGAACAAAGGGGAATACCCTGCCACAGAGGCTTGGTTAGGTGGTGGGGGTTGGGGTGGGGTTGATGAGAGGGATACTGGAATCATTGGTGGAGGTGAATGGGCACTAGTGGAGGGATGGATAAATGATCACTCTATGAGTCAAATGCAAACACAAAACTTCATAAGTTAGTAACTGTACATCACAGTGATTCTCCAATAAAAATATTTAAAAAATAATAAATAAAAGATTGTTTCTATACGAACCCCTCCTTTCTGGCAGATTGTCCTTGTTTTGCTCTTACTGTACCTGAAACAAATTTTAAAGAACCTATGAAGAGATATCAATGGAGAGTTTTGCCTCAGGGAACGGCCAATAGATCCACATTATGTCAAAAGTTTGTAGCACAGGCTATACAATACGAAAGCAATATCCAGCTAGTTATATTATTCACTATATGGATGATATATTAATTGTCCATACCGATGAAGATCAATTATTAACTACTTTTAAAAACTTGACAATTGTTTTAACTCAAGCTGGGATTTTTATTTTGTCTGAGAAAGTACAATGCAAAGAGGAGCCTTATTCTGGTTTACGTTATCAGTTATTTACAGATAAGGTTAAAATGCAAAACTTAAGCCTTAGAAAAGACAGTTTATGGACTCTGACTTCCAAAACCTTCTTGGGACATTAACTGGATTAGGCCTTCCTTGTGTTTAGCATGCTTAATCCACTGTGTGATATATTTAAAGGAGATTTGGATCCCAGTTCTTCTCGGACATTAAGCCCTCAAGGCCGAGAGCACTGAAATTGGTTGAACAAGCCATTTTGGCTCCATCCATTGGATATTGTAATTATACTCATCCGTGGCCTTTATATATTATAGTCACTTCCCATATTCCTGCAGCAGTACTATATCAGGATAAGCCCTTTTTATGAATTCATTTACAAGCATCCCCATGGGAGGTTTGAACTCCTTACTATGAGATGGTTATTGCTTTAATTGCCCTGCATCAAAAACAATGTAATTTATATTTTGGTAAAGACCCAGGAGCAATTGGAAACCCTTTTGATAAAGACAAGCAAAACTGGTGAAGTCAATTTTCGAATTCATGGGACATCACCTTAGTAAATTATTCAGCTACTATTCCTATCATTTACTACAGGACACGATTTTACATTTTATGGTGACTCATCCCTTTATTTTTCCACATACTACAGTTCAACAGTCCATTACTAATGCTGGTTTAATTTTTACTGATGGATCTTCTAATGGCTGAGCCGTGGTACAAACAGACGCAGGCACTAAGGTTTGGCAGACAGGTTGCACTTCTGCTCAGGAAACTGAACTTTATGCTGTGCTTCCTGGTCGTAAATTGTGTAATGAGGTGCCTTTTAATCTCTATTCTGACAGTCAATATTTTGTACGAGCCTTACTTGCTATTGAAACTGTTCTGTATATTGGACATTCTAATCATCTTGTACAGGATTTTTCTTTAACCAAATCCAAACTGTTATTCATCAGTGAACTCATCTGTGTTATTTTGGATATATCTGTGCACATTTGGCCTTTCTGGACCTCTGTAGGAGGGAAATGTTCTGTCTGACAAAGCAACTGAAATATTCTTTTCCCAAGCTCAAGCCTCTCTCCGCTCCCATAAACTTCACCATCAGAACAGCAGGAGCCTCTGCCAGTAGTTTCATATTCCTAGAGAATTTGCCAGACAAATTGTTAAACAAGGTTCAGAATGTCCTTTGCTGCATTCAGTGCCTCATTATGGAATTAATCCTAGAGGCCTTTTACCCAATGGACTGTGGCAAATGGATGTCACACTTATTCATGCTTTTGGCAATCTTCTCTATGTTCGTGTCACCATAGACTCTTATTCAGGATTTCTACATGCTACTTTACAAACAGGGGAAGCTGGTAAACATTGTTTGGCTTGTTTTGCAGTTATGAGTACCCTGAAACATAAAAACAGATAATGGCCCTGGTTATACTGGAAAAAATTTCAATCTTTTGTACACAGATAAATATTATAAATTAGACGGGCATTTCATATAATCCTCAAGGAAAGGGTATTGTTGAACGAGCACACCAAACTTTTAAATATCAGTTGCAAAAAATAAAAACGGGGGAAATGTATTCTCAACAACCTAGAAATCTATTGAAGCATGACCTCTTTGTTTTAAATTATTTGATTTTTAATGAAGATGGCAATACCCCAGCACAGAAGCTGTGGGAAAAAATATAGAAATTAAAAGAAATCCCATCCTCTTGTAAAATGGAAAGATCCATTGGATGAAAATTGTAGGAGCCAGATCCAGTATTGATGTGGAGACGAGGGCATGTTTGTGTCTTTCCACAGGATGCTGAAACGCCACGCTGGTTGCTGCAGAGGTTGGTGCGCCAGACAGAGAAAGAACTTGATCAATCAATTTGCACAGATGATGTTGGTGGATCCAACCAGCCTTGCCGAGACCGCATTGACAATGGATCAGGTCCAACAGGCATATTTTCAAGTTAAGAGAAGTCAATTGCATGTGACCCTGACGGCCTTCTTTGTACAGCTGATGCTCCTTAGTTCAGCAAGGGCAGACACGTTTTGGACTTCCATTCCAGATCCCCCAGTGTTGCAGTTAGCCACTTGGGCAGGAGAGCAGATTCAGTTTTATAATAATGCTACTCAAGTAGGCTGGGGAATGAGGGCTGCACATATTATATGGCACCAGTCAGATATTTCTTTCTCCAGTATATCTCGAGGAACCCCTATTTGTTTAGAGAGGGACTCTTCCACTAATGGGACTTTGGGATGTTTGGGCTTATAGGATCATGTAATATATTGGAATAATTTAACTACTATTGTTACCATTAATGGAACACGGTTTTCTAAACGGTCTCACTTCCATAGAGAATCTCACCCACCTTTAGATTTCGGAATATGTTCTGCAACAATTGTACCATCTTTGTCTGTTGTATAGTCCCCTTGCAAAAGCTTACAGGGCCGTTCTTGGACAATGCACAATCTTGCCTGGTTTTGTTGGCATCCTCGCACACCAGATAACAACATTTATGGAGAATGGAAGGTCGCAGACGCGCCGTGTGGTTTGATGAATGAAGGATATCAAATGGAATATGGAAAATGGACTTGGCCGTAGGGTAGAACAATGATTCTTTTCCAAATAATGTGGAAAAATTGCGGCCTGTCACGGGCAGCCAGGACAAACAAAATGTAGACTTCTCTCTAGGTTATGGTGCCGCTCAAACTGATGGATCCATTGAAGTATGCGTGCCACTTCCTTGGGCATTTATGTTTGGGTATGCTAATATCACGTTACAACAGGTAATTTGGAATGTGACTTGTGTTAATTGTATGATTACTAATTGTATTATGGGTATTGGTGTTGGGAAACGGGTATTTATTGTTAAATAACCTTCATTTTTGTTGATTCAATCCAAGTTACGATGTCATTATGACTTCATTTGGAGTTGTGTTACTGATATGAAATACAAAAGACCAAATATCCGTGGGAATGAATCAAGAAACATGTTACAGGGCTTTGGCATGACGCCAATGCAAGTTTGGATCTTTTGAACCTACATCAGGAAATTGTAACTATATAACAGGCATTGACGAATTAAGGGACCCGAGCGCGCTGTCCTTGCCGGGGCTCCGCTGACCCCAGGGAGGGACAGGGCTGGCATCGGTGGCAGGGGCAGGGCCGAGTGTGCAGTGGAGCCGGGGGTTGCAGCCCAGCGCGCTCCTGGCGATCCCCGCCCGAGGTGTGCTCCAGGAACGCGGGGCCGCGCACCCTGGGAATCAGGCAGGCGCGTCCTCCCGCCCGGGGTCCCTACGGGTGGAGGGGGCTTGTGGCCCGTGGGAGGGAGGCAGGAGAAGGAGGCGCGAGCCCCACGCTGTCCGGGGCCGCGGGAAGTGGCTGAGTCTGACACCCGCCGCCCGCCTGCCCTCAGCCCCCAGCCCGGCTCCATCGTTCCGTGCGCGCTGAGGGGTCCGCGCTGCAGAGCCGCTGTGCTTTCTGCTCACCATCTGGGTGACTGACGCCTCGGCCAGCTCCTTGGGGAAGGGGCGATTCCTGATTCCTGCAGCCCAGAGGCTGAGCTCTGCCCCAGCCCGCCTTGGGACAGCTGAAGAGAGCTCGGCGGGGGCTCAGGCCGGCTCTTGTCCGGCCCCTCCTTGCCGGGTTCACCCCTGGGGGCTGTAGGAATGGCCCCTGAGACAGCTCTGTCTCCCTGTTCCAGCCCTGCTGCGCCCCTAGATGTCAGCCCCCAGGTGCTTCCAGGACACGGTGGTTGCGGGCAGGGTGGGCTCCTGGGTGACCTAAACACCGAGAAGGCCCAAGACATTTGCCCCTCCCTCCCCACTGTTCTTAGTTTATTATTTTCCCTAGATTTTTATGAAACTTTGGGAGGTGAAGAGAGGGTAGAGCAAAGTAACATCTGCAGAGATCCGAATTCCCGAGGGTCCCACTGGAACGCATCCCAGTTTGCCAAGAGCACCGGGGTCGATGGGGGCCGCAGTCCCAAAGCTCCGATAGAAACGTTGATGCTTTAGCAGGTTTGAAACTGCGGCCCCTGACCCCCAGGCCTGGCCGGAGCGAGGCTGCATCTATATAATCGATAGAACCCCCTTCCCGGGGCGCTGCACCATGCAATTCTGCAAACTGCCATCCTGCAGCAATTCTGAACTCTTTCCATTGTATTGTACACACACAAACACAAACACCCCAAACCTGAATTCTTTCTATTGTGTGTACACACACACACACACACACATACCACCACTCTCTGGGTTGCTGTAGCATGCAATCCTGCAAACCGCCATCTTGCAACACTTCTGAACTGTTTCTTTTGTGCATACACACACACACACACACACACACCTTTCCCTGGGTTGATGCAGCATGCAACCATACAAACTGCCATCCCGCAACAATCCTGAACTCTTTCCATTGTGCATATGTGCATAAACACACACACACAACCCAAACCTAAACTCTTTACATCGTGCATAAACACACAGACACACACACACACACACACCTCTCCCTGGGATGCTGCACCATGCAACCCTGCAAACTGCCATCCTGTAACAACCCTGAACTGTTTTCATTGTGCATACATATACACACACACACATCCTGCAACAATCCTGAACACTTTCCATTGTGTCATTGTGTACACACACAGAAACACACACACGGTCCGGGTGCCAGTGTGTCGCTGCAGCCGCGCGCTCAGAGCAGGCGCCTGGAGCTCCCCGGGGTGCAGGGACCGCCGGCCCGTCTGCGGAGCCCTGCAGTCCGGGGCGTGCGCCCTAAGCCCCCGGCCTGGACGCAGCACCGAGGCCAGGTGACAGGCCCGCCTCCCCGCTACCGCCCAGAGCCCACCCTGCCCACCTGGGCCCGCTCTCCCGGGACGCGCTTTAAGCCCTACACCTGGGGGGCCCAACTCCCTTTCCCGCCTAACACCCCTTGCTTCTGGCGCGGGGACACCAGGGCGCCACTCAAGCGCGTCCCGCCTATCGCAGCGCCAGGGCCCCGCAAGGCCCGCCTCTCACTCCGCTCGACCAATAGGAGTGCGGCTCGCTTCCATACCTCCCGCCCCCTTGCGGTCCGCCTCCGTGTCCGGAACCGGAAGACGGGGCGGCCTCTCCTCGAGGCCCCGCCTCTCTGCACCGCGCGCCTCCTGGGAAGATCCAGAGGTAACAGGTGTGGGGGCGGGGACGTGGCCAGGAGAGGCCGCCCCACGAGACTTTGTGACAAAATCACGCTGCGCGGCCCCGCCCAGGAAGGTATGAGCGGGGCCGGGGTCTCGTTTGTGAGGTCATCGTCACGTGCTTGGCCGCTTGTCGAGCGCGCCCACGGCCCCTGGCGCGCGTGACTGACAAGGGACAGGCCAAGCTTTGTACTGGACTCGCCCCGGCCCTTAGTGTATCCGGAAACCGAAGCGCCGCATTCCAGTCGCCCCCCGCCCCCGGGGAGCCTCCTCAGCCCGAACACCAGTCCTTTGCTGCGCCCCGGAAGTGGTTGCCTCCGCTGGCCGGCGACCCCGGAAGTGGTTCCCTGTGCCGGTTTCCCCGTTGCCCCTGGCAGCCGGAGCACACACTGAGCGGCTGCGCCCCCTGCCGGAGGGTGAGCGCGCCCCGCCCGCAGGCTGCTGGCTGGCCCCGGGCCCAGGTACTGCCTCGCGCTGGTGACGTCGGAGCCCGGGAGGCGGGCGGGGGCGGGGCGGGATGCACTAGGGAGGCCGCCCAGCAGCATCCCCGCATCCCCGCATCCCCGCATCCCCACATCCCCGCATCCCCGATTCCCCGACTCCCCGCATCCCTGCACCCCAGCATCCCAGCCCCGGGCGCTAGCTAGCCCACGCGGGTACCAGGCAGAGCCGAAAACGCAGCGCACTGCGGGGTCCCGAGGTGAAAAGGCGTAGATGGAAACGAGACGGGGCGTCCGATTCTGTTTTATTCGAGATGGAAACGAGGAGGGACGTGTGAATCTACTTTATTCCATCCAGTAGGGTTGATTTTCTGATGGATGCAGGGCAAAACGGGATACGGTCCTCATTCTACTGGCTCTGAGCATGTTCTGACGCTTACCATTTGCCAGTCCTTAAAGGTTTGGTGGGAATAACCCGGAGGGAACCCCATTTCTCACGCGCCTGGGGGTCAGTGAAGCAGAGGAGGCAGGACGGAGGTCTCTGTTGGTTGGCATGTCCCAGCTCTCCAGTATATTCAGGAATGGAAGTTGGGAGTCCTGAGGACGCTCAGACTCAGAGTTGGCAAGTGGAGAGCCTCAGTTTATTAGCCTATTAGCTAATGGGCTCCTTTATTAGAAAGGAGGAAGAGAAAAGAAAGGGAGAGGGAGGGACTACTCTGGTAATGAGTTGTGTGGTGTTGGAATTATGTGCATGTGAATACAGGACTCCTAGTGTGGGAAACAACAGAATTTCAATGAAAAAATTTCAAAGTAAAAGCCTAAGTACCAAAGGAAAAAAAGGAGAAGAGAAAAACAAGAGAAACTCCCCAGGTGGGAAGGAATGTAGTTTATGTTGTGGAGTTTTCTTAGGGAACAGGCTCTGTGTCTTACAGGGGGTGCAGACTTTAGAGATAAGGGGGGTTTCCTGCAGACCCTTTGAGATGGAAATTGGGTTCTTGGCAGATCCCTGTCAGGCTATTTGCCCCAGGTCTCGTCCATTATCTCAGCCTCCCCAGGAGCCTGAGCTCTGGGGCAGAATGTTTGGATGGACCTTGGCTAACTCCCAGTTGATCAGAAAAAGGCCTGGGATTTGCTGGAAGTCAGAAATGTGGGATGCGCCTGCCCTGCCCGGGCCTGCTCCCTGCGGCCTGAGCAGACACTGTAGTGCAGGGAGGGAAGCGGGTCTCAGTGCAGGGAACATCATTCTGTTGGTGCTGGAACAGCTGTATGATGGGCAACTTGGTAAATCGGTGTTTTTCACAAAACATTGTTTTTAGAAGGTATGTGGAGCGGAGAGAACTGAAATGGAGCCACGTGCAGCCGCCGAGGACGGGAAACTGAGGCTTCCTCCTGCCCTCACTCACCCCAGGACCCTTTCCTTCATGTTCCAGGTGCCGTGTCGGGTCCCCATGGCAGGCACAGATCCTGGAACACAGAGGGAGCGAAGAGGGGGCTGGAGCGGGTCCTGGCCTGCCTACCCTCTGGTGAGTGACGACCCCCCCGCCCCCCCCCCCCCCCCCCCCCCCGCCAGATCTTCTCTCAGGGCGCTGTCTGGAAAGCTTGAGAGTTTTAGAATTCCTTTTGCCTGGGGCTGGAGCTATAGCACAGCAGGTAGGGCATTTGCCTTGCACGCGGCCGACCCGGGTTCGAGTCCCAGCATCCCATATGGTCCCCTGTGGACCGCCAGGAGTAATTCCTGAGTGCAGAGCCAGGAGGAACCCCTGAGCATTGCCAGGTGTGACCCAAAAAGAAAAAAAAAGAATTCCTTTTGTCTTTGGGGACTGTGTGCCCAACGTTTACTCCTAGATCTGTGCTCAGGCTGTTTCACCAGGAAATCCACAGGGAAAGACGGCACAGGGGGGAATTAACCCCAAGAAGGGGAAGCGCCTCTGACCCATCACAGCAGCTGTTTCCAGGACAGGAAGCGGCGGCCCGGTCAGGAGGCTTCAATAACACTATTCTCTGTGGCTTCAGAAGCTGCAGGCACCGGGTTCTGGGCTCGGTGGCCTCTGACACCATCCTGAAAAGTCAGTGCGGGGGCAGCAGGTTGTGGCTGGGCTCAGGAGTCGAGGTTAGCAGCACGCTGCTGCCGCCCGAGCTCAAGGCGCCTCCAAATTCTCCTTTCGGCCTCTGCGGGGGTCTTTAATCTCAGCTACCCGACAAGGGATCACGCAGGGTGGGGCGGTGATGTCAGAGCGCCCCACTTAGTTGAGGCTTGTGTGAAGCGGGGAGGAGAGACAAAGACGGTCACTTTGTCCCCATCCGCCTCTGTCCACGGGGACCCAGGGTCACTGGGTTCTTGTCTCGCCTCGCAGAAAAGGATTTCAGGAGTAGACGAGCAGTGAAGTGAAACAGGTTTTATTTGGCGGGTTTCGAAGGGGAGGAAGGAGAGAAAGTGGGAGAGAGGGGAGAGGAACGCGCTCAAGAGAGAACCGTGGGCTTCTCCAGAGGCAGAGATGGCCTACACACACCCCAGCAGGAGACTTGGAAGGATCAGAGGCCAACCCCCAAGACGGGAGATTCGGGCGACACAGGTGCCCGGCCACATTGACACAAGCTGCACATGTGGCCCTCCCTTTGCTCAAGGTGGCTTTCGTAGGGTTTTTCCAGCCTGGCCCCACCTGGGGCTTCTACCCAGGTAAGACTCTATCACTAGGGAGGTTGCCAAGGGGGTGGGCTTGGGAGTGGGGATGGTCTTCTAGGAAATTCCTTTCCTGGCCTTTGTTCCAGCTGCAGCTTCTCCAACAGGGGGGTCCAGCCTGCTCCAGGTCTGTTGCTGGCCACCCCCCCTGTGCTGTCTCTCAGACCTGCAGTGCTGCTGTGCCCCCCAGGTGAGCAGCTGACAGCCACTCATGCTCTTTCCCGTCTCAGCCCACGAAAGAAACAGGAACCCACATAGACGTTTATCTCTGTGTAGTGCTTAGAGAACTGTGGACTCTCTCTCTCTCTCTCTCTCCCCCTCTCCCTCTCTCTCTCTCTCTCTCTCTCTCCCTCCCCCGTCTCTCTCTGCCTCTCTGTCTCTCTCTCCCTGTTTCTCTCCCTCTCCGTCTCTTTCTCTGTCTCTGTTCTCTGTTTCTCCCTCCTTTTGGGTATTAGGCTTTGCAGTACAGGGGCCGGAAGGTCATCATGCACATCCCTTTCCCTCCTTTCAACACCTGGTCCTTGTCAGAGTGACCATCTCCAGCTCTCATTGTCATACTGGTCCCTTCTCTGTCCTCACTGCCCTTCGCCCCAACACACTTGGGCGAGCTTCCCACCACCGAGCCTCCTCCCGGCCCTGTTGGTGTGTGCCATACCCCGCTGGCCGCGCCCCAGCTCACGTGTGTCTCCTTCTCGGCCAGGAGTCTGGAACCATCAAGAGCAGTGGCCCAGGAGCTGGTCAGCGGCCGGAGACTCACCCGGGAGACAGGCCGGGCAGACACCGCTTGGGGACCTCTGCGGGGACTCCGGCTAGGTGAGTACACCGGTGAGCACCACACGGGTCGGGGACTCGGAAACTCGGCGCCTGCTCTGCACACGGTCCCAGAGCTGGTCTGCGCGTGCTGTCGGGGCACTGGCCCGTGGCCTGGATTGCCCTGGTGTCCGCAGAGGGCCCGGCTCCAGCGCTGTGTCTGTGGCTAGTCTGCTTAGCCTCCTGATTCAAACGCCTAGCCGGTGCATTGTGGGTGCCACTGCCACCTGAGTGACAGAGAAGGTCCGTGACACTGTGGAACATGTCAGGAGCATGGAGTGTTTGTTCAGAGAAATGCCCACGGTTGTGTCCTTATCATCCACGGCTGTAACAGGGTTCACGGTGAGTTTACCAGGTAGGAATAATGAAATGATTGTCACTCATTAGTAAGGAAATAATGGTCCTACAGCACGTTTTAAGCATTTGTGAGGCCAAATACTGTAGACATACACATATGTGTGTATATATGTGTACGCTTATATATGCAAAGCCCAAAGAAGAGTGCTGTTGCTTGCTGGCATATTTCATTTCTAACAGCCTGAATCATATTGGTCAGATTGACATCTCAAGGTAGGTCCTCTTCAGTGTGAAAATAGTTTACTAGGTAGCACAAAGCTCTGGGTGATTTTTAATATCTTAAATCTGTTGGAACGATAATTTGTTAAAAGAAGAACACTAAACGGTTAAAACAGTTAAAGTAAAATTGCAGTAAATTAGAGTAACTCTTCTCTCTGTGGAGGGAAAATAGATCTACGTGAAATCCAGTTCCTTGGAACTGAAAACATTTTTGAATCCTAATTCATTCTCCTTGCAATTTATGCATCTGGCATTATTAAAATATTCATATCTCTGAGCTCAAGTGCCATCACAAATTTAATTTGCAAAACAGAGATACCATGAATAGAACATAATCCATAATCACTTTTTCTAGGCTTCGTGTTGAATGCACTCTTTGGGAAATATAGATAACTCAGTTCTCTCTTGTAACTCTGCAACAAATTTTTTTCAAATAAGCATCGTTTTAGAAAATCATGATGTAATAGACACTCAGAGCCAAAAATTTAAGGATTATGCACACACACATACATACACACATGTCCACATGTGTACACACATTGTATATGTATATATGCATACACATTTGTGATATGTTTGTGTGTATATATACATACACATGTACATACATTCATGTGTACACCTGTGTACATGTATATGTAGTTCATTCTTTTGCACGAGGGTATAAGCGGGCGTTGGGTTGCAGTGTGGGGAGCTCTGCGCATTCTGCGGGCTACCCCCAGAGCCTACCGCGCTGGCCGGATGGGCTGGTGCTGGTCAGCGCCTGGCTGTGCCCTCCAGCCCTGTCCCCCTCCAGGCCCCCGGCTTCCTGCCTGGGTAGAGCTTGTGTGCCTGAACAGTGGCCCCCTCCCCGGGCGTGTACCCCGCTGTGTACCTGGGTGGTGCGTGCGGTGCCGCCAGGGGGCGCCCTGCTCCCAGGAAAGGGGCCGCCCTGCCCAGCAGCCCGCCCTGCCCTGTAGGAAACAGAGCTGGCCCTTCTGTTCAAAGGAGGACTGGCACGCGAGCCTCTGCGAGGGCCTCGGGCCTGTCTCCTTGTGAGACCTGGTCCTTGG
Organism: Sorex araneus; assembly: GCF_027595985.1. Classification (NCBI taxonomy): domain Eukaryota; kingdom Metazoa; phylum Chordata; class Mammalia; order Eulipotyphla; family Soricidae; genus Sorex; species Sorex araneus. Next base: position 1,539,838 of record NC_073313.1, read on the forward strand.
GATTGTGGCCTCTGGGTACACACAGAGCTCACTGCTGGGGGAGCTGCAGGCCTTTGGGAGACTTTGCAGACATGCGTGCAGCTGTCCTGGGTTTCCTCCCTGGCACGCTGTATGCTCCCCGTGTCGGCCAGGACTGAGTCCCGAGCACTGCCGGGTGTGGCCCCCTAAGCAAACCACACCAGACGCAGAGAAACCCCCAAACACAGACTCAACCACACGTACTTATTTCCAGCTCTTTTCCCGGTCGGCATGTCCCCTTCCCTCCTGTCAGCACTCGGTTCCCCCAGAGTGACCATTTCCAACTCTCTCTGTCCGGGTGGTCTCTTCTGTGTCCGCATCTGCTGGTGGCACAACGAATTTTGGACCCTTGCAGCCTTGAGGCTGTATGTATGTGTGTGTGTGTCCATGTGTATGAGTCTATACTCCCCTGCCACCCGGTCTCGGGTTTCTGGTTCCCCTCTGCTTCACAGGCAGGCCCACAGTCTGTCCTGCCCCTGAGGTTCCGGAGCGTGACCGGAATCCGCGGCAGTCTGCCCTGCTGACAGCAACGTGCGCTCCCGGGTCCTGCAGTCTCTCCTCGCTCCATGTTGGCAACTCTCCTCTCAATCTTGGCTCCATTTTCCACTCACGTGTCTTGCACATTGATTTTAAAGAATAATCTGCACATTTTAATATTATTATTTCAGGTTTTTTTGTTCCCATGGTGGTGCTCAGGACTCACTGCTGGCTCTGCTCCGAAGACACTCCTGGTAAGAAGGGGGTTTGGAACCTGGGTCGATCGCATTTAGGGCAGACAGACACCTTCCCCACTGTCCTGCGGCTCGGCCCTAGTCCAATCTGTACTCTTGACTGTGTCTTCTGAGCTGCTCTGTAAGCTGTGTGCTGAGTGTCCCTTCCTCGCAGTGGGGTCTGTGCGCCAGAGTCTCCGTGCATCTCCCGCGACTGCAGGCTCACTCGTGCTGGAGTGTTTAGAGAAGAGGCATCCGATTCCCTGTAATGGCAGCCCTGGTCCGTTGGGTCCCCTGAAGGAATCTTTCTTCTCCTGCCTTGACTCAGGAGGTAGGTAGAAATGTCTCTTTTTTTCTCAAGAGATGATTGTGATTTCTTTTTGGGGGGATGGGTGATGGTTCTGGGTCACACTTGGCGTCACACATGTTTACTATGGGCTCTGGGCTCATAGATCACCCCTGGCAGGGCTCAGGGGACCACGGCAGGTGCCAAGGCACAAGGCCAGGTCACTGGGTCGACCATTGTGTGCGTCTGTGTCCCGCGAGGGCCATTGCTGTCTTTGGCCCACACGGGGTGGAAGGGGTAAAGCCCTTCGGGCCTTGCCCTCTGCATGCAGGTGCCGGCGTTTCCTGAGCAGCAGTGAAGAAGGTCGTGCTGTCATCGTCCAGAGGAGCCCACAGCGGCCCTAGAACTCACATGTGTGGTGGGACCCAGCCCTGGCACCGTGTATGTGCTGCTGGTAAGCTGGGGGACAGTGTCCGCGCCCTCCGTCCATTTGCAGCTCTGATTGGAGCACACTGACCACACCCACCACATATACAATGGCACACACAAACACACATATTACACAGAGAGACACAGACATACACATATTGCACACATAAGCGCAAATAAATAGTAATATACACAAACAGACACACAGATATATGTATTGATACAGACACATACATACACGATTAGGCATACACAAACCAAAGACACAGATACACATATACATGCATAGGCAACACACAGATACATGCACAAGCACACAGACAACACACATATGCACACATGGAGACAGACAGACATGTGGCACATATGCACAGACATGAAGACACACGCAGACATATCACAAACACTTGCGCACAACAGATATAGACACAGAAACACAACTATGTACATGTACGTGACACATAGACATATATACTGACAGGTACATGTGCACACACAAGACATACAGATTCACACAGACACACAAACACACAGACAGCAGTTATACACTTAAATGTGTAAACAGACAAATGCACACACAGACATATACACAGACACATGCACACACAGATGTGCACACTGATGTACACATAGAGACAGATGTATATACAGACATGCAGACACACAAACACATGCACACAACACGTATTCACATGCACACACACATTCATACAAACACACTTAGACATATACATACAGACGTGTGCACAGATACACACAGACATTATTGTACACGCAGACATAAACGTATCCAGACATACACAGAATGTACAGACATACAGTCACACAGACATACAGATACAGCAACACAGGCACACAGAAACATACACACATATATATACACAGATACACACAGACACATACCAGCATAAAATGTACACAGAGATACACATGCACACACAGAGACACTACACACATAGAGATATATATATACACAGGCATATATATAACACATCTGCAGGTACATTTATAGTCATATCTAAAGAAACACACAGAATGAACACACACAGGTATATACATAGACATATATCAGACATACAGATACAGAATTATATGCTGACACACAAATATAAATATACACAAACACAAACATATGCACACACAGACACAGACATACAGAGACTCAGACATAAACACATACCCACATGCACACAGACAAAACACACACATACATAGACTCACACACAAGTGCACACGTAGACATACACAAACACGGATACAGAAAATGAATACAGACACACCGACAGTTAAATACACTGGTGCACACACTTATACAGAGGCATGCACAGATACACAGATGAATATCCCAACACACACATACAAGGACACATATACCCAGATCATAAACATGCACACAAAATAGATATACAGACATACACTCACATGCACACACAGACATATGTAGATATACAGAGACACCTGTGTACACAGACACACATGTGAGCTCACAGGAACCCACATGCTCACACAGACACACTCACATGCACACACATACACACTCATATACAATATATACCAGCATAAACTACATACACAAAGACACACACACATACACAGATTCACTCTGACGTGCATACAGAGACACATGGACTCATACGGAAAGACAAACAAGCTTGCACACACAAATGACAGACAAAATACAAAAATAGACACAAATCCACACTGACATGCACACACAAGCACCTATAGACAGACACTCACATGCACACGGACATATAGAAAGACACACAGAGATTAACATATAGACACGTAAACACATGATAGACACACAGACATATACACAGACACACTGAGACACAGACATCCATAGACATGGACACATAAACATAGACATAGACACACAGATATAAATGGTCACACATAGAAACACAAGGATATATACATTTATACACAGACACACATGCACATCGAGACCCAAACAGACATGTACACATACATACAATTACACACACAAATGGACATATACAGATACACACGCACACACAGACAACAGACTTGTACACAAATAGACTCAGACACACAGAGATATACACAGACATATGAAAATATATACACAGACACACATATATATACAGACACACTTAACATGTACGTACAGGCACACATATACACATAGACATAGACACAGACATACATATACTTACACACAAGCACATATAGACAGACAAAGATATATATCTAGACAAAAACACAGATATATTCATAGACACACATGCATACACAAAGATATATAAACAGGAACATGAACATACACAGACTCACATAGACATATGCACACATGCACATACAGCTATAAAATGTACATATATACAAACTTATGCGCACAGACACAGATACGTAGATACACATAGACACAATCATACAAACACATACAAATACACAGACATGCAGGCATGCAGATACACATGCTAAATTATACTTACACTAACTCATACACAGACATAGATACATATATACCGATACACATGCACATACAGACAACACGTATACATGTAGACACATGCACACACAGACATACACTAACATAATATGTACAAAGAAATATAGAAACAATTATGTGCACAAACAGGCATATCCAGACACATGCACACACAGACATGCACACTAACACAGACACAATATATTTACAAACACAGACATATTCATAGACAATGCATACAGAGAGCAGCACATATACATAAACACACACCTACATCCTCACACAGACATATACATGTACACACAGACATACACACAATCAAATACACAAATAGAAACACATGCACATAAAGTGATATGCATATATATATACGCAAAGATACACAGATGCACAGGTACACACATATGTACAGAAAGACAGACCCATGCACAAATAGACACAGACATACATACACAACCAGACCCACACATACATATATGTGGTCACATTCACACTCAAAAACACAGACATATACAGACACACATAGATATACACAGACACATGCATGCACACACAGACACACACACACACCCGTACTATTTATACAGATATCGAACATTCTCATACACAAAAAAATATACATAGATACATAACAGGCACACACAGACATGTATACATAGACACAAGGCAGATTACATGCATAGACAAATACATGCACACAGAGACATATACTCAAACACAGATTCACATAATCACACATGAATAACACATATATATACATACCCACATTTGCATATACCCATGAATGCACAAACACATACATACAAACATGTGCACAAGCAAATAAACACACACAGAAACACAGAGAGACACAAAAACAGAAACACAAAAACGTACATGTACATATACAGAGACATGCACATACCCACATATATCCCACAGACATAAAGACACATAGACATGCTCAAACACATGAATACAATGCACACACACATGCACCCACATGCATATATAAAAAACACAAACATATACACTGACCCACACACATGGAAACACACAGACACAAACATATACACACAATGACGTGAACACAGGTACAGATACATACATACAGAGAGTCAAACACCCAGTGTACATAGAATACATACATATATATAGACACAAACATGTGCACAGATATATGCAAACACATGCAAACACAGACAAACATGCATACACGGATATACAGACACGAACACACATGTAAATGGATACACATAAACAGAGATAAACTTGTAGACACACACAGACATAAATACACAAGCCACACAGACATAATATGCACAGACACGCACACAGAGGTACACACAAAGACCTATATAGTCACAAATATATGCATGCACAGAAACACACATCGATTCACACAGACATTTACATAAACAAATACCCACATGCACACAGAGACACAATACACAATCAGCCACAAATGTGCACACACAGAATGTAGTAGGCACAGACACATAAATATACACATAGACACACAAACACAGACACAAAGATACATAAAAATATTTAGGCACAGAGATATACACATGCACCCAGATACACACAGACATACACAGAAACACATATGCATACTCCAATACCAAAGCACGCAAACAAATCACACTTGCAAACAGACATATACTTAGAGTCATACAAGGATACAGAGACACACATGCACAGACATACACGGACATAGACATAGACACTTATATACACAAACATGAATATACTAACGTATACACATACAGACATAGACACAAATACTGACAACTACATAGACACACACCCGTATTCACACATAGATATATGCAAATATATGCACAAATACATGGACACACACAGACATATAAAAATAGACACGGAGAGACATATATACAGATACTCATGCAAAAGATGCACAGACATACACAGACACACAGCCACATACACAGACACCACACACATGCACACAAAAAGACACAGATATATACACAGACACAGAGAGATACATATGTATACCTAGATACACATGATCATATAAATAAATACATATGCAAAAACACATAGGCATCTAGATACAGATGCACAGAGATAAACATATACACCAACATACACAAACACAGACAAGTACACAGACAGACATGCATATGCACACAGATATTCACACAGACATATACATAGACATACACATTCACGCATCCATAGACACACAGACACAGTGACATACACATAGACATAAACATGCACATAACAGAGACGTATATACAGACACCACATACATGTGCACACAAAGACACAGATATATACCTAGATACACACTTAGTGCACACACAAACACAAGACATATACAGACACACATACCACATGTACAGACAGTATACATGCACACTCAGACTCAGATACACTATAGATATATCCCCAGACAAATACAGACACAGAGAAACACAGGTATACACACATAGAGGGACACACAGAATAGTATACACAGAAATGTAAAGAGACATGCAGATGCATGCTCACACAGATATATACAGGAACAAACACAGACATACACAACTATATACACACACGTATGTGCATGTAAAGACATACAAATACACATATACACAGCAAAACAGACACCCAGAGATACACATGTATGCACACAGACATGCAGACACATATACAAACATATACACAGACACACAAGTCACACAAATATACACAGACATCCAGTGGACACAAAGATACACATACAGAGATGTACATAGAAACATATCCACACTCAGACACAGATAAACACGTACAGACTCACACAAACATATACACAGACACAAATTCATAGACATGCAACAGAGACATATACACAGACACAGAAATGTTCAGACATGTGTGCACATATACAGAGACAGAGACAACACATATATAAACACAGTCATAAGCAGAGACACAGATATATACACAAACTCACAAATGTGCAGTCATATACACACAACCACACCCACATGGAGACACACACAGATATAGACATGTGCACACACATTCATGCACACAGATACACATAGGCATACGCACACCAATTTGCACAGACATATATATGCACAGAGAGACACAAGCATATACACAGACACACAGAATATATAGACATATACAGACACACAGACATGGACACATAAAACAGGCACATGAAACCTACAGACATATACACAGATACACACTCAGATACTGGCGTACAGATACACACACATATACACGTGCACACACACAGACATACGCACACACAGAGAACATATATATATATATATATACACAGACATAGATGTAAAACTTGTGGAGCCAAAGAAATACAGATGCACACATAGGCACACTCATATGTATAGAGATATATATATACATGTGCACACACAGACTTAACAACACAGATATAAACATAGACACACCAAAAATGCAAGCACAGACACAATGACATACACAGACACACACACATATATATATACAAAGATACACATATATGCACACACAGAACAGATATACACACAGAATCAGGAACACACTGACATATACTCCACACGTGTGAACGCAGACACAGTGATATACACAAACTCAGAGAGACATATACGCAGACACATACACATAAACATATACATTTAAACTCACACAGACATATATACACAGACACATATTCACAAATACACACAGTCATAGCACAGACATATGAAAACACTCATGTATGCACACACAGACATGGACATGGACACACAGAAACATATATACATAGACACAATGACACAGACACAGACATATACACAGACACGCAGAGATAGAAGTAAAGCACACAGACTGACACACAGAGACACACACAGAAACACAAAGATGCAGAGATATATACCCAGACCCACAGAGACAAACAGGTATAGGCATAGACAATTGTTGGCATAGACACTTGAATACACAGGCATATACATAACTACACAGATATGCACATACAGATATATACACAGATACACACACAAACACCAGACATACAGATACACACCCAGAAACGCATACAATATACACAGAAATATACACGGAGACATAAATAGACGCACCCATGGGCACACACAGACATACAGACACATACGAGCATATACAAGAACTTTCTCCATGCACACACCTAGGCATAGCACGGTTTATACACAGCTACACTCATTTGCACACAAAGACACATACAGATATACACACATGTGCTACACTAACACAGAAAGACAGACATATATACAGAGACACAGATATATACCTAGGCACATATGCACAGACAGATGAACATATAGCCACCTGCAAACCCATAGACTCACACAAATACATAAAGAGACACACACCCACATGCACACAATCATAGAATGGACTGATATACAGATTCACATGTACACACACTTAATACACAAGATACACGCAGGGACAGACTAAAACACACAATGGGCATAGTATGGAGACAGAGGTATATATCAACATATGCAATACTCAGATTCATAAACAGAGACATATGCACATACAGACGTACACAAACACAATGACCAGACATATTGTATACACACAGAGACATAAACACACCTAAATAGACATACACATACACCTATGTGCAACACAGACATGCAGACTCACAGACATAAACGCAGACATATATGGATACACTCCAGAAATACACATACACTCACAGACAGTATGTACACACAGACATACAATCACACCACCCAGACACACACAGAGAAGAACATACATATGCACACTCAGACACAGCTATACACACAGACACATATTCGTATACAGACACAAGCATGCACACCCAACAGCACACAAATATACACACAGAGAAAAACGTGCATACACTCAGAAAACACACATAGACAGACGTACACAGACATATACCAAATATATGTGCACACAGAGACACACAGACCTGTACAATTAAAGGCATGCACATACAGACAACAGACGTGTATAGACACACATACAAATGCCCACACAGAGACATACACATAAGTTCGTGGACACACAACACAGTCACAAAGACATATACACAGACATAAACACAGACACATAGACATACACAAAGACATATACACACCCAATACACGGACGTATGCATCCACAGACTAAAAAGTATATATGCAAAGATATGGGCATATGACACACAGACACACAAATATACAGATATTTGTACATATGAGCAATATACACAGACACGAAAACATACACTGGCACACATCCATGTATACATACAGACACAGACATATACAGACACATAACAACATAGACACACACACCTGCATACACAAACAGCATACACACACCCACTTGAATAGACTGACAACAGATATATAGATACACATGCACACTCAGAGACATAGACATACACATTGACATACAGACACAATCAGACAATACAACATATGCACACAGACATTTACATACTCAGTTACATAAGCATGCACACACAATACACATATACACAGGAACATACATGTGCACAGTCAACTGCACAGAGACATATAGACATATACACAGAGGCACATAGATATATGCATAGACACACACACAATCTCACAGACACAAAAAACAGATATAAAGACATAGAAATACCGATACACAGACACACATATACAATGATACACATGAACACAGACATACACACAAAGACAGAGATACACACACAGACATATGCAGACATACACAGTGAAACACAGAGAGACATAGTCATATACACAGATGCATACATGTACATACAGACACAAAGACATATACACAGAGAACTAGAAACACACATAGATATATGCATAGAAACATAGATGCACAGAGACATGTGCATAGCATAGACACACAAAAACACATGCACACATATTCATATACCCAGGCACACAGACATTTACACAGAGACATACATGTTCACACAGACATATATAAAGACACTCTAACACACAAATACAGATACACAACATATACAGACACATACTTGCCCACATGACATTGACATGCACAGACACACAGACATATGCACAGACACACATGAACTAACAACAGAGACACATGCATACACAGACATACACAGACACGGAGATACAGACACAGACACTTAGACATGCATACTCATTGTTATATAGACATACACTACAATATGCAGAGACACACATGCACACACAGATACAGAGACATACTAAAGCACACAGACAGACCTATGTACAATATACACAGATAATATGGACATATTCATAAGCAGACACATACAGACGTATACATATACAAAGACTCACACATATACATGCACTTACAGAGATGCAGGTAAGTGCTTCCACACTGAGACACATACAGAGAAACACACAGACATGTACAGAGACACTCAGATGCGCACACACAGATGTATGGACATATACATATACATAGCCACACAGAGACATTTAGAGACATGCAAAAAGAATCAGAGACACATGTAGACATATATATAGACTCACAGACATGCATACTCACACACATGCATACAGACACACAGACACACAGACATATGCAAACAAAAAGAACATAGATATATGCATAGACCACACAGGAACATGCAGAGAGACACAGAGACATTTACAAAGATGTATATGAGACACATGCACACCTACATATGCAAATAAACACAGACATCATCACAGACACACACGTGCACACAAACACGTGTTTGTTTGTGACATACACTCAGACACAGATATATACATAAACAGACATACACATAGATATACATGTAGACACAGAATGACATAAAAACAGGTACACACATAGACACAGAGACGTATATAGATTTTATATGTATACACATATGTACACACATAGACATACAAACACAGAGACACAGACATACACAGAAACTTGCACAGAGACACAGATATATGCAGACACACAGACATATACATAGACATATATGGAGAGAAACACAGACACACAATAACTCAACACATGCACCCAACATATACATACACACATGCACACAGGCACACACAACATATACACAGATATACAAAGACACACATAGGTACATAGACAGAAACATCAGACACAAAACAACATATGATTGGACACACAGACTTGCACACACAGACATGCACGCAGACATATACATAGACAAAAACATATAGACAGACACACACATGCACACACAGAATTACATATATACAGCCATGTATACAGACACACACAAATACACAAATATATACAAAGACACATGCAGACACAGATACACAGAAACATTCACAGACACAAACATGTACAGAAGGATACAGACTACATACACAGAGATAATCACAGATATATGCACAGACACACACAGAGACTCACATACAAACACACATGAGCACACATAGGCATATACCCAGACACACAGAAAAATGCAATCAAAGAAACATACACACAGAGCAAGACACAAAGAGATATAATTTAGACTCAGGCTCACACAGATATGTATACACAGAGATAGATATATGGACATAGAAGCACATGCACATTCACGCAGAGAGACAATTATATGCACAGATACATGTATACACACAGATAGCGTAGAGATACACAGACATCTGTGTATATACACATACACACATCTCATACACATATAGACTGATACAGAGACACAAATGCACACCAAGAGGCACAGACAACGGCATAGGCAAATATGGACATGCCCACATGCGAACACAGAGGCACAGAAATAGACATATACAAAGACAGAGATACACAAAAATATATACATACAAACAGACACATACCCACATATATGCAGATACACAAAAATACATGTATACATATACACAACAGTCCTATACCACACAGATGTATATATAGAAAAACACATGTGAACACAGAGACACATGTACGTATACACACAGACACATACACATGCACACTTACATAAACATATACACAGGCACACATATGCACATACATTTGAATACAGAAGTATATAAACACAGACATATATACAGACAAACATAGATATATACACAGACACATGCCCACACAGACATACTGAAACATAGACACAAGGGATATATATACAGAGACACAGGTGCACACAGATTTATACATAGACACATATACATGCATATACATAGAAACATGCGCTCACATGCACAGTTATAAACACAGACACTCAGAGACATACCAACACACATGCACACACAGACACACTAGAACTATACACATGCACATCCACACCTAACATACATATACATACACAAAGACACACAGATACACACATTCGTATACTCAGACACCCAAACAATGCCTAGAGATACATTTATTCACAGACATAAACATGCATACGCAGACAGAGACATACACACGAAAGCTACACAGAGAAATATACACAGATACAAATATAGCACACAGGTACACACAGACAATCACAGTTTCACATATATGCACAGACACAACATACAAATACAGAGACACATAGATACACAGACACAAAGAGACATACACAGACACATGCACACAGGAAACATATGCAGAAACACGCAAACACAGAGACATATACAGAGACACTCACATGGACATACAGAGACATGCACACATAAAAGATCAACATGTGCACACACAGAGACCTGTACAGAGAGGTCTCTGCACAAAGACACACATACTGACGTATACACGGACACTAACAAATCTGTACACACAGACATATACAAAGACACACAGATATATACAAACAGAGACACACAGACATACTCAGTTATATACATGTTTACAAATGGATGAAATATATACAGATACACAGATATATATATAAAGACACACAGACATATATATATATGTATATATATACACAAACACACACAGACATACTTGGTCACATACATGCTCAGAAACAGATGAAATATATACAGATAGACAAACACAGATATATACAAAGACAAACATGTATTCAGAGGTACATACATGCACACACCTGCACACAGATTTATACACTATTACACACATGTGCGCACACAGATATTTATAAACACACAGACACAATGACATAGATGCATAGAGAGTCCAGACATAGACCCAGACCCAGACATACATACTAGCACACACACAGACACACTTTGGCATATACATAGAAACACACACACATTGGTATACAAACGAACCTGCACGTATTGACATACACAAACGAACATACAAACATATACCCAAACACAGGACCATATACATAGAAATGCACAGACACAAGACGTGCACTTAGACACACAGATAAACTTTGACAAAATTACAGACATATAGTCAAATAGACTCAGACACACACAGGCTCACAGACATATACATACACAAATGCATACAAAAATACCCTTTGGTATACACAAAAACACTCTCATGCGCACACACATTCACCACAGACATACAGACAGGACATGCACACAAGACATACACTCAGAAACACAGACATGCACACAGACACATACCTAATGCTTACACAAACACAAAGACATAAACAGAAACACACGTTGTACAAATAGACATGTACACAGGACACATTAACAGGTATAGAGAAAGACACAGACCTGTACACAGACACACAGAAACATACAGATATGAAAGTAGACAGATACACACATACAACACAGACACCTATGTAGACATACACCTACATGCACATTCAGATACACACCAGCATATACACATACAACATTGAGACATATAGACAAAAAGAAATGTACATTCACAGGCATGTACACATGTACACACAGACTTGCACACACATAGACATGCAGACAGACACACACAGACATAGAGGCGCACACACAAATATGCATGGATTTATACACACAGATGCACACACATATGCAGAGACATATACAGACACAATAAGATATATACAGATATATATAGACACAGCATACACAGCCCACATAAATGCATACACCAATATATAGACCCATGCACAGACACACAGACATATACAGACACACAGAGACATGTACACACACAAAACACAGACATATATACAGACACACACCCACATTCACACACAGATGCACACACAAACATGTAAATAGATTCATAGATACACACACAGTCATACATGTGTATACATAGACACACACAGGCATTTACAGATACACACAGGTACACCCCCAAAGATATAGTTGCATAGATACACACATTCACAGACAAACATGCAAACACAGAGACAGACATATACCCAAAGACACACACAGACATATATTCAAATTCATTCATACACACAGAGGCTTACACAGACACAGCATTATTAAGAGACACACACAGACATACACATACGCATAAACAGAGGAATGTACAGACACCCAAACATATACACACAGACAGAAGAAATCTACAAACCAAGAAACTCGTACATATACAGAGACACACAAATGCACACAAAAACTTATACATGGGCACACACAGACATATGCACACTCAGAAGCAGACATAAAGAGGCACACATAGACATATACACACAGAGAAACAGACATACAGATATTGCCCACACAAGAAGAGACACACAAATATGCTTAGAGAAACAGACACACACAGATAAATCTATACACACAGACACATGCACACACAGACAAGGATAGACATACAAAATATATAAGACACAATAGATACGCACACATGCACATAGAGAGCCACTCAAGAATATATACTAAGACAGAGAGAGAGAGACATGCACAGACATATACATAGACCAGAGGTATATATATAAATGTATACCAACACAGTGCACACAAGCAGACATACACACAGGTACATAGACATATACAGAGACACACATAGATGCATATACATGCACACATTTACAAGGAGAACATACACATGCTCACAGAGATACACACTGAAACTATACACCTGTATGCATAGAGACATACATACATGTGCACATATATTTATATAGACATGCATGCACACACAGACTTATACCCAGACATATACATTGATCAACACTCATGCACACACAAGACATACAAACTCACACAGAGAAACATACACACACATACACAGACACACATGCCCCACAGATACACACTCCACATATAAACAGACACACATGCACAACTGACACCACAGACGTAAGGACAGATACAGACATATAGGCAGACTCAGACTTATACACAGGCAAAAATACACTCACGAACTTATAAACAGACATTCAGATATATACAGATACACACAGATACACATGCACACAGATAGGCACAAAGACACATAAAAAACACATGTATACACAGAAACATACACAGATACACATACATGCACACACAGATACACAGACATAACAGATTTACATATGTACAGACTTAGAGTATATATACATTCACAGAGAACCATGCACACACAAACACTGACATACATACGTACCTACAAAGACACATGTGCACACCCAGAGACACAGAGGCACATAGATATATATGTAGATGCAGACATATACACAGGCACACGTAAACATATACATAAATTCACAGACATATACACGTATGTACAGATACAAAAACAGGCACGCACAGAGATATATACACATAAATACACAGAGAAACATAGATATATCCAGACACACACAGATTGAATAAAATACACATATGCACACACAGAAACATACACAGACACACACATACATGTACGCACACTGATAAACACTCAGATACACCAATATATACAGAGAAATACATGCACAAAGACACACAGAAACACACATATATATACAGACACAAATATAGACACACACAGATACATACATAGATATATATAGAAAACATATTACAGGCACACAAATGTGTACATAGACACACAACCACATGCACATACAGAAACAACAGACATAAACACAGAAACAGGAGTTTGCTCACACATAAGACACAAAGACACACATATATACATTGATACACTGATACAGTCACACAGACACACAAAAATACAGACACAGAGATTCACAAAAAGACACAGACATTCATAGATACATACATACACATGCACAACACAGAGAAACACACAGATACATACCTGCACATGAAAAACCCACATATTCAGGACACACAGATATATCGACGGATACACATAGACATTTTTATCTACATGTATACACTGACATATATAAAGACATACACATATTGACAGACACAACAGACATCTATGTAGAAACACATTGATACAGACACACAGGTGCACATGCACACACAGAGACATATACTCAGAGACACACACAGGTATACGCAGACATTACCTTTTATACACAGACTAAATACAAATAGACATAAACATACCCATTTTCACACATACACAGAGAGACACAGACATATGACAGAAACACACAATGAGCACACATGCACTCACATAAATATAAACACAGAGAGACACACAGATACACACAGACACACGCAAGGCCTAAACACACACAGAAGACACACGGATACACACAGACATGTACACAGATGCATACCCAGTGTACACATAGAGACACACACTGACTATATACACAGCCACATGCAAACAAAGAGACACAACAAACGTACACAGACTTACACACATGTGCACACACAGACATACAGATATATACATAGACAGGTACACAATCATACATACATGCATATACACAGAAACAGACACAGAGAAACACATGAATATATACATAGACACACAGACACATGCAAACACACAAAACATAGACACACATACATATAGGCAGTATAGTCTTTGCCTGTCTGTCTGCCTGCCTGTCTGTCCGTCCATCTGTCAGCCTGTTCGTCTGTCCATCCAGACTCAGACATATATGCATACATGTATATATGTATGTAGATATATACATAACATACATAAAAATGTGTACATCGAAACATGTGAACACAGTTACACAAAAGCACATGCACTGACACACATGTAGAGACAAAATGTGCACAGATATGCACACAGACACATGCAGACATATACAGACACATGCAGACATACACAGACACACACATATATACATATATCCACAGCCATATACATAGACACATACACATGCACAAAGTAAGAGAAACAGACAAATATTACGTGCACACACAGATTCACACAAACATACAGGGACACATACATGGACACAGAAATGCACAGACACCCAAATATAGATACATCCGATGCACACACAAATCTACAGTCATATAGGAAGACAATCATATGCACACATAGATATACACAGAGACTCACATAGACATATACAAAGACAAGTGTACACAGATTCACACAGATGCATATACACACGTGCACAGAAAATGCACACATAGAAATATAGACAGCCACACGCATGCACACAGAGACATGAACATGCAGAGATACACACAAGCAGACACCAATGCACACACAGACTAAAGACACTCCCGTGTGAGCACACCCATTTAAACATACACATGCATCTAGATAGGCATACGGAGGGATCTACACAAAGACACAGACATACACACAGACATACACACATATGCAGAGACTCACATATACCCACATGCAGACAGACTCACACAGACATACAGATACACACCACACACCTGTATGCAGAAATGCACATATACACACAGAGGCACCTAGAGACATACACACAGAAACATCCACACCCACACGAGGACACACAAATGTATTCAGAGACACACACATGTACACATATGTACACACAGATGTATACACACAGAAACCCAGAGACATATACACAGGTGTGCACATGCACTCACACAACACACACAATATGAGAGAATGAGACACAGGCAAATACAGATACACAGACAACAAAGACATTGGCACAAATATGTACATGCTCACAAAGACACACTTGTGAGCACACATATACAGACATAGACTTATAGACACAGATGTACACAAATACATGCACACAAAGAGGCAGACATATGAACATACCCACTTGCATGCACAGAAATGCAAAGATTTATAGAGACATGCACAGAGACACATGTAGACACACATGTAAACAGACTACCACATGTATACAGAGATAGGAATGCACAGAGACACACAGAAATATTCACAGCAACATACATGTACACACAGACATATACAGACACAGATATTCACACAGACTTATAAACAGGCACACAAATGCACACACAGACACACAGACTTATCCACGGATACACACATACACACAGACACACAAAACATGCACAAACACACACGTGCACAGGCACACGAATGTAAACACAGAAACATACATTTACAGATATAGACATACATGTACAATAGACAAATACACAGACTTAGACACACATGCACACATATAGAGGCACACAGATATATATGCAGCCATACATAGTGTAAATACAAGACATAGATTTATACAGACACACAAACATACACAGACACACATTTACACACAGACATATACACAGCACACCTTCATGCACACACATGTGCAAACATCAGACATAGACACTTACTCTGACAGAAATATACAGAGACAAACACACATTCACTGACGCACAGCTAACCATGGAAACAGAGACACACTCACGAAGACGTACAGATATACACGAATGAACACAAAGACACAAATATTTACCTGGACACATAGACACATGCACATACACACAGATATTTATACACAGATATACATTCATAAAGAGATGGAAACTGCACACTTAGACAACACATACATATGCACAGACATATAGACACATAGAAAGTAATAGACATATTCACAGACAACATATGCACAGAGACATACACATACGGAGACACACAGACATGCAGATATATACATAGACACATAGACATGATCACACAGACACACACATATACATAGACAGAGACAAAGACACTGCATGAGCACACACAAACATGCACAGACACACACATGTACATACAGACATACTCAAAGACATACTCAGATGAACACACAAAGACAAAGTACAGATATATACAGAGACTCACTGTGTCCCATACAGGGAGGAAGGGGTGCAGCCCCTCAGGCCTTGCCCTCTGCATGCAGGTGCTGGTGTTTCCTGAGCCGCAGTGATGAAGGTTGTGCTGTCATCGTCCAAAGGACCAGCACAGCAGCCCTGGAACACACATGTGTGGTGGAACCCAGCCCTGGCACCGTGTCTGTGCTGCTGGTAAGCTGGGGGACAGTGTCCGCGCCCTCTGTCCATTTGCATCTCTGACTGGAGAACACTGACCACACCACGTCTCTGCCCCACTCTGGGGACTCTGCAGAGATTGTACAGACTTGCTCACCCTCTTCCCACACACATAGCCACAGACATACATCAAGACATAGACAGAACACAGAAACCACACAGACAGACACAGACATATACACAGAAACAAACACATGCATACACAGATACACAGACAGAAAGCACAGACATAGCATACACACAGACACACAGATATATACAGAGGCACATACACCTCATACACGACACAGACACACAGATACACATGCACACACATGCACACACAGACACAAACACATAAACACATACACAGCCACACACATGCACACACATATACAGTGACACATGCACAAGGAGAGACACGCACTATGAAACATGCATATACAGACAGATATATATAGAAGCACATATACACACGCAGACACACATAAACGGACACAAGAACACACAGATATACACATACACAGACAATTGCACAGAAAAACACATGCACACACAGACACATAAATGCACACACAGAAACACAAACACACACACAGACATACGTAGTAACCATACATGCACACAGACATATAGACATGATACAAAGACATAAACACACAAATAGATGTACACAAAGAAAGATCTATACACAGACACAAATACAATTGCACTCACAGAGACCCATAACAACTATACATTGACAGATACACACAAAAACACAGAAATATACCCAGATATAAACAAACATGCAGACATAGGCACACAGACATATTGCCATACAGACACAGAGATACACATAGAGACATACACAGACATACATACACATGCACACATACACACTGACAGACATATACACTGAGAAAATAATGTACACACAAACACTGAGATACATACACACAGACATGAATACACAGACACAAATATGCACATAGACACAGAGATATATGGATAGATACACAGAAATGCACACAGACATGTACATAGATGGCACCTACAGATCAATACACATACATACACAGACACACCAGACATATATGTAGACAAACATGCTCACCCACACATATATGTGTATATATACATATATATAGTCACAGTAACGGAGAGAAAAACACAAACACACATCCACATGCACACACACTGAAACACACATGTGCATACATACACAAACACATACATATACACAGACACAGATGCACACACAGGCACAATCATATATACACAGACACAGACTTATACACAGGCACATGGCACACAGACAGATGTGTATGCACAGAGGTGTATTCACAGAAACACATGCACACACAGAGGCACAAAGACATACATGCACACACACTGACACAGACACATAGACACAGGAAGACATACACAGAAATATTCACTGACACACATAGACACATCCGCATACACATAACTACCGCATACACATAAGTAGAGATATATACTCTCAACATGTGTATAGACAAATAGACATATGCACAGACACATGTATAGACACAAATGCATACACAGTTATATACACAGAAAAACAGAATTGCATATACAGACACATGAGTACAAACTGACACATGGAGACCGAGACACATAAAGACACACTCGGACATACACACACAGACAAAAAGACATACATATCCACATTGACTCCCAGACACAATGACATAGACACAGAACCACACATAGACAAGTACATACCTAATGCACACAAAGAAAAACAGGCATATGAAGAGACATAATGACAAACAGATACACACGGAGACTCAGACAGACGTATACACAGATACACTCTTATACCAGACAGTCACAACATGGGCTTATGCACAGACTCACAACATGAACACACAGAAACACAAAAACATATACACAGACACACAGAGACATAGCCACATACACATGCGCAGCAACACATGTGCACACAGACATATACACAGACACACACATGCACACAGACATGCACAGAAACACACACGCACACACCAACACAGAGACACAAAGACAAGGACATAGATGCATACACACACTCCCATGGCACCCAGTTACAACACGGACTTGTGCACAGACTCACAACATGCATGTGCACAGACACAGATATATACACAGATATATACAAACAGATATATACAGTCACACACAGACATGCACTGCCACATACACATGCACACCAACATGTACACACCAACATATGTGCACACACAGATGCATAGAAACACATGTGCACATTAACACCAATATAGAGACAAAGATGGACACATATACAGAGTCATAGACAGACACATATACATAGATTGAAAGACAATGACATGGATACGCACAGATATATACACAGACATACAGAGATATATATATATGCACTAATATGTTCACACAACCACACCCATTGTATACACAGATACGTAACCATAATACCAATACACACATTATCACGTATTGACAGATATATACACATAGTATCACACAGGCACATACATAGATGCACACCCACATGCAAAACAATCACAACATGGTCTTATACACTGACTCACAATATGAGCACAGACAGACATGAACACAGACACACACATATGCGCTGACACATGCACACAGAGGTACACACAGACATATGCCAAGAAACACACAAAGTCACACACAGATAAACAGACTCACACAGACACATGCCACACATTAAAACATTTTTGCATGGACTCACAACATGCACACACACAGTCAAAAATAGACATATACACAGACATAGACATCCATACACATATGCATGCACTCTGACAGACACAAAGGCACACAAAGACACATATACACAGTAGAAACATATATATTTATATATATGCGCAGATATAGCGACATAGATGTACACATATACACAGACATACAGAGACACGGACATGGACATAGTCACAGAAATATACTCAGACACCCAGCGATTACACTGGTAAACACATATGCATATGCAAAGACACATAATCACAGACTCATACATATAAACAGATACACGTGCAGAAACATATGCACACACAGGCATATACATAGACACACACTTGCGTACACAGACAGACACACAGACATACACACACAAAGACACAAATATATACACACAGGCATAAGACAGACATAAACAGACATATACACAGACTCACAGAGATGACACATGTGTGCACACATGGCACACATGACATATACACATATATACACAAACACAAATAGACATACAATATATATACAAAGACACACCCAGTGCACACAGATATACACAGAGACATATACCAAGACATACATAATTTCACACAGACACTTACAGACATATTCATAGACACAGACCCATGTGCAGACATATTTATACACAGACATATATAGATACACACAAACATATACAACACATACATGGTACAAACTCACACAGAAACATACAAACACAAGGTATATGCAGATACACATAGAAACAAAGGCACGCACATACATACATAAACACACAGAGACAATGATAGAGATATACATAGAGTTAGACATATAGAATGATGCACAATTATATCTATATATACACAGATGCACCCTATGAACATACAGATACATAGGCATATACAAAGACACAAACACGTGCGTGCACTCAGACACACAGAAACATGGAGAGGTATACACAGACATTACAAAGATGTACACATGCTCACAGATAAGCGCATATACATATACATACACACTATGCAGATATGTATATGCTCACACAACACAACACACAAATTCACACAGATATATACAAAGATTCAAAATCACACACATATATACATAGATACATTGACACAGACATATACACAGACCCACATAGACATATACACTGAAACACTAATATATAGACAACACACAAATATATTTAAACACACATCCAGTGCAGACACAGATACACATAGACATATACCAGGACACACATATTCATTCCCAAAGATTCACACATACTCACAGACATATACACAGACATACTCTCCTATAACACAGTCACAATACGGACTTATACACAGAATCACAACATTCTCTGCCACACACAGAGACATATAAATAGACGCAGAGATATATAAACAGCTGCACGTATGTTCACAGAAATGTTTGCACACACAGATGTGTACACAGACACTTGTGCACACCACTACTCACAGAGACATTGACGGACACAGTGATACATATATGGAGACACAGGCCATACACAGACACATGTGCACACACACAAGAACACAGACATACACAGACACACACAGACTTAGACATACAACGTATCCATAAATACATCTAATGCAAACACAGATCTCTACACAGGACTATACCAAGACATACACATAATCACACACAGAAATACAGGCTGACACAGACATATACACACGCATTCAAATGCAACACCGTCACAAAATGAACTTCTACCACAATCACAACATGCACACACACGACATATATAGTCACATACATGTTTACAGACACATGTGCAGACACATACATATACAATGACTATATACACACAGACACATATGTATAGAGACACATACACATACACTGGCAGTCTCATAGACTCCCAAAACGCAGACATACTTACAGACACTACACATATACATAGACTCACAACCACAATGACAGTAACATATACAGGCATATACATAGACAAACATATGCAAACATACAAGCACACAGATGTATACACAGATAGACACAGACATAGACATAGAAACACACAGACATGCAAATATATACATGGAAACCCCCAATGCACACACAAATACACACAGTCATATGTGAAGACACAGACACACAGACATACACCCACTACAACAGAGTAACAACACGGACTTATACACAGACTCACAGCATGCATAGATAGACTCATATAGGCATACAAAGAAATATACAAGCCACACATTTGTAAACACACAGACATGTAACCAAACACACATGCACAAATACTGAAAAACAGACACAAACACAAATTCACACACATATATACATAGAGACACCATGATATATGCAGAGGCACAGCTATATACGCAGACCATGCACAGACACAAGTACACACATATACACAGACACAGACATTGACACCAATATATATACACAGGTATACACAGTGCACACACAGATATATAGACAGGCATATGCGAAGCCATACACATAATCACACACAGACTCACATATACACGGACACACATGCAATACACAACTCGGTCTTATACACAGATAACATGCGCACACACAGACACAGACATATACAGACACACCCACATAGATACTGTTACACACATGTGCACACAGACGTACACAGAAATTCATAGACAAATGTGCACATTCGGACACAGAGACACATAGACACAAACCTACACAGACACACACATGCGACCGCAAGCCCACACATTCATATACAGAGACACAGACATATAGAAACATGTAGGATAACATTGGTTTGTCCTTCCTCCCTCTTTTGTGAATAGAAGAGACACAGTAAATTAATAGAGACAAACCCAGTGCACACATAGAATCACTCAAGCATATGCAAAGACACACGTGCACAAACAGAGACACACACAGACTCAGATATATACATGGAGTCATACCCACATGCAATAAGTCACAACAGGGTCTTATACACAGACTCACAACGTGTGCACATTCAAACAGAAACAGACATGGAAATATATATAGACACAGACATACACACAAACACATGTGCAAATATACAGAGACACGTGCATATGCAGGCACGCAAACATATACAGAGACACAAACGTCCACACATTGACACACAGAAACAAACCCAAAGACAAAGAGCTATGTACAAAGACACATAAGCGTATATACAGACACACACAAGCACACACACATATACACAGATATATAGAGAGATACACAGAGATACACAGATATATGCACACTGAAACACCCAATGCACACACAGGTACACAGGCATATGCAAAGAAACGCACAGACTCACACATGCATATACACAGACAACATGCATAAGCAGCAGTCATAAAACGAACTTATACAGAGACTCACGACGTGCACACGCTCAGACATAGACATATACAGAGACACACAGACATGCGCACACACAAGCACACAGAGACATAGGCATATACACAGACACAACCAGAGCATATACAGATACACAGACATATATAAAGGCACACACATAGGTAGACATAGATACTCACAGGCACCCTCATGTAGCAGTGTCATAACTTGTACTTACACACACTTACAACATTGATACATAAAAGTTGATCTATTCAGAGATACACATAGAACTGTAGACAGCCATACACACATGCATGCAAACACATATACACAGACATATACAGATGCACACTTATACTGCACATACAGATACACACAGACACAGACACACACAACATATACAGACACAAATACACAGAATTATACACAAATGGCTATGCTTACACAGAAAAAGACATACAGACACACAGATATATAAACAGACATAAACATGCACACAGATACCACAGACATACACAGAGACACACACATACAGTCACACAGAACAGACAGATACAGAATCAGACACACAGACATATCTAGACACACATGAACGCATACAGACAAACAGACATACAGAGACACACAGACACACACTACACTGGTTTGTGTGTGTCTGTGTGTAAATACATACAGAGACACATAAGTATGTGTACAGACAGTAAAGACATATACACAGGCAAACACTCAGGCACAGATAGATATTCAGAGATGCACCTGTGGGCACACAAACACACACAGACACACATATATACACTGATACAGAAACAAACATGCACATATACAGCAGACATATACATGCAGAATTAGACATACACAAACATAACACAACACATACACATGTGCACCCACTGACACAGGGAGGCACACACAAAGACAAAAGCACGCAAACATATACATAGACATAGAGACACACAAGATATATACATAGACACACAACAGACATGCACAGAGACACATGAACAGTACACAAAACACTCACATGCAGATATATACACATATACATAAATACTACACAGATTTACAGACATAGAACCAGAGATTGACATACAGAGTCATGCCCTTGCGTACACACAGACACATACAGAGACACATACATGCTCACAGACATATGCAGATAGAGGCACACAGAAATATACACACACCACACATATACACACAGAGACACAGACACATGTGCACAAAAACACAGAGACGACGGACAGACTTACATACACACATACAGATACACACAACATATTTACAGAAAATGTACAAGAGCAAACACAGACATACACTGACTGACACTGATGCATATGTGACATAGACATACAGAGACACAGACATATATAGACACATGCACACAGATATACACATAGGCATATACACCGACACACATAGACACATAGACATATACACAGATACACATGCATGCACACACAGACATATACACAGATACAGAGACACAAACACACATAGACTCAGAGATAGATGCATACACATAGACACAGGCATATACATAGCCACACACAGACATTCACACATACACAAACATACTGATACAGACATTTACACAAAAGCACACATACACAGACATACAAACACAGGGACATAAACAGATGAAAACACGTATGCACACTTATGCACATATTTATGCACACAGAGACCTGTATACAAGACACACACCCAAGTGCATATAGTGAGACCTACACAGGCATATCCACAGACACAAATACAGTCATATACAGAGACACATAGATATTTGCATAGACATACAGACGATGAACAGACATACAGATACATATACAGACATACAGACAGATACAAACACAGATATATACATAAGGAGACAGACACAGAGACATATACAAAGGCACACAGACATCTATACACAGAGACCCACACGGACATACAGAGACACAGTTCACACAGAAGCACACACCTAGACATCCACAGACAAACATAGAAACATAGACACACACTAGACATATACCAAGACACACCCAATGCATGCACAGATAGACACACAAAGACTTACATAAAGACACACACATGCACAGAGATAGACAGACTCATGCAGACATACACAGATACACTCCCACATTCAGCACAGTTACAACATGAAACTATACACAGGCTTAAAACATGCACACAGAGATAGAAAATTGATATGCACAGAGACATATAGATAGCCACACACAGATGTGCCAGACACATATAGACATATGTGGAAACACTTAGACACAGATACACACATATAGACATATACACAAACACATACACAGAATTATACACAGATGCATACATTCATGCACAAAAAGACATACTGATAAACACAGATATACAAAAACACACACAACCATGCACACAGACACAATAGACGTATGCAGAGACACACATAGCCACACACAGATATTTATACACGGACGTATACAGAGACATATGCAGATACACAGAACAGAAATATACACACAGAATCAGATACAGAGACATATACCCAGATACGCATGTGCACACACATACAGAGAGACGTACAGAAACACAGACACAGACAGACATATACACAGAAACCCAGAGACAGATACACTATACTTAGCCACATGGACACATAGAAATACACACATGCACACAGACAGACAATAAGGACATCTTCACAGGCATACACAGACACAGACATATACACACAGATATATAAACACACAGATGCATAAAACTGTACAGGTAACATACATATATACATACAGAATAAATACACAGACATATACACAACATACTTTTGTGCAAACCACTGTCAGAGACACACAGATATATACTAAGACATACAGCACACACATGCACAGACACATGAACACACAGAGAAACACAGACATATACTCACATGCAGATATATATACAAATACACACATGCATTAAACAGATGTGCAGACACATACACAGAGACATACACATATACAGACATACCTTTGTGCACACACAGACATACAGACGTATACAAAGACAAACACATGCACACAAATGATATATACATACAGATATAGACATATATACACAACACACATGCACACAGTCATACACAGGCACACACATGTACACAGACATACACAGAAAACACAGACTTACACACAGACACAAATGCACACAGGTGTATTTAGACACAGTATACGTGCAAACACAAGACATATACACTGACATAGATGCACACCGACGCAGACACCCACATGCATACGGAGACCTATATAAGGACACATAAACACAGATACAAGTATGCACACATTTATAGACATTTACACTGACACAAGTGTGCACACAGGTACATACAGTCATATACTTAGACACACATACCATTTACATAGACACGTGCACACACAAACATACTGGCTCAAAGACATATATGAAAACACACAGAGACACACAGATATACAAATCCAGAGACGTAAGCACAGATGAACAGATGTGCACACACAGACACAGAGAGACGGTCATATACAGACCCACAGAAACACATACACACATAGACATACAGACAGATGAACACACACAAAGATACATACATGGACATCTCGACACAAACACAGACATAAACACAGGTATACACAGACATACACAGAGACACAGACACAGTGCACACACAAGCACAAATAAACCAAATATACGTAAATAGATACATAGACATAGACATATGCACATGCAGAGACATACACAAACATACACAGACCCATACAGGTACACACACACGCACATACACAGACACTCAGAGACATATACAAAGAAACATAGAGACATGCACAGGCATCTACACAGACACAGATATGTACAGTCATACACTGACACACACAATGCACACAAGAAGACATACAGACACAGACATCCACAGACATATAAACATCCACACAGATATACACCCAGGCACACTCATATACACAGAGACCACACATATGCACACACGGATATAAAGAGACAAGCAGACATTCACAGACAAACTCATTTATGCACACTCAGACATATGCATGGACACATACCTACATGCACACACTGAGACACACATACAGACTTGTGTACAGAAACATACATGTACACATAAGACATATAGATTAACAAAGACACAAATATAGATACACAAATATATACAGACAACGGTTACACACACTTGTAAATAGGGACATACATACACACAGACATACACGTAGACACATGTGCAGATATTTGGAAACAGACATATACACATACACAAAAATATACACACAGACACATACAGATATATACACAAAGACAGATACAGACTTATACAGAGACACAAACATTATACGCACACATATATAGAGATATATAAACACATGCACATAAAATTTACACAGACACAACATACACACAAAACACTTGTATGTACACACAGACATAAGCAGAGACACCAATATGCACACAGACACGCACATACACCAACACATATGCTCACACAAACATACACAGATTTATAGACACACAATTATACACAGATGCACATGAGGACATCGATTTATATACACAAAGACACCCAGGTAAATGCATGAACACACACACAAACATACAAACATATAGACATATACACAAACTCATGCATCTACATACACATAAGTCATATACACAGAAACACAACAGACATATACACAAGCACACATAGATGAACAGACATACAAACAGAGAAACACATAGACATACACAGACACAGTGTCCACACAAGAACACAGAGACACACACAAATACACAGAAATAGACACACATAGAGATATGCATAGACCCACAGACACGTGCACTCACAAGACAAGCAAAGAAATATCACGAAAAACCTACAGAGACACAGATACACATGCACATGGACAGATACTCAGAGACATGTATGTAGATAGACACAGGTATATACAGACATATAACTACCCACACACCCACATACAAAGACACAGAAACAGACTTATACACAAACACATATATGCACGTGGAGATAGGCATATACAGAGGCATACAGATATTACACTGACATACTCAGATACACACAGACACACATGCATACACGACACACAGATATACACAAAAACCTCTGCACAGACATTTTGAGCAGGCACCGGTAACATCTCTCATTGTGAGACTTATTGTTACTGTTTTTGGCATATCCAATACACCAAGTACACAAGGGGTAGCTTGCCAGGCTCTGCCATGTGGCGTGATACTCTCGGTAGCTTGCTGGGCTCTCTGAGAGGGGCGAGGGTATTGAACACGGGTCTGCCGCATGAAAGGCGAACGCCCTACCATTGTGCTATCGTTCCAGCCCCGGCACAGACATAAACATATACACATACACATTTGCACACACGGACACAAAAGGCACATGCATAAACACACACATGCACACACAGATGTATACACAGACACATATGGACACATACATAGACACATACAGTCACACACTTGGCGCCACACTCAGTCACACACAAACACACAGACATGCACAGAGACACAGACATATATAGAGGCACACCCCAAATAGAACAAATAGATATGTACATAGACATACAGAGATATAAACACAGGCACATATGGTCATATACATAGACACACAGTCATACACACATGCGGTATAACAGTCACAGATGTATACACAAACAGACACAGAGATATGCACACATGCATGCAGACATATTTACAGAAAAATATTGCAGACACATGGACACACAGATAAACACATATAGAAACACACATGTACACATATACATACAGACACATACATATATATACAGGTTATATATATATATATATATATATATATATATACGGGCTCTTGATGCACACAGACACAAAACACATGCACACACAAACAGAGACTCACACAGGCACACATGTACACAGAGATATACAAAAACACATACAGAGGTGTATACACACTCACACACAGACATATAAACAAGAGAGACTAGTCTGAATTTAGGTTTCATTTTGCAATGTTGCACATTGATTTTAAAGAATAATTTGCACATTTAATATTATTAGTATTCCAGTATTTTTGCGCACATGTGGTGGTCAGGGCTTACTTTTGGCTCTGCTCAGGAATCACTCTGGGAGAGGCGGGGGGCCTGGGGGGTATCGGGGATCGAACCTGGGTCCGTTGCATATAGAGCAGACAGATACCTTCCCTACTGTCCTGCAGCTCGGCCCTGGTCCGATCTATACACTTGACTGTGTCTTCTGAGCTGTTCTGTAAGCTACGTGCTGTGTCCCTTCCTCACAGTGGGGTCTGTGTGCCAGAGTCTCCATGCATTCTCCCCCGACTGCCGGCTCACTCATGCCAGAGTGTTGAGAAAAGAGGCAGCTGTTTTCCTGTCATAGGAGCCACCGTCCTTTAGGTCTCCTGAAGGAATCTTTCTCCTCCTGCCTTGACTCAAGAGGTAGGTAGAAACGTCTCTTTTTTCCTCAAGAGATGGATACATGGAAATACATAGACACAGACACATGCACACTAATACAAACACAGACATCACTGTCATCACTGTCATCCGTTACACATCGATTTGCTCGAGCAGGCAGCAGTAACTTTTCCATGGTGAGACTTGTTGCTACCATTTTAGCATATTGAATATGCCACGGGTAGTTTGCCAGGCTCTGCCGTGCAAGCAGGATTCTCTCGGTAGGTTGCCAGGCTCTCAGAGAGGGGCAGAGGAATCGAACCTTGGTCAGCTGCGTGCAAGGCAAATGCCCTGTCCGCAGTGCTATCGCTCCAACCCAAACACAGACATATCTGCAGAAACACAGGTACAAACACATGCACACACATATATGGAACACATAGAAATATATACACACATATGCATAGACACACACATGCATACACACAAACACAAAGTCACACACAAGTACACAATTAAATGTACACACACATACATATAGATACACATCTACTCATACATACAGAGAAATATACAAACACATGTGTGCACACAAAGAAACATATACAGACACAAGCATATGCTCACATAGACATACACATATACTCAGATACAAATGGGACACACATGCACACACAGATATATACAGTCACATACAGACATGAAGTCACACACAGTTATATATGTACACAATGAAATAACTATATACTGACATACATGGGTAGACACATATATAGACAGACGCACAGACATGTATGCACATACAATGACAGACATATACAGCATGCACAGGTAGACACACATGAGCACACACAGACATATACACAGATACACAGACACAGACATACGTATATGCTTACACATAGACATACATATACATAGCAATATGCACACAGATATATATAGATACACATATATATTCAAACATAGATAAATGTATACACATAAGCAGAGACATGCAAACATGGTCACACAGACACAAAAGAAATATACATACATATAGATTCTCACATATGCAGAAACACATGCGAACACAGACACACACAGACATAACACACGGACAATCAGAGACACACAGGTATATATAAGACACACGTGCACACAAATAAACAGACATATGCACACTCAACAAAGACATACACAGATACAAAATACAAATACAGGTACAACAGACATCTGGAGACAGTACACACATGTAAACACAAATGCACATTTACAAATAGATAACCGACATATACCACACACAGACACATACACACAGAGAAACACAGATACATATGTTTGAAGATACACAAATGCACACACAGACATATTCAGAGACACACATGTGTACACTGACACAAATGAACATACACAAACATGCACACATAGACATATATGTACACTGTCACATTTATACAAACATACATACATAAAAAGGAATACAGAGACACATATACACACAGCCATATACACAGACCACTATATGGCACATATACAGATGTGTAAACAAGACAGCAAATATTTACACACTGAGAAACAGTGACAAAAAATATACAAACATACACACAGAGCCATACACATAAACACATTGTCACTGTCACTGTCATCCCGTTGCTCATCGCTTTGTTCGAGCGGGCACCAGTAACACCTCTCATTGTGGGACTTATTGTTACTGTTTTGGCATATAGAATACGCCATGGGTAGCTTGCGAGGCTCTGCCATGCGGACGCAATACTCTCGGTAGCTTTCTGGGCTCTCTGAGAGGGACAGATGAATCGAACATGGGTCGGCCGCATGAAAGGCGAACGCCCTACTGCTGGTCTATTACTCTAGCCCACACATACACCAAGATACATAATCATATACCAACGCATGCACAAATCTGACCACAAAGAGAGGCAGACAAGTACACAGAGACACACCCAAATATACAGATACACACTCACATGCAAACACACACAGACATACATGTTGATACACAGAGACACACAGAGACATACACAGAGACGCACAGAGATATGTACCCAGAGACACAGACATGCACACACAGAGACACATATAAACACAGAGTAAGGCACACAGATATAAATACAGACACATGCATACACAAACATATACACATGGAGACACATAGAGATACATAAACACACATACAGTTGTACGCACAGACCCACATACCCACACAAAGCTGACATACACAAACATATACACAAACATGCACACACAGATACAGACATGCACAAAGAGTCACACAGACATATACACAGAGACATACCAACATGTAAACCCACAGATAAAACAGATATACAGACTCACACGTGGCGCACTTAGACACACATATAAATATACACAGAGAAACACACAGAAACAGACATATATATAAAATATGCACACACAGACACAGATATAGACAGACACAATCACAATGCATACAGACATATACAGACACACATAAACAGAGATACATATATGTATATAGATACAATCAAAAGACACACTGACACACACTCAGTCACACACATCTGCCCCATATATGCATACACAGTGTTATTTATAGACACACAGGCATGTGCACGTACACATAGTCATGTATACAGACACACATCCACACACAGGCAATACATATACACAAACACAAACAGAAAAATGCATAGACACACAGAAATGTATACATTGACACATATTTTCACACACACATGAACACACAAACATACACAGAAATATAGACAGACATATAGATATATTAACAGACACAGCGAAATGCATAGAGCGACACAGACATACATAGACACACGCATATTTGGACACTGACATTATATACATATACAGAGTCACATAGATATCACACAAACAGCACATCATATATGCAGAAACATGCAGTATGTACACAGATACATACATGGATACATGGCAACACAACATATACATATAGACATATGCATAGACACATAGACAAATGCACAGAGAGATATATACATAGACACATGCACACAGACATTTACACAGACACAATGCACAGAGATATGGACACACTTATACACTCAGATGCACTCAAAGACACACACATGAACACATAGACATACAGAAACACAGATTGAGACAGAAATAGACACAAACACATACACATACACAGTACATGTGCACACAGGAATAGAGACAGACACATAGACACACACTTGCACACACATGGAAACATAGACATGTATACACAAAACACAGGCTTATATAGAGACACAAATGCATATGCATAGTCATACAGACACAATAACACATAGACACACACATACACAGGCATAAACAGAGACTTAGGCGGACATATACACAGAAACAAACTGAAATACAGACACAACAAAGACATACAAGCTAGACATATACACATGTGCACATATATGCACAGACTCAGATGCACACACAGAAATATAAACAGACTCACATACCCACATGTACACACAGACACACAGCAACATATACAGAGATACACATGTACACATATACAAAAATAGACACACATATAGACATAAAGACACATGCACATTGACATATACACAGACACACAGATACACACAAAAACACATATATATAAAAACACATGCATTCACATACATGTACAGAGACATTTACAAAGAAAAACATACACACGTGCAACACACCAGACAACAGACATATACACAGACACACATGCAGACACACATGTTCACGCAGACATAAACTTACACACACAGACATAAACCCAGACATCTTCAATAGAGACACACAGATACATGCACACCGAGGGTCTAACATACAAATACACACTGGCATATACACTGACATAAACCCACATATACACACACATATCTGTGTGTGTATATGTGGGTTTATGTCACACAAACAATAGACATATACATACAGACTGAAAGACGCATAGACATAGACATACACACGTGCTGACCCACAGAAACACAAGAGACGCACATACATAGAAGTACAGAAAAATGCACAAATGCAGACATATGCAAAGACACACAGGCATACATGAGTATACAGAACATACAAATGCAAAAACACACATGTGTACACTTGTACACACATTCACATAGATACAACATGCACAAAGATAAATGAATACAGGTATACACACAAAGACATATAGACAAATACAGGCATATATGCACACACCCATATTTACACAGATTCACACTGATATATACAGATACATGCATGTACCAACAGACACACACAGATGTAGACACACAGAGAAACGAACAGTGACAGAGACAGACACACATATATACATACAAACACAGGTGCACACACAGACATGCAAAGACATTTACACAGACACATGTATATGTACAGACCGAGAAGAAATATGTACAGACACACAGAGACTCAGATAGGCAGAGACATGTAGACAGAGACATACACATACACAAATGTACACATATATGTAGACATAATTCAGAAACATGCATATACATATAAACAAACTCCCTCACATACAGAGATATACGCACACACGTACACTTGTGGAGACATATACACACAGTGTGCACACACATGAACATAAAGACACAGACATATAAAGACACAAAAATGCACAATAATAGAGACAGACCTACACAGTTACACACATGCACACACAGATATATACAAAGACACACAGGGATACCCACATATACACACAAAGTCACACACCCAGTTCATACACAGATACACATACATATACACAGAAAGACATATACACAGAAAGACACAGACATACACTTAACACAGAGACTCACAGACCAGACCCACATGCACACACATAAATTCAACACAGACATACACAGATGCACATACCTGTGCAGTGACAGACACATACAGAGACCTACACCCACATGCAGACATAGATTCATATATGTACACACATTCACACATAGACATATATATATGTACAGACATGCACATAGACATTCATATACACACAAAGACACACGCAGACACAGAGAATGTAAAGACATACACAGACACTCAGACATAGAGATAGACACACAAAACAGGTGCACAGACATATAGACATATACACAGATAGAGGCACACACCAGCATAAGATGCACACACAGATACACGTGTACACACACAGACATATACACCAGAAACATATACATAGACATAGATATAACACATGCACAGGAAGAGTTACAGTCATATCTACAGAATGCATACACATGCATACACAGATATATACATAGACATATATCAGACATATAGACAGATACAGAATTATACGCTGACACAAAATTATACACAAACACAAACATGCATACACAGACACAGACATACAGAGATTCAGACATAAACTCATACCCACATGCACACAGCCAAAACACATGTATATAGACTCACACACATGTGCACAGACAAATATACAGACACGTGGACACACAAAATGAACACAGACACATGCAAGACATTAAAGTACACAGGTGCACACACATATTTAGAGGCAATCACAGATACACAGATGAATATACCAACACACACATACAAGGACACACATACCCAGATCATAAACATGTACACAAAATGGACACACACAGACATATACACAGACATACATCCACATGCACACAGACATATGTGATGTATAGAGACTCACATATACATAATCATACACATGTGTGTTCACCGTTACCCACATGGACACAGAGACGCACTCACATGCACAGACATACGCATGTATACACGTACACAAAGCTCAGGCTACATGCACAAAGACACACATATACACAGATTTACACTGACATGCATACAGAGACACACATGCACTATTACAGACACAAACATAAACACACTTGCACACACAAATAACAGACAACACACACAGACACAAACCCACAATGACACACACAAGCAGCTATAGACAGACATATGCACATATCCAGACATATATAAAGATACACAGAGACTAACTGGTATATAGACACAGAAACACAATGATAAACACCCAGATATACACATAGATGCACTGCTAATCATACAGACACATACACATGCACACACACTGAGACACACAGACATATACATAGAAACACAGCTATGTGGACACACAAACACAAATATAGATGCAGAGATAGACATAGCAGATATACATAGAAATGCAAAGATGCATAGATATAAACACAGACACTCATGCATACAGATCCACGCAGACATATACACATACCTACAATCATCACCCACATATACACACATGCGCAGAAAACTGAATTGTGCACACATAGACTCAGACATGCAGACATACATAGACACATGAGAGTACATAGAGACTCATATATATAGACACACTTAATATGTAAATAGATTTACACATATAAACACAGACATACACAGACACACTTACATGCATGCACACTCAAGCACATACAGACACAGGCATATATCCAGACAAAAACACAGATATATTCATAGACACATACACACTAGCATACACACAGACAAATATATACACAAACATACAAAGAGACTCACACAGACATATACATACACACATTCACACAGCTACAACTGTACAAATATACAGACATGTGCACAGAACGAATATAGACACACAGATGCATACACATAGACACAGTCAAACATAAATACATTGACATGTAGACATACACAGATATACATGCTAACTCACATTTATACACACTAACTCGTACACAAACATAGATACACACATACACACACAAACAACTAGTATACACATAGACACATGCACACAAACTCACGTACACTAAAACATACAGACATATACGCACAGAAGTACGGAAGCAAACAGATATATCCACAGACAGGCATATTCAGACACATGCATACACAGATGTGCACACTAGAACAGACACAACATATACACAAAAACAGATATATGTATCGACACATGCATACAGAGAGCAACACACATATGCATAAACACAACTTATGCTCACACAGACATATACATGTACACACAGACATACACAACATACATACACACAATATACATATACACATATACATAGAAACGTATGCAAGTGACATACATATATATACAAAGATACACAGGTACACAGGCACATACATATATGCAGACACATTCACACTCAAAAACACACAATTATACAGACACATTAGATGTGCATAGACACACGTGCACACAGAGACACACAGAATGACACAAATACACAGGCATATACACAGACACTTTTTTCCAAACAGACATACACAAAAATACATAGATACATAACATGCACACACAGACACACAGATGTATACATAGTCACAGATGTATACATAGTCACAAAACACAGCTACATATGTATAGATATACATGCAAAAAGAGACATATTCAAGCACAGATGTACACATAATCTCACACAAACAACACAGACATATAAACCCATTTGTATAAACACATAAACGCATTAACATATACACATGTACACATGTGCACAAGCAAAAAACACACAGAAATGTACATAGAGACACAGAAACATACAGACTTACAGATAGACACACATAGGTATTTACAGACAATGTACTACAAGAGGAAACACATACACTGACACTGATGCATACATGACACAGACATACATAGAGACACAGATATAAAGACACGCATGAACAAAGATACACACACAAAGATATATACACAGACAAAAGCATACACAGTCACATAGACATATACACAGACACACATGTGTGCATACACAGACATATACACAGATACAGAGACACAAACATATATATAAACTCAGAGACAGATGCATTCACTTAGACACATATACATACCCACAGACATTAACGCATGCACACACAAACATACTGATACAAATAGACATTTAAACAAAAGCACACATACACAGACATACAAACATAGGGCCATAAATTGATGAAAACTTACATATACACACTTATGCACAGAGACACACACCCAAATTCACATAGTGAGATATACTCAGATATATACACAGACACAGCACAGAGTCATATACAGACACAGAGACACACAGATATTTGCATAGACACAGATGCATGAATAGATACACAAATACATATGCAGATATGAAGACATATAGACAGACACCAACATAGACATATATAGGAGACAGACACACAGAAACACACAGACATATACAAAGGCACACAAAGACAAAACAGACATATACACATAGAGGCCTCCACAGAAATACAGAGACACAGTTCACACACAAGCACAGAGAAACACACAGAAAAATACACAGACACAGGTATATGGATAGACACAGAGACATGCACGCACACACAAGCACACACCTAAACATACAAAAACAGACATATAGACAGACACAGAGACATATACACAGACACACCCAATGCATGCACACAAACACACACAGACTGTATAAAGACACACACATGCACACACAGAAATACAGACAGAGTCACACAGACATACTCAAACATGCAGCACAGTCACAATATGAAATTATACATGGGCTCAAAACATGCACACACAGCTACAAAATCGACATACACAGAGACATATAGGCAGCCACACACAGATGCACAAGACACATATACACAGACATACAGGCAGACACACTTATAACACAGACACATAGATATATTTACAGACATATATACCCACGGAGTTATACACAGATTCATACATTTATGCACAAAAAGACATACAGATAAACACAGATATGTACATAGAGACACATACAACCATGCACACAGACACAACATACGTATGCAGAGACATACATAGCCACACACTAATATATACACAGACATATATAGAGACACCTGTAGATACATAGGGCACACATATACACATACACACAATCAGACACACACAAACATATATCCAGACACAGAGAAACACCCAGACACACCCAGACACACAGATAGAGACACAGACAGACATATGCAGAAATACACAGAGACAAACACTATATACTTAGATACATGCACACATAGAGATACATGCATTCACACTGACAACAAGGACATGTACACAGGCATGTCTATTATAGTTTCATGCATAAGTTTGTGTCTTTTTGTGTCTTTTGTGCATAAGTGTATGCATCTGTGTATAATCCTGTGTAGCACACAGAGAAACATATGACGTATACACAGTCAAACACATGCACTCCCACAGAGACATATGAAGAACACATTACATACAGATATATACGTAGAAACAGCCACAGAGACATATACAGACACACACATACAAATACACAGACAAATAAACATGCATATACAACAGACATACATAGAGAATAGACACACATATACATAACACATGTGTGCAACCACTGACAGACACACAGATAGATACTTTGGCGCACAACACACATGCGCAGCCACATGAACACACATACAGAAACAGACACATACAGATATAATATATATACACAAATACATACCTTGCACACACGGACATACAGACACATAGACATATACACACAAACACGCACACAGACATACACAGACACACATATGCTCGCAGAGACATGCAGATACAGAGACATATAAATATATATACACAGCACACACGTGCACACAGACATACACAGTATACACACAGGCCTACACACAGACACAGATGCACAAAGATGTATTTAGAAATGGTACACGTGCAAACACAGAGATATACAGAAGTGTACACAAAAATACATATATCAACAGAGACAAACATGCCCACAGACATATATTTTCAGAGACACAAGCATGCACACAGACATACACAAACTGAGATTCACACAGACATACACAGAAGCATACTAACATGGTGAGCCAAAGACAACACAGAGATATACACAGACTCACTTTTTTGCATACACAGACATATATAGATATATACACACAGAGACACAGAAACACACCGACACATACACTGACACATGCACAACAAACTCAGATAAAGAAAGACATATACACGAAGATACACATAAACAGATATGCAGATATGTGAATAGATACAATCACAAGACACACTGATAGAAGCACACCCAGTCACACACATGTTCCACACATATACATAGTCATTTGCAGACACACAGATGTTCCTGTGGACATGTATACAGAGAACATACATGAAACACAGGCACAGAGAAACATAAGTCATACACAAACACAAAGACAAGGAAATATACAGATAGACACGAACATATGCACTGACACACACGTTGGCACAGACACATGAACACACAAACATACACAGAAATATAGACATACACATAAATATATAAACAGATACACAGCCAAATGCAAAGAGTGACACTTGAGATAAAGAGACACAAACGTATACACACAGATACCAAACAACACATATATGCATAAACACACATTTACATGGACACACACATGCACACATGGAAACACAACATAGACACATGCATAGATACACAGATATATAAACATAGACACGTAGACACGCATAGACATAAACATAGACACATTGGTGCACACACGTGCATGCAAACAGATATTTTCACAGACACATACAAGCACACAGACTTACAAATGCACACACAGACATATGGAAACACAGTCATATAGATCGACAGAGATAAACACAGCATATACACATACACATACGTGAGCAAATGCAGAGACATACACAGACACACGCTTGCATACATACATGAAGACAGACAGAAAGACATATATACAAGACACAGGAATTCACACAGACACAAAGGTGTATGCATAGTCACACAGACACAATAACACATAGACACATGCACAGACATGAACACACAGAGACTTTTGCAGACATATACACAGACACAAACCAAAATGCAGATACAACAAAGAGATATAACAGACATATACTCATGTGCACACACATGCATAGACACACAATTTCAAACACAGAAATATAAGCACAGACTCATACAGACCCCCACGGGCACACAGACACATATCAATATATAGACACACACATTTACACACACATATAAACCTAGACACACAGAGACATACACAGATGGACAATAATTTGTATAATAGACTCATAATACAGATACATACATAGATAAACACATGCACACACAGACATTCACACAGAAAAAAACAGATAAACACGTGCAACACACCAGAAAACACAGACATATATACAGATACACACAGACATATACACAGACACACATGCACACACAGACATAAACTGACACACACATAAACCCAGACATGCACAATAGAGATGCATAGATATATGCACACTGAGGGACAAATGTACAAATACACACAGGGAAATATACAGATATAATCCAACATGTATATACAGATGTACACACAGACATACACAACAGACACACAACACTCATACATACACACAAAGTCAGACACAGACATATAGAGGCACATGCCCAATCAGAGAAACAGACACACAGATAACATATAGACACACAGAAAAATGCACACAGACATATACAAAGACACAGATACACACATTCACACATAGATATACACATACAATCACATATAAATGCAAAAACCATAGGCGCATGTGTACCTGCGTGCACACACATTCACACAGGCACAACATGCTCAAAGATAAATGAACACAGATATATAGCTATACACACAAAGACATATAGCCACATAAAACTTAGACATATACACACAGATACACACCCACATAAACACAAAGCGATACACACTGAGTTATACACAGATATGTGCATGTACCAGCAGACACACAGATATAGACACACACAGAGAAATAGTGAAATGTACAGAGACAGACATACACACAGAAACACACCTACACACAAGACACACAGACATATACACAGAAACGCACATGCACAGATAAAAAAGAAATATGCACAGAGGCACACTCATTTATAGAAACATGGACACATATAAGAGACATAAATGTGGATGCATACAAGTATATACAGATACAATTCACACATGTACACACTAGTCTCAGACGTAGAGAGATACCCAGACATACATAGACACACACACCCACAGACATATACAAAGACACACATAGAGGAATAATCAGACATACACACAGTCACACACCTGATGCATACAGAGATACACATACATATACACAGAAAACATGCACACACAGACATACATGTACACACAGAACTCACAGACATAGACACAGCCACAGACCCACGTGCACACACATAGATACAACACAGACATATTCCGAGACAAACACATATATAAACACATTCATAAGCAGAGACACAGATATATACACAAACTCACAAATGTGCAGACACAGTCATATACACATACCCACACCCACATGCAGACACACACAGACATAGACATGCACACACATATT
This sequence comes from Sorex araneus, assembly GCF_027595985.1. Lineage (NCBI taxonomy): Eukaryota > Metazoa > Chordata > Mammalia > Eulipotyphla > Soricidae > Sorex > Sorex araneus. Next base: position 1,583,527 of record NC_073313.1, read on the forward strand.
CATGCACACAGACACACATAGACATATGCACACCTATTTGCACACAGATACAGACATATAGATGCACACAAATATACACGGGCCCACACAGACATATACACAGACACACAGAAAACATATATACGTACACAGACATAGATGCAACACACACGGAGCCGCAGTTAGTCATATCTACAGAAACAAACAGAATGTGCATACACACAGATATATACATAGACATCTAGAGACCCACACAGACATAGAGATACAGAATTATACAAAAACACAAGTATACATATACACAAACACAAATATATGCACTCACAGACACAGACATATAGAGTCTCAGACATATACACATGCCCACATGCACACAGACAAAACACATATGTATACACAGACTCACACACAAGTGCACACATATAAGTACACAGACATATGGACACACAAAACATTTAAACACATCGGTAGACACATATATACAAAAGCATGCACAGGTGATTGTGATTTTACTGACACACCTATACAAGGACACACACATATACCCAAACCATACACAGGCACATAAAATACACACACATACAGACATACATCCACATGAACACATACACATATATTAACACAGTTATACACACGTAAGCACACAGATACACAGAAACCCACATGTAGAGACATAGACTCACATACATACACATAAACTGAGATACGCACGTGTATATACAGCACAGACTATATAGACAGATACACATATACACATATTCACACCGACATGCACACACAGACACACATGGACTCATATAGACACACATTTGCACGCACAAAGACAAAGTCACACACTTTCACACACCTGCATGCACAGAAATGACAGACAACACATATAGACACAAACACACGAGCCACATACACAGACATATATACAGACACACATGCACACACAGACATATAAAAGATACAGAGACTCACAGATATATAGACACACAAACACAATGACAGACACACAGACATGCAGAAATAGATACAGTAGAGATATACACAGCTATATACACAGACACAAAAGCACACAGACATATACACAAAGACTCATGCAGACACGTCCACAGAAATGTACACAGACACACTCACATGTACAAACAATTACTATACAGATTTTTAAACAGACTTGTCCACAACAGAGATATACACGGACACAGATATATATATATATATGTATATGTAGACACAAACACACAAACATACACAGACACACACATACGCACACACAGAGATATGGACACACAGAACACAAAGAAATATTAATAGACACAGAGATACACAGACATACATAAACAGAACACATGCTCACATATAACAAAAAACAGATTACAGACACATGATGAACACATGCACATGGAGACATATAAGCAGACACACAAACCTATAGACACAGACAAAAACATAAGCCACACAGACACGTATATACAGAAATACACGCACACAGAGGTACACACAGACATATACAGACACAAATATATGCATACGCAGACTCACAGATTCTCACAGACACATACATACAGCTATATTCCCACATGCACACACAGACACAACACACATATGCAGAGACTTACACAAATGTGCACAGACACAGAAATATGCAGACGCACAGACACACAGACATAGACACACATCTATCACATAGATACAGAGAAACATAAAAATACATACATAGACACAGATGCACACAGGCGCATACACACAAACCACAGATATGTGCACAGACACTCACCACACACAACAGAGACATAAATACAGAAACACAAAATTATGTGCAAAGACTCTCACATGCACACACAGACTTATATACAGACTGAGACACAAAGATACACACACACAGACGCACAGACACGAAAGAAATATACTTAGACACTTAAGGACAGAGACACACGAACACACTGATATATACAAAGACATAAATAGACACATAGACGGATACAAAGACAAATACACAGACACACCTATACGCACACACAAAGATATGCAAACATATAGAGAGACATACATATGGACACACACAGGCATATAAAAAGACACGGAGAGACATACACAGCACATATGCAAAAGATATACAGGTATATATAGTTACACACAGACATATACACAAACACCATATATAGCCACATAAAAAGACACAAGGCATATACATAGACACACATGATCATATACCTAATCACAAATAGATGTACAGAGACACACACAAACATATATAGACACAAATGTACAGATACACACCTATACACTGAGGCACCCAAACACAGACCCATATTCATATGTACACACAGATTCACACACAGACATACACAACGCACATAGACACACAGTCACACATATACACAGACACATGCACACAAGATACACACATATACACAGACGTATACACAAACACCACACACATGCACACTCAAAGACACGTAGACATGTGCCAAGACATACACCCAGTGCACACAAAAACACAAGACATATACAGGCACAGACAAGTCACATGTACACATAGACAGTAGACATGCACACAGACTCAGACACACAATAGACATTTATTCAGAAACACAGGTATACACTCACAGAGGGAAACACAACAATAGTGCACACAGAGATATATACAGACACGCAGACGCATGCCCACACAGATATAGAAAGAATCACACACAGAAATATATATATATATATACACAAACATACTCAGATACACAGAAGAATACACAGATACAGATACACAGACACAGTCATATACACATGTGCACACACAGACCTATAGTCACATAGATCAAACATATAGATGAACACATATGCTTACGCAGTCACACATAGACGTATACACAGATATACACCCACATTTACACAGACTTATACAGAATCAGAAACATGTTCACAAAAACACACGTACATGCCCACAGATATATACAAACACACACATGCACACAGAACAGATTATACACACAGAATCAGACACTCAGAAATGTACAAATACACCTGCATACATAGACATGTGCACAGACATACACCGGCACACAGAGATAAATACACATGTAAACACACAGGCATATGTACCGACACTGACTCAGATATACACAGATATACACACACATGCACGCACACAGTCAGTCACAGACATATATACAGAGACACACAGTCATATAGACAGATACACATACATGCACGCACACACATATAAACATACACAGAAACACGTACAAATATAAATCTATTTTCACACACAGAGCCGCAGACACAAATAGACACACAGAGACAATCATACATACATATGCACAGACACATTTGCATAGACAGTGATATAGCCATACAGACATGCAAAGATATATACAGACACACAGCGATATACATATACCCATAGACATGTACATGCACAGACATTGGGACACAGACGTATACACAGCCATACAGAGAGACCCAAACTCACCTAAAGACATGTACAGATACACATGTATACAGACAGCCATATAGACACATATCCACACACGTATATACACAGATATGCAGATGCATACATGCTGACACACAGACATGTAGACACATACAGACAGACATAGACACACAAGGCACACAAGTACATGGACACAGACACACCCAGTGCAAATGCAGATACACACAGACATATACAAAGACACACATCTCCACACAGACACGAATAAAGATGCACAGACTGACAAACATATACAGAGACACAAATATTCAGACATGTGTGCATAGATAAATGAACACAGACATGTACAAACTCACAGATGCACATATGGATACACATGTGCACATTCACACACAGATATATACATAGAAACACACAGACATATACACACACATGATCCCAAACACATGACACACAGACAGAAGTAGTGCAGTCAGACACTTACAGATGGATATACAGACATCCACATACACTAATATGCAAATACACACATAGACACAGACACTTATGGCAGTATAAGATACAGAGGTATATACATAGAAACATAGACACAATCAAATATATACATATATACACACAGAAACACAGACATAGACACACAAAGAAACAGACATACAACTGTCCTACACAGGCACCCCCTAATGTATGCAGTCACACACATATATATATGTACACCAAACATACGCACACATAGGTACAGACATATACACACAGACACCTGCACGCACACACACAAACACAACACCGATGTACACAGACTTACACCTGATCACCTGCATACAAAGATAATATACAGACAAATAGTTACACACCCACATGCACACAAAGGTTTGAAAACAGATGAATTGACACATTTATACAGAAATGCACATATGTACGCAGATACACGCAGACATATACAGAGATACACATGCACAAACAGTGTCCTCACAGAGACATACGGAGAAATACACACACCCACACACACTTGGAGAGATAAAAAGTCCCACACACAGCATGTATACATAGAAAGACATATACACATAGAGAATTAGACACAGACATATACAGACACACAGATAAGAAGGACATTGGTACAGATATATACATGCTCGCACAGACACACACTTGCGAGCACACATATACAGACATATAGACATAGACTTATAGACAAAGATGCACACAAACACATGCACACAAAGAGGCAGACATATACACATACGCACATACCCACTTGCGCACACACAAATACAATGATGTATAGAGACATGCACATACAGACACATGTAGATACACTGACATGTACATAGCCTAACACATGTACATACAGAGATAGGGATACATGGGAAAAATGCACAGAAACACAGAAACACATGTGCACACACAGATATATACAGACACAGGTATGCACACGGACTTATACACAGACATGCAAATGAACACACAGAGACTTATCCACGGATACACACATATTGACAGACACACAAAACAAATGCTCAAACACTCATATGGACAGACACACAAATGTAAACATAGAAACATACATTTACAAATATAGACACGCATAGACAACAGACAAAAACACAGACTCAGACACACATGCACACATACAGAGGTATGCAGATATATATATAGATACACATAATGTAAACAGAAGAGAGATATATTATACACAGACATATACACAGACACATTTACAGAGAAACAAATACATACACAGCACACTTACATGCACACACACGTGGAAACATCAGACATATATACATACAGACTCTGACACACAAATATACACAGACACACAGAGACATAGACACTGACATACAGACACACAGCTAAACATAGAAACACACAGACACACACCCCGACATTTACACAGACGTACACATGAAGACATACAGACATACACAAAGGAACAGAAAGACACAGATATTTACCTGGACACACAGACTCATGCCCGTACACACAGACATACACACAGACATTCATACACTGATACATACTCATACAGATACATACTCATACATATCTATGCACATGTAAACTAAGACAATAGACATACATAAGCACATAAATAGATATATACACAGGGTCAAACACATGCACAGACACACTGTAATACAGACACATGCACAGACTCACACATAGACACACAGTTTTATACAGACTCAAAGAGACATACAGTGACATACTCATGCACACAGACACAGACACACACAGACATAAACATAGGAACGCTTACAGACACATATTCACTGATGTGTATACAATATATAGAAATACAGTTATGTATAAATACATATATATACACAGAGACACACAAATGCCCAAAAACACAGATAAGTGCACAGAACCTGATACATGTTCAGAGACACATATGTTCAGAGACACATATAAGTGCACACAACCTGATACATGTTCAGAGACACACATGTTCAGAGACACATATATACCATGACATGCATGCACACACAGCGACACATCTGCACCCACACACATTTGCAGATATCAGAGACATACATACAGCTATATACACAACAAAGAAATACACACACGCACACACAAGACATACACATATTCACACAGGAACACACAAACACATACTCACTAAAATATATGAACAGTGACATGCAAACACATATGCATATACACAGATACAGATGCACCCAAACATACCAAAGGAAACACACAGTCATATATTCAAACACACAGATAGACACATCCACACACAGACACAGTGACAGATATATATATATATACCTAGAAAAACACACATGCACATACAGACATGCACACACAAAGATATACACAATGACAGATACTCAGACACTCAGAGACACATACACACAGTCCACAAAGAGACACAGAGATACAGACACATAGAGACTGGCACCCAATGCAAACACAACACACTAACACAAACGTCTACATACATGCGCATATAGAATCACAGAGCAGAGAGAAAGACACGTATATATAGACATGGAAGAAACATGCACACACATATACATAGACACACATTGGCATAAATATATACAAAGACACACAAACATGCAGACACAGACACGAAGATACATCCACACATGCACACACATACAGACATATGCAAATGCACACAGACACATACACACTTGTATACACAGACACAGTTCAGCACACACATGAACACATATTGACACAGACACATCTAAACACAAAGACACATATAGTCATGTACAAAGATACGCACATCATGACAGACAGACACACACTAATACACACCTGCAGACACAGAAACATAGACATATGCACAAACACACAACCAGTTCCACGCATACAGACATATAGAGACAGAAACATCCACATGCACAGACACCCCCCACACACATATGGACACACAGACCCACACATGTATACAGACACAGAGAAATGTAGACACAGAATACACAATGTACACCCAAACATATACAAAGAAACACAGACACATGGATACACACAATCACACACAAGATCATGCAGAGATGCACAGACATATACACAGACATTAAGACAAACATAACATAAAGACAGACACACAGGCACATACAGACCTATATCCCAATACACAATCACAAACACATATAGCATATTCACAGACACACATTGATACACACAGAGGCATATATACACAGACATACACATGTGCAAACACACAGACATCGACAAAGACACTCACAGACACTGACACAGAAAAAATATACACACAGGTACATGACACAGATATACATATATAAAAAAGACACATACAGAAACAATGCACATGTTTCCACAAAGACATATATATTCCAAGACATACACACTCATTGCACAGACACAGACATATTGAAATATACATAAACACAGGCACAGACACAAACACAAACATGCGCACACACTTAGACATACAGAGACACTCATGCATACAGCGAGACATGCATTATAAAATATATGCATACACAGAGACATAGATATATAGTGACATGTATACACAACAGATATGCACAGAAAACCATTCATATACACAAAGATATGCATGCACATTCACATACAAACATACACATACGGATGCATAAACACCACACTTTCACGTACAGAGACATACACACACAAACACATAAACACACAAATAGACACACACATACACGGATACATAAATATACCCAGACACAAATGCATACGCATTCACAGAGACCCATAGACATATACACATACATAGACAAATACACACAAACACATGAAGAAACAGATGCTGGCATATACACAGAAACCCAGACACATACACAGACACACATATGCACACACATGAACATGTAGACATAATATATAGGACACAGACATACAAAGATAAAAACACATAAAAGATAGAGACACACGCACACATGGACATATACAAAGATACATTGTGGGATAACCAAAGAAACATGCAGTTACACACCCAGTGTATACAGAAATACATACACACACACATATATATATACACAGAAAGACATGCACACACAGAGATACACATATACCTAAAACTCACATAACCATAAATACAGATACAGACTCACATAAATTCACATAGATATAAAACAGACATGTACAGAAACAGAGACACACATGTGCAGACAGACATATACAAAGACCCATACCGACATTCAGACACAGGCACACACAGTCATAGAAAGACACCTGTAAACATATACATACAGATGTGCACACACAGATACACATTAATATACATACACAGACAGACATAACATACAGATATACACACATGTAGATATATGCAGACTGAACCACAGAGACATAAACACGAGCACACATAGAGACACACAGACATAGGATATATACAGACACACAAGTACACACATGTACATACAGAGACACACACAATATACATACACAGACAAGTGTATACACACAGACATGTACAGAAACACATGCACATATGCAGAGAAACACTCATGCATACACACCGACACACTCAATGCTTACACAGACATGGGCACACAGAGATTCAGAGAGGATTAAGCAAACACGCAGACATGTGCACAACAGAAATACATACACACACGGATATATACACAGAAACACATGTAGACACATATATACACAGACACATATACAGATTGCAGACACAGCCAAACAGATATATGCTCACAAACACACACACCTAGAGACACAAACATTCACACACATATACATATATACAAATATATATATGCAATACACACTCACATACACACATGCAGACACATATAGAAACCCAAATACATGTGCACACACATATGTACATACATGCAGACATATACACAGACAACCACAGACAGATGATAGATGCACACAGAGACACTCAGACATACACACAAAAACACAGCTACCCAAAGAACAAAACAAGCACGTCTACATGCGCACAGACACACACAGATACAAAGAAATAGACAAGTGTACACACAGAGACACAATCCTTACAAAGATACAGTCGTACACAGACACGCATGCACGATAACACAAGCAGAGACACAGACATATACACACACGGATATACAGATACAGACACACATAGGCATATACCCAGACATATACAAAGGCACACACAGAGACAAACAGGTATAGACACACATAGAGACACACAGAGGTATACAGCCAACATAAACAGATACTCATTGATATATACAAAGATACACAGACATATGCAGACATAGATATGCACTTAGATATATACAGAGACACACAGACATATGCAGACATAGATATGCACTTAGACATATATACAAACATACATACACAAAAAGGACATATCCACAGAGACAAACACATAGATACAGATATGTACACAAACACATAAACATGTTCACTGACGTATGCACACACAGACAGACGTATACAGAGACACAAACATGCACACACAGATATACACAAACTGAGATCACACAGACATATGCACGGAAACATACCAATATGTAGAACCACAGACAATGTAGAGACATACGCAGACTCACATGTGGGCAGAAACACACACAGACATACACACTGACATGCACAGAGATGTAGACAGACAAAATCGCGATGCACACAAACATATAAAAAAACATATACGCATAGAGCCAGATACATAAAGAGACACAGTCACAAGACACACTGACAAAAACACACGGTAACACACTCATGCACCACACATATGCACACACAGTCATTTACAGACACACAAACATATGCACATACACAATTGTACATAGACACGCACAGCACTCACAGGCACACAAAGAAACACAAAGAAATGTAGACACACACAAACATACATTGACAATCAGACTCTCACAGACACATGAACACACACAGAAATATAGACAGATGGACATAAACAGACACACAGCCAAATGCACAATGACACTGACATATACAGACCACACACATGTATGCACACAGACATTACACAGACACAGATAATATTTGTATATGTGTACAACACATCATATATGCAGAAGCACACATTTACATGGAGATACGTGTACACGTGGTAATACAATGTACACAGAGACACAGAAATGTAAATAGGCACATGCACACATATACACTGACCCAGGTGTACACACATGCATGCATACACACAGACATTTACACAGACACACAAGCACACAGACACACAGATACTCACTTGCGCACACAGACATAGAGACATACACATAGACACACACAGAGATGTAGACACAGAAAGACACTGATAATATACACAGCAGAGACAGAGACCCACAGAGACACAAAGTTATGTGCATAGTCTTACAGAAACATATATGCACTGAGATAAACAGAGATTTACACAGACACAAACTGAAATGCCGACCCAACAAAGAAATGTAAAACAGACATATGCATATATACACACATGCACAGAGACCCAAATGCACACAGAAATATAAACACAGAGACTCGCAAACACCCCCACGTGCGCACACAGACAATGACACATACATAGACATACAAGTGCACAGACAGACGTATACACAGACACAGATACACAAAGATATATATATAGAGAGAGAGACATGCACACAGACATTTACACAAAAATGGATATGTGCAACATAACAGGAAACAGCAGTGTATACAGACAGACATATACACAGACACACACACAAACAGAAAATGACACACACAGACATAAACCCAGACATGCAAAATAGAAATAGACATGATATGCCCACCGAGGAGCATACATACAAATACACATAGGCATATACACAGACATAATCCGACAGTACACACAAACACAGAGAGACATATACAGAGACACACAGACAAAAGACATACATACACAGACTCAGAGATACACAGATATACAGACACACACATATGCTCACTCTCAGAGGCACACAGATATGTACATAGACACCGAAAATTGCACACACAGACATATACACACAGATACATGCAGACACACATAGACACACATGCATATACAGGCATACAAATGTAAAGCCACAGACATTTGTACACATGTGCATACAGTCACACAGACACAATATGTGCAAAGAAAAATGAAGACAGATATATACACACAAAGACATATAGACAAGCACACACAAACATAGCCATATATGCATATATGCAGACACCCCCACATATACACAAAGGGATACACACTGACATGTATACCGATACTTGCATGTACCAACAGATACACACATAGACAAACACAGAGAAACAAAGACATACAGAGACACACCCATATATATACATAGAATCACATAGGTGTGCACAGACACATAGACACCCTCAGATATATAGACATATAGACACATATACACAGAGACATATCCAAATGCACACATGCAGATGCAGACACAATTCACCCACGTGCACACAGGCATATATACAAATACCTAGACATATACACATCACACAGATGCACACAGAGTTGCATAGACATATACACAAACACAATGCGCACACACATGGACACATAGGCATAGACATATATACAAAGACACATAGATATACAAAGATAAACACAAATGCATAAAGATGGAGACATACACCTAAATACAGACATACAGATGCACACACAGACAGACACAAAGACACATAGTGTGATATCCACAGATAAATGCAGTTACACAACCAGTGGATACAGAGATACATATGCATATACATATACACAGAAAGACGTACGCACACATATAGACACATGCAGCCAAAAGTCACACAACCATAAACACAGACACAGACCCACATGAACTCGCATAGATACAAAACAGACATATACAGAGGCAGAGACACACACTTATATAGACACAGTCATATGCACAGATACAGATATATACATAGATGCACACACATGTGCAGACAGACATTTACACAGACCTACAACTACATGCAGACAGAGACACACACATCCACACAAAGTCACACAGACATACATAGACATATATATACAGATGTACAGACGCAGATAAATATAGACATATAGACACAGACACAAACATATACACAGACACATACAGAATGTATAGATATACACAGGCACACAGACATGTAGACAGACAACACAGGCACACAGAAAGAGACATATACACAGGCACACACCGGCATGCAGATGCAGACACAGATACATACACATGTACAGAGACATATACACAGACACACAGGGACATATATACATACATACACAGACATAGATACAATATGTGCATAGACACAGTTACAGTCATTTCTACAGAACCATATAGAATGCATACACACAGATATTTACATACACATTTAGAGACCCACAGTGAAATATAGACAGAGAATTATACAGACACACAAATATACACACATGCAGACACAAACATGTACACTCAGACAGATATACAGAGACTCAGACATATACACAGACCCACGTACACACAGACAAAACACACATATACAAAGACTCACAAAATGCACACACTGGCATATACACATAGAAACAGATACAGGAAATGAATACAATGAGTACACAGACACATGCAGACATTCAAACACATAGATGCACACACATCCACAGGCACGCATAGATATACAGATGAATATATCGACCCACATATACAAGGCCACACATACATACCCAAATCGTACACATGCATACAAAATAGACACACACAGACATATACACAGACATACACTGATGTGCATACACAGACCTATGCAGATATGCGGAAACATATATACACAAACGCATACATGCAAGCACACAGACATATACAGATACCCACATGCACATATATACAGATACACAGATGTCCCCATGTACACAGAGCAGAGACTAAATACACAAAGACACACATATATACAGATTCACACTGATGTGCATACACAGACACGCATGCACCCATAGAGACACACATGCACACACAGACAAAACACACACATACTCACAGACATATATACAGACACACTGAGGCACACTAATATGCACATAGACACAGAGTCAGAAAAAAGGCAATATACCGACATGCATACTGTCAGATACACAGACACATAGGGATATACACACCCACATGTACACAGAGCCACAAAGACATATAGAGACTTACATATGCTAACACAGACACACAACTGATCCATACAGTCACACACATGTACACACATGCACATATACACACAAACATAGACACATGCACACACAACATATACACGCATAGATGTGTATGTATACACATGCACACACAACAGATATATACACACAGAAACAGATATATACAGACACATGTGCACACACTGACACAGACACCTAGACACACAAAGACACACAGATAAATATGCACACACAGACTTAACAACACAGATATATACATAGACACACCAAAAATGCAAACACAGATACACACATGTGCACACAGACACACATAGAGACACACACAGGGAGAGACGTATACAAAATTACACACTTGCACACACATAACAAACATATACACAGAGAATCAGGAACACACAGACATATACCCTGAAACACATGTGTACAGACACAGTTATATACACAAACTCAGAGAAATATATACAGACACGTATATACAAACACATTCAGAGACTCACACAGACATACACAGACACATTTATAGATACACAACGTCACAACACAGACTTATGAAAAGACTCACATATGCACACAAAGACATGGACATGGACACACAGAAACACAGATCTATATAGCCACAGTGACTCAGACACAGACATATACACAGACACACAGAGACAGAAGTAAAGCACACAGACTGACCCACAGAGACACACACAGACATATACATATACACTTGAATACACATATACATAGGTACACAGATATGCACAGACAGACATATACACAGGTACACTCACACACACCCAGAAATGTATACAATATACACAGACAAATATTCATAGAGACATAAATAGACACACCCACGGGGACCCACAGACATACAGACACATACTAACATATACAAGAACTTTCCCCATGCACACACACTGGCACAGCACAGCTACGGCTTATACACACACGTGCTACACTAACACAGAGACACACAGAGAGACAGAAAGACACACAGACATATGCACAGAGACACAGATATATACCTAGACAGATATGCACAGATGAACCTATAACCACCTATAAACCCATAAACTCACACAAATATATAAACAGACATACACCCACATGCACACAATCACAGAGTGGACTTAATATACAGACTCTCACACATGCACACACACTTAACACACATGAGACACACAGGGACAGACGAAAACACAATGGGCATAATACAGAGACAGGGAGGTATATATAGACAAACGCAATACTCAGAGATGCAGGAACATACAGACACATGCACACGCAGACATGTACACAAATATACACAATGAAAACAGATATAATGTATACACCCAGAGACACACAAGCATAAATACACACATATAAACCGATAGACATACACAGACATACACCCATGTGCAACGCAGACATGCAGACACAGAGACATACATGTGTAAAAACACAAGAAAGAAGAGAGAGGGCCCAAGCGGGGCTCTATCTCTCCTGCTGCCCACGTTCGGTAGTCTCACGCCGCTTCCCCACCTCAGGGAGGTTGATGGCAATGATGAGGCAGGCGAAGGCAGAAATGGAGCCAAGCTGGTTGCTCTCAATCGCAGTTTATTCCAATCTCCTCTCTATACACTCCCGTCTCTCTAGTTGCTTCCTCCCCATTCTCGATCTCTCTCTGGATCTTCTAATATTCCCCTTTCTGTCCTGCTCGCTCTCACTTCTTTCACCTTGTGCTCTGCTTATGTGTGTGCCACTGTACTCTCTTCGTCTGTCTCCTGCACCTGTCTCTCTGTGCCTGTCTCTCTGCATCTGTCTCTCTGCCTCTGCTTCTGTGTCTTCTTCCTCTGTCTTCTTCCTCTGTCTTCTGTCTCTGTCCCCCTTGTCTTCTTTCTCCCCCTGTCTCTTCTATCTCCTCTCTGTGCCCCACAGTCTTAGTTTATATAGGAAATTACATAGGGTGGTGACACAAAGGTGGGTTTAACATCAACAAATCAACAAAGAAGGGTAAGACCATTTCTTGAGGAAATTAACAAAATCTCATCTAAGGAAATCTCATCTAAGGAGATCCACTCAAGGGTGTGATTTCAAACAAGGGTGTATCAGGGTGTGAGCTAGTAATCTACTTAAATAGTTATAGTAAATCTACTTCTAATATTTCTAACAATGTTATTCTGTATGAGCACAGTAAGAGATATAAAGTTTGGTTTTTCCTGAGGACATTCACTATATAATCCAGACTATAGTCCTCAGGCCAGGTTAGTCTTCCTAACCCCAGCAGGATACAAATCTCATTGTTACTTTTGGATCATGACAGCATTATCCATGATCATGCCCTCAACTTGTAGTTGAGTATTGTGGCACTTTGGCCTGGCCCATTTCGATGCCAGGGTAGCACATAACTCACTGCTTGCCCTGCATCCGTCCTGTCCCTCGTTGGGATCCTGCTTTTGGGGTGCTAGGAACTGAGGGCAACTTGAGTTAAGAAAGAAGATGCCCAGGAGTAAATATTGGAGTCAATCAACTCCCAAGTTATAAGCACAATATTGTCTTCCTGTGTCCATACAGAAAAGACATTGCTTTAAGATAATCTATGTTCCCTAAGGCAAGGCTAAAAGGACAAATCCCATGTTATCCTACACATACATATGGACACACTCCAGATATATACATATACTCAGAGACCATATGTACACACAGAGAAGAGCATACACACGTACACTCAGACACAGACATACACACAGAAACACATGCACACACTCAGAAAATTCATATAGACAGACGTACACAGACATATATCAAACACATGTGCACCAGAGACACAGACCTGTACAATTAAAGGCATGCACAGAGACAGCAGACATGTACAGAGAAACACAGTCACACAGCCATATACACAGATATAAACACAGACACATAGACATATACAAAGACATATGCACAATACATGCACATATGTATCCACGAACTAAAACTATACATGCACAGATACAGACATATGCACACACAGACACAAATAAACAGACGTGTGTGTATATATGGACAAAGTACACAGACACAAGAAAACATACATTGGCACACACCCATGTGTACACACAGACACAGGCACACAAGAACACACACAAACATAGAGACACACATACCTGCACACAGAAAACGACATACACACCCACTTCCACAGACTGACATCAGACATATATAGAGACACATGTACACACAGGGACACAGACATACACATTGTCACACAGACATTTACATACACAATTACATAAACATGCACACATAACACATATACACAGGAACACATATGTACAGACACTCAATCATAGAGACACATACAGACATAAACACAGAGACACATACATATATACACAGACCCACATCTACAACCTCACAGACACAAAAACATATACAAAAACATAGAAATACCGACACACGGACGGAGACATATACATTGACATACATGAACACACAGACATATACACGCAGAGACAGAGAAAGACACACACAGACATATACACAGATATACCCAATGCAACACAGAGAGACACAAATAGTCACATACACAGATGAACACATGCACACACAGACACAAAGATATATACTCAGAGACATAGTGACATATTTATGCATAGAAACACAGATGCACATAGAGACATGTACACAGCATAGATACACAAAAACACATGCACTCATATTCATATACCCAGGCACACAGACATTTACACAGAGACATACATGTGCATGCAGACATATATACAGACACACTAACACACATAGACACAATGCACACAGGTACAGATATACAACATATACAGATACATACTTGCACACATGACACTGACATGCACAGACACAGACATGTACACAGACACATGCACTCACGACATACAGAGACACATGCACACACAGACATACACAGACACATAGACATGCACACACATAGGTATATACACATACACTACAATATACAGAGACACACATGCACACACAGATACAGAGACATACTAAAGCACACACATAGACACACACCTACGTACAATATACATAAACACAATATGCACACATTCATAAGCACAGATGTATACATATACACATATACATGCACATACAAAGACAAACACAGATAAGTGCTTACATATTGAAACACATACAGAGAAACAAACACACAGACATGTACAGAGACACTCAGATGCACACACACAGATGTATGGAAATAGACATACATAGCCACACAGAGACACACAGTTACATTCAGAGACATGCAAAAACAATCAGAGACACAGATAGACATATATACAGGCTCACAGACATACACAGAGAAACACCCAGAAAGATAGATAGACACAAAGATACATACACACACAAACATAAACACAGATACAGAATGCATACACAGAGAAAGTCACAGTGTCACATACATAAACACAGAAGCAGATATTGCACACACATAGAACACAGATACACATAGCATGAATATAGACACACAGGCACATTCAGACCTGTACTCAGGCATGCAACTGCATGCACACAGAGAGCTACACAAAAACACACACAGTCAGACCTACATGCTTTCACAGATGTACCAACACACAGAGACATATACACAAACACACATGCACAGACAAATGTGCACATAGAGACATACACAGATGCATATGCGCACAGACACAGAGACATATATACGAAAACACCAACATACACCAACAAACACATGAATACACACAGACACATTTACAGACGTACATAAGCATACACAGATACACACAGACATATACTCAGCTACACACAGTTACACAGATGTGCACAGACATGTATACACAACAGATGTGTACACAGATATATATATCCACACAAATATAAATTGACACAAATGCACATACACGGACACATGGACACATTCACAGATACACAAACATTCACCCCCACAGACATACAGAGGCACACTTATACACAGACACATATGCACACAGATATAGATATAGACTCAGGCACATACACAGACATCTACCAAACACACACATACAGACACAGACTTATGCACAGAAACCCACATGGACACACAGACACACATATGCATACACAGAGATATATGCAGACATATAGACAGATACATATGGACATACAGACACACACACAGATCTGTACACAGACACACACCACATGAACACACGGAGTATGTTCAGAAGACACAACAGACATGCATATAGGACATATACACACACAACATACAATCATGTGCACATGCACCCACAGATTTACAGACATTTACACAGACACAGATGTACACAGATACACACAGACACACGCAAATATATTTAGACACACACATGAACACACAGACACATGCACATAAAGACACAGACATATATACAGACACACAGATACAGACACAAAAAGAAATAGAGACTTATAGATCGACACACACAGAGACAGATATATACACAGAGACATATCCACATGCACATACAAATACATACACAGATATACAGGCAGAGATGTACAATCACAGACATAGACACAGGTACACACAGACTCAGACACACAATCACATTGATATATACATAGGCACAGACACATGCACACACAGACATATGAAAACAAAGTCACACAGACATTTACGAAGATACCCAACGAAATGCACATATGCACAATTACAGAGATACACATAAATGCACTAACAGATATATAAACAGACTCTCACAGACACACACACATACACAAACTTGCAGAGACAAACACATGCATAAACAGATATTTGCTCAGACAAAAACAGATACATATGTGCAACACATAGACACACAGATATACAGACACACGTTTACACACAGGCAACAGACATATATACACATAGACATACGTACAAACACACACACATGCCCACCCACAGAAACACACAGACATATGCAGAGACACACAAATATAGACAAACAAAAACATGCACAAACATATACATAGATACAGATAAGGCACAGTCATACACTTGCACAAAGGCAAACACATACATGCACACATACATTCACACAGACATAATGACATGTGCAAAGATATATGAACACAAAGAAAGGTACTCAGACACGCAGACATAGACAGGCACACACACAGAGACATAGACTGAGACAACCACATGCAAACATAAGTAGATACAGACATAGACACACAGAGACACAAAATCTGACATGTAAACACGTGCAGACACAGACATATACACAGAAAACAACACATGCACACACTGACATAGTCGCAGACATAGAGAGATACACAGACATACAAAGAGACATACACAGAACACATGCGCATACACAGACATGCACATACAGACATATACACAGACATAGACACACACACACCTATACAAGATGCACACAAATGCACTCACCGACATATACACCAACAATGCACACTTAGTTGTGTACATATAAGTATACAGAGAAAGACATATGTACAGACACAGACATATACACACAGATTTACACAGACACAGACCCACATGCAGACACATAGACGACAGAGACAAGCACATGTACAGACACATATACATATACAGACACAGATGTGCACACAAAGACATGAATACACATGTACACAGACTTATACAGATGTGCACACAAAGATACATACACATACAGAGACAAATGCATACAGACATAAAACATACATATAGACATGCACACAGACATATGTGTGTATCTTATGCAAGCACTTATGCAAACACAAATGCACTATACAAATAAATGTACGCAGAGAGACATATATATACACAGACATCCAGAAAGACACGTGTACACACACAGACACATGTACAGACAGATACACACTCACAGATATATATATATACACACATATATATACAATATACACAAAACCCACATACACACAGTCATATATAGATGTACACATCTCTGTATACACACAAACCTATATACACACAAACACACTTAGAAACACACATATGCACATACAAAGACAATACTCAGACATAAGGACACACAGATAAATTCATAGACACAAATACATCAACACAGAGATACACATAGAGACACAGGTATGCAGACATATACATAGACACATACTTGCGTACACGCCATTATACAGACACACAGACATATTCATAGACATCCACAGACACACGGATGCACACACAGATATATACATAGATAAACATAAACATACATATAGACAAAGACACAGATATATACACAGACAAACATATACACAAACTTATAGAAAAAAGAACAGATTTAAACAGACACACATAACAGAGAGAGATGTATACATAGAGGCACAATCACACAAGCATACAGATATATATAGACAGAAACAGACACACAGGCTTACACAAACACATGCAGATACACACATGCATACAGATATACACAGACACATGTATACATAGATATAGACACAAGCAAAGACATACAGAAACACACATGCATATATACAACCATACAAACACACTTTTTATGCAGATACACATGTGACCTCACACACAGACACACACAGAAAAAAAAACAAATTTAGACAGACAAAAGAAAAGAGACACACAGATATATAGAGATGCAATTACAAAGACACATGCAGACACATATACAGACATACATAGAGACATGCACATACACAATGCAACCACAGACACATAAAATACATACACAAGAGAGACAAAGATGAGTCTCACACCCACATGTACACACAGACACACAGAGACATTTATAGAGAGACACATATATACATGAAGACACTATGCACATGTGCACAAAGACACATAAGCACCTGAACACAAAGACACAGGAGTGTACACAGAGGTACAACATTCATATGCAGACATATACAGATACTCATACATGTACCTACAGAAACACATTCACTGTCACACACAGACAGACATATACACACACACACTTGTGCACACACTGACATACTGATGCACAGACATACACAGATTCACTCGGACACATTTGAACACACAGACACACAGATATGTTTAAAGAAAATAGACACATGCATACAAATCACACACACATATACAGAGACTCAGATGCATACAGATACAAACACACATGTAGACAGACATGCAGACATAGACATCTACACACAATGACTCATAGATACACAGACATACACACAGATGTCACACAGAGACACATATATAGTGCATACAGAGATACACACATATACACAGGCACAAGCACATGCACACACAACATACACAGGCAGAAACACTCACAGACAGATATACACAGACACACCCAAGAAATACATCCTCAGACACATATAATTGCAACAGGTATACACACATGAACTCACACAGAGACACACAGGCATATACATACACAGACACCCGCAAACCTAGACATATGCACTCATATACACAAACACGCACACACAGATAACATTGACATATACAGTCAAAAACTGACACACACAGAGGAACCAACAGCTATATACACAGACAGAGACACATGAACACACATACACAGATATATATATATATGTATGTGTATATATATATACATATAGCCACACAGACACCATGCACACACAATCACAGTAAAGACATTTAAATAGACTGACTTGCAAACAACAGACACAGACATACAGATATATACATAGACACATGGACACAATCACACAGACAAACAGAAACATACACATGCACACACACAGACGGACATATTAAACACAGACACACAGAGACACAAACTGACACAGAACCATATACAGACATACAGACACACACTGAGATCTATAAACAGAAACACACAGAGACAGACAGACAGATACACAGACACAACACATGTGAACACATCGTGAAACAGACATATAACAGGAAAACAATGAGCACACAGACACACCCACACGAGGACACACAAATGCATACAGAGACACACACATGTACACACAGATCTATACACACACCCAGAGACATATACACAGGTGTACATATGCACTCACACAACACACAGTATCAGAGATATATACACAGACACACACACATGCACGCACACTGACACAAAGAGACAAACATGCACATATACACAGACTAAGAAATACACACACATGCATGCACACAGACAACATAGACATATATACAGGAACACAAATGCATTTACACAGGAACACATGTTCATGGATAGAGACACAGACATGCACACAGACACACTGATGCAGTTATATACATAGTCATACAGACACATGTATACATTTACCCACACAGTTATATGTACAGAAACACAGATACAACCTAACACACACTTGTACACACATATAATCAAAGATACACACACATACATATAGCACACAAGTGCACAGATGTACATACACAGACGCATACACATATACACAGACACATCAACATGTCACACAGACATAGACACAAAAAGAGACATATTCACATACAACACATGTGCAGAGACAATACAGACATACATAGAAACAGACACAGTGCACAGACACATGCTCATCCAGACATACACACACAGACACACAGAGACATACTGACATATACACAACACAAACACACACATCCACACAGATACACACAAACATACACAGACACAAACATAGATACATACAGATTAATACCCACATGTGCAGAGACAGACATGAATGTTTACACAAACTCAGATACATGCACATATACACAGAGATATATACAGAGACACAGAGAAACATATATATATAGAGAGAGACCCAGACGTAGTCACACTGACACACTTAGACATATAGACACAGACATATACAGAGAAACGCTAACATGCATACAAAGACACATACACCCATGTGCACACACCCAAGCACAGAGAAACAGACACATACAGACATATATATGTGCGCACACAGACATATATCGAGATACACACCCACCGTTACCCTCAGACATGAACAGACATATACATAGACACATGTACACATAGCTACACAGTCATATACACACATATATGCACACACAGAATTCAGCATACAGAGAGAATCAGACACACAGACATATACAGACACAAACATGTGCTCAGACTGACACACAGAGACACAAAGACACATGAACACATACAGAGACACACAGAAGAGCACAGACACATAAACATACTGACATATACGTAGACACACACATGATGTACATATAGATTGCACACATATACACACATAGCCATACAGTTCCACACCCATTGAGACACGTATACACAGACATAGAGACACCCACAAGATATACCCAGTCACATATGTGTACAGAGACACAGACAGATATATGCATAGACTCACAGATACAGATATATGCATAGAGTCACAGACACACTCACACATACAGAGATATAGACACACAAATAGAAACAGACAAATACACAGACAAATGCACACAGAAACACACAGACATACACAGATGCATGTTCAAACCAAAGAGACACACAGAGGGTCTAGAGTGATAGCACAGCGGGTAGGGTATTTGCCTTCCACACGGCCGACCCAGGTTCGATTCACAGCATCCCACATGGTCCCCTAGCACCACCAGGAGTAATTCCTGAGTGCAGAGCCAGGATTAACCCCTGTGCATTGCCAGGTGTGACCCAAAAAGAAAAAAACAAACAAACAAAAAGAAAACAAAAGAGACACACAGAGACACATAAACACAGACACACACAGACATACACAGATACACCCATACACAGACACATATACAGAAATATACACAGACATACATGTGCAGAGACACACAGTAATATACAGACACACAGATGCACACATGAACATACAAACAAGAGACAGTTTCAAACACAGAGTGATATACACAGATACACTCATGTGTACACACACTGTCACTAGAGACACACACAGAGATATATGCAGAGACAAATATATACACAGACACACAGATACGTGCATGCAAATACACAGGCATATACACAGACATGTATACAGAGACAGATTCACAAAACAGACAGATACACAGAAACATGTGTACAGACATGCACAAACACATGATCAGACATAAACAGACACACAGAGATATATATACACACACACACACACAGATATAGACTCCTCCTTCATGGACAGAGGAGAGGCAGGCCCGCTCTCCGGAGCCTTGCATCCAGATGTCTGTATAGTGGGGATAAGCTGAGCTTCACCCTTCAGAATCTCCCCCTCAATGTGCAGTTTGGCTGGTCAGATGCCCGCCTCGGGTGCTGGGGGAGAGAAAGGAGCACTGTGGCAAGGAGAGTCAGAAATGATCGATCTGGATAAGAACTGAGTGCAGAAGGAGAGAAGGGACAAATAGGGTGACCTCTCAGTACCTGGATTGCAAACTATAGTGCCCAAAGTAGGAGGGAGAGGGAGGGAGGGAAAGAGAGAGACAGAGAGAGAGACATAGAGGGAGAGATGGAGGGAGAGGGATGGAGGAAAGAGAGAAAGTTTCTGCTTTAGATACGGGAGGGGGCGGGAGAGGGGGTGGTGGGAGGGAAAGTGGGGATATTGGTGGTGGGAATTTGAACTTTGAAGGCGGGTGTTGGATCAGTGTATGACTGGAACCCAATTGTGAGTAGCTTTTTTAACTATCTCACTGGGATTCACTTTTTAAAAAAAGGAAAGATTCCGTGATGGGCCAGCTTTCAAAAACTTCTCCCCTGAATCAGTGCTGTGTCACATTCAGAGTCTTCACTGTCATCTTGGGACAATGCATGACGGCAGCACGGAGACCACCTCTGAGATTCTGAGAAGTATTCTGTGGATACTCGGCGTGAGATGGTTATACTGAGATGTGGGTACTCGGAGAAATCGGTACTCAGAGCGAGATGTGGATCCTCCAGCATGTGGCTGCCGGGAGTTAGACGCTGGGAGATGGACACTCGGAGCCGTGGAAACTCCCAGCGATTCCGTGCGTGAGACCTGAGAGATCCGAATGAGATGTGGCTAGTGTGGCTGAAGGTCTCGTTGGCAGCCCGAGGGCTCCAGCAACCCAACAGTTGTGTATGTGAGCCCGCCTGCTCTGAATCCTGCAGCTTTCCACGTGTGTGCCACTGTGTGTGTGAATTAATGTTGCTGCTGTCTGTGATCCCGCTACATGACGACGGAGATCCTGCATGTTCCTCTCACCGAACTGACATTTCTCCAAATCTATCGCTCTCCACAGGGGACACTGCCGGTTTGTGCTAGCCCCCCTGCCCCCCAGCCGGCCCTGCGGGAGCCACACTCACTCCTCTGCAGAAACCAAGGTTGCCCCATAGGCCCCTGGAGCCAGTGTGCAGACAGACATGGGGGAAACAGAGGCCAGAGCAAGGCCCACTCTGCAGGGAGGGCGCTGACCACCTGCTTTCTTGTGGGCTGTAAACCCAGGACCACCAATGGGGCAGAGGGTGGCAGGGGCCAAGCTGAGAGGAGGTGGTCGACACACACAGTGACTCGAGTGAACCCACAGGGGGCAGGGAGTGTGTGCTGTGGGCCTCGGGTGCTGCTGTGCTAGGGTGCGGGGTGGGCGCAGGCCACGGCCATGGCTCTGGTCCCTGCTTCCCTGTAGTAGCTATTTGCACACGGGCAGTGGGGGTTTGTGGCTGAGCCACTTCCTGTCAGAGACACACCTTGGCTCACAACTGTCCCTCTGCCTAGGGACATCAGTGCCAGTGGCCTCAGTGTCTTTTTTAAAAAATTGAATCCCAGTGAGATGCAGTAACAAAGCTACTCATGATCGGGTTTCAGTCATACACTGATCCAACACCCGCCAGGGTATATCTGTCTGGGTGGAATCGGCTCATTTCTAGAGCAGGAAACAAGCGTCAGATCTGGTCTGGGGTAGGGGGGTTCGGGGGGGACTCCTGCTGCACCCCCGACAGTCCAACGTGAGCAGACCTGCTTTCTTGTGGCTGTAAACCCTGGACCACCAATGGGGCAACGTGGACCCAAAAGAACATGAAGGAGAAGGACCAAGAGGAAGAAAACCAGTAGTGGAGGAGGTGGTGGAGGACTGAAGGGAGAAGTGATTGAGGCCTTTGAGAATGAGCGGTAATTAGAAAAATGGTGTATTCTAATGAGGTGGAGTGTTGTTAAAGAGAACTAGATGACATCCGAAGAGGAGGAGGATTAGAGATACATATCTGAAAGTAGGAGTTGGATAAAGAGTGAAAAAAACAAGCAGAGGAGGAGATGGTGGTGTGAAGAAAAGAAGAGTTGGACGACAAAAGGGCAAATAGAGGAAGATGAGGGGGACATCAGAAGACGATATGGATGGTGATTGGGAGTTTGAATTTGTAAATGGAATTTGTGAGGGGGAGGGACAGGGGAGTGTGGGGAGAGGGAGACACTGGAGGAGAAAAAGATGATCAGGAATATGAAGAGGAGACAGAAATGGAGGAAACACAAAAGTGTTTGAATCAGAGAAGGTGGATGAGCACAGTAGCAGAAGCAAACAGGTGAAGGACTGGGAGATGGAGGGAAGAAGACATGAAAAGAATGATTTCATGGAGAGATAAGTAGAAGAAATGAAGACGACACTGAAGGGGGGGCACTAAAAATCCGTCAAATAAGAGTAGGACGAGGAGGTACGGAGACACAGAAGATGGAGGAGGAGAAACCGGAGAAAGAAAAACAGAGGTGAAGGAGGTGGTGAAGGAAAGGAGAAAAATGGAGAATGCATTTGAGAACAAGAGGTATGTAGAAGACTAGAGATCATGAGACAATGGACTGAAGTGTAAACAAGAACACGACAACATTAGCAGAGCAGGATTATGTGGTATGGAATCAAAAGGCGGAGTTTGAGAAGACGAGGAAGAAAACAGGTGGAGGAGGAGGTGGTGGCGGGAAGAAGAGTAGAACGAAGAAAACATCAGAAGAAGATGATGGAGACATCAGAAGAAGAGGTGGATGGGTGAATGGGAATTTGTATTTGTGTATGATTTTCTGAGGGGTGGGACAGGGAATTGTAGGGACGGGGGGACCTGTTGTTTAAAAAAGATGATACACAATTGAAGAGATAGAATTGGAGGAAACACAAAAGTTTTTGAATTGGAGAAGGTCGAGGAGCACAGTTGAAGTAGCAAACTGGTGATGGATGTATGATGTTGGGAAATGACAAGAAGATGGTGATTTTTTAGAGAGGTAAGACAGAGGAATAAAGACAAAATATAAGAGGTGCGACAATGAAAAAAACCATCATGCAAGAAAAGGATGAGGAATTACTGAAACACAAGATGGAAGAAGGAGGACCCAGAGAAAGAAAACTGGAGGTGCATTAGATGGTGGTGGAAAGAAGATAGAAGAGTAGGAGACATTTGAAAATGAGAGGTAAGTAGAAGAACTGAAGAGCACTTCTTGGTGCAGTGGAGTAAAACAGAACTACTATGGAGGCATAGTGGTGTAAAAGACAATAAGACAGTGTTGGGACAGGAGGAGTATTTTGAGTTATGGAACCGAAAGGAATTTGAGGAAGAGGAGTGAGAAAACAGGCGGTGGAGGAGGTGGTGGAGGGAGAAGAAAAGAAGAGGTGGATGAGTTCATGGACGAGAGGTAGTGAGAAGAACTGAAGGGAAGTAAACCATGGAGACTGTAGTTGAAAATGGAGCAGGAAGACATCAGAACAGGAGGAATTGCAGGTAAGGAGAACGAAGGCAGAGATGTAGGAGGAGGAAGGAAGAAGAATACAGGCTGTAAGGAGGTGGTGGATGGACAAAGAAAAGGGGAGGATGATTTCAGTGACAAGAGGTAAGTAGAAGGCTGAAGAGCATCAGACACAGTCAGAGTGGTGAAAACGCAGGATACAACAAGAGAATAGAAGCTGGAATTGGTTGTATGATGCCAAACGGAAGTTTTGGAAGGAGAAATCAGGCAGAGGAGGAGGTGGTGTTGGGAAGAAGAAAGAAGAGGGCAATGAGTTCCAAGACGAGAGGTAATGAGAAGAACTGAAGGGAAGGAAACTGAAGGCTGGAGTCAAAAATGGAACGAGGACATCAGAACAGGAGAAATTGCAGGTAAGGTCAACAAAGACGGAGATGGAGGAGGAGGCAGGAAGAACAATACAGGCTGTAAGGAGGTGGTGGAGGGACAAAGACAAGAAAGGAGGATGATGCATGAATGAGAGGTAAGTGGAAGGATGAGGAGCAGCATACAGTGGAGGGAGAGTGGTGAAAACAAAAGGAGGCAAGAAGAGAACAGATGGTGGAATTGGAGTTATGATGCCGAAGGGATGGGTTGAAGAACTCGAGAGAGAAAACAGGAGGATGAGGAGGTGGTGGTGGGAAGAAGAGAAGTATTTTGAGGACATATGAAATGAGAACTTAATGAAGGACACTGCTGAGGCCGAGTCAAAAATGGATCATGGATGACATCAGAAAAAGAGGAATGGAGGTACAGAGGAAAAAAGGGGAGACAGAGGAGTAAGAGGGAAGAGAAAACAGGTAGTGGAGGAGAGGGACATGGGCAGAATAAAAGAAGGCAGTACCACGAGTGGAGAAAACGGTCAGAAGGAGATGAAAGGGACATCAGAGAAGAGGTGGATGGGGGAATGGGAATTTGAATTTGTTTATGGAATTATTGAGGGGGAGGCACAGGGAAGTGTAGGAGAGGGAGACCTGGAATTAAAAAAGACGATGCAAATATTGAAAAGGAGACTGGAGTGGAGGAAACAGAAAAGCGTTTGAATTGGGAGAAGTTGGAGGATCACACTTGATGAAACAACTGGCGATGGATGTGGTGATGGACAGAAGAAGACAAGCATATGATGATTTGTTGGAGAAGTAACTAGAAGTGAAAAAAGGACACAGAGGAGGCGAGGCTGTGAAAATAGTCTGTCATGTAAGGAAAGGACAGGAAGCTATGAAGACCAAAGGCGGAACATGAGAACCCAGAAGAAGAAAACCGGAGGTGGATGAGGTGGTGGAGGAAAGAAGAGAGAAGTGGAGGATGCATTTGAAAATGAGAGGTAAGTAGAAATGAAGAGCAGTTCTTGGTGGTGTGGAGTAAAAGAGAACTACTGTGGAGGACTAGTGGTGTAAAAGACAGCAAGACAATGTTGGAAGAGGAGGAGTATTTTGAGGTATGGAACAGAAAAGAGTTTGAAGAGAAGGAGTGAGAAAACAGGCGGTGGATGAGGTGGTGGAGGGAGAAGAAAAGAAGAGGAAGATGAGTTCATGGACGAGAGGTAAGTAGAAGAATGAAGAGCAGCAGACAGTGGGGGTAGTGGTGAAGACAAAGGAGGCAACGAGACCAGAAGCTGGATTAGGAGGTATGACGCCAAACGGAGGAGTTGGTGGAGGAGGAGGTTAAAACAGGAGGAGGTGGTGGCGGGAAGAATAGTAGGATTACAAGAGGATAAATAAAGAAGACGAAGATATCAGAAGATGAGGTGGATAGGTGAGTGGGAATTTGAATTTGTGAATGAAATTTGTGAGGGGAAGGGACAGGGAATTGTAGGGAGAGGGAGAACTGGTGTTGAAAAAGATGATGCAGATGTTGAACAGGGGACAGAATTTGAGGAAACTCAAGTGTTTGATTTGGAGAAGGTGGAGAAGCACATTTGAAGTAGCAAACTGGTGATGGACGCGGAAATATAGGGACAAAGACTCGAAAATGATGACATTGTGGAGAGGTAAGTAGAAGGAAAAAAGATAAAACATAGGAGGCAGGAGATTGAAAAAGATCGGTCATGTAAAACAAGGATTAGGATGCAGTGAAACACAAGATGGAAGGAGCATCCATAGAAAGAAAACCAGAGGTGTATGAGATCGTGGTGGAAATTAGAGAAAAGTGGAGGTTGCATTTGAAAATGAGAGGTAAGTAGACAAACTGAAGAGCAGTTCTTTGTGGAGTGGAATAAAAGAAACTATTTTGGAGGCGTAGTGGTGTAAAAGACAACAAGAAAATTTTGGAAGAGGAGGAGTATTTTGAGGATTGGAACCAAAAGGAGTTTGAAGAGGAGGAGGGAGAAAACAGGCAGTGGAGGAGGTGGTGGAAGGAGAAGAAAAGAAGGGGACGATGAGTTCGAAGACAAGAGGTAATGAGAACAACTAAAGGGAAGAAAACTGGAGGTTAGAGTTGAAAATGGAACAAGGACAACATCAGAACAGGAGGAATTGCAGGTAAGGAGATCAAAGGCAGAGATGGAGGAGAAGGATGAAGAAGAATACAGGCTGCAAGGAGGTGGTGGAGGGACAAAGAGAAGAAGGGGAGGATGAGTGCATGAATGAGAGGTAAGTAGAAGAATGAAGAGCAGAAGACAGTGAAGGCAGAGTGGTGAAAAGGAAGGAGGCAACAAGAGAACAAGAGCTGAAATTAGAGGTATGGTGCCAAAGGGAGGATTTGGAGGAGGAGGTGGTGGTGGAATGAAGAAAAGAAGAGGGCAATGAGTTCCATGTTGAAAGATAATCAGAAGAACAGAAGTGAAGGAAACTGTGGAGGCTGGAATTGAAAATGGAACAGAACGACATCAGAACAGGAGGAATTGCAGGCAAGGAGAACAAAGGCCAAGTTTTGGAGAAAGAGTGAAGAATTCAGGCTTGAGGTGGTGGAGGGCCAAAGAAAAGGAGAGGATGAATGCATGAAGAAAGGTAAGTCGAAGGATGAACAAAGGCAGAAAGTGGATGAAAAGTATTGAAAACAAAGGATGCAAGAAGAGAACAGAGTGTGGAATTGGAGTTATGATGCCAAAGGGATGAGTTGAAGGAGTCAGAAAGAGAAAAGAGGAGGAGGAGGAAGTGGTGGTGGGAAGAAGAGAGGAGGAGGATTTCAAAAACTAGAGGAAATGATACAAACTGAATGAAGGACACATGGAGGCGGAGTCGAAAATGGAACATGGATGTTGTCAGAACAAGAGGAATTGGAGTTATGGAGAAAAAAGGGGGAGATAGTTGAAGAAGAAGGAAGAAGAAAACAGGCATTGGAGGAGAGAAGGACTGGCAGAAGAAAAGAAGGCAGTACCACAAGTAGTGAAAAACATCAGAAGAGGATGAAGGGGTTATTGAGAAGAGGTTGATGGGGGGGTGAATATTTGAATTTGTGAATGGAATTTGTGAGGGGAGGGTCAGGAAAGTGTGGGGAGAGGGAGACCCTGGAGGAGAAATTGACGATGCAGAAGTAGAAGAGTAGACGGAAATGGAGGAAACACAAAAGTGAATCAGAAGTTGGAGGAGCAGAGTAGCAGGAGCAAACAGCAAAAGGACCGGGTGATGGAGTGAAGAAGACATGAAGAGGATGATTTCTAGAGAGGTAAGTGGAAGAAAAGAAGACGACACAGAGGTGAGGCACTGAAAATAAACCCGTCAAATAACAGTAGGATGTGAGATATGGAGACACAGAAGATAGAGAAGGAAAAACCAGAGGTGAATCTGGTGGTGAAGGAAAGGAGAGAAGTGGAGGATGCGTTTTATTTATTTATTTATTTATTGCTTTTTGGGTCACACCTGGCGATGCTCAGGGGTTACTCCTGACTCTGCACTCAGGGATCACCCCTGGTAGTGCTCAGAGGACTATATGGAATGCTGAGAATCGAACCCGGGTTGGCTGCATGCAAGACAAACGCCCTACCCGCTGGGCTATCGCTCCAGCCCCTGGAGGATGTGTTTTAGAGCGAGAGGTAAGTAGAAGAAATGAAGAGCAGGAGACAATGGAAGTGTAGTTGTATTGCAAGAACAGCATTAGAAGAAGAGCAGGATTATGAAGTATGGAATCTAAAGGAGTTTGAGAAGGATGAGAGAGAAAACAGGTGGAGGAGGAGGTGGTGGCGGGAAGGAGAAGAGTACAACGATGAGAACAGAGATGGATCAGAAGAAGATGATGGGGACATCAGAAGAAGAGGTGGATGGGTGAATGGGAATTTGTATTTGAGAATGATTTTGTGAAGGGTGGGACAGGGAATTGTAGGGACGGGGAGACCTGATGTTGAAAAAGACAATGCGCAATTGAAGAAATGGAATTGGAGGAAACAGAAAAGTGTTTGAATTGGAGAAGATCCAGGAGCAAATTTGATGAAGCAAACTGGTGATGTACGGAGTGATGGTGGGAAATGACAAGAATATGATGATTTTTGTAGAGGTAAGTAGGAGGAAAATAGACAAAACATAGGAAGGGCGACAGTGAAAATGAACCGTCATGTAAGAAATGGACGAGGAGGTACTGAAAACAAGATGGAAGAAGGAAGACCCAGAGAAAGAAAACCGGAGGTGGATGAGATGGAGGTGGAAAGAAGAGAGAAGAGTTGGATACATTTGAAAATGAGAGGTAAGTAGAAGAACTGAAGAGCAGTTCCGGTGGAGTGGAGTAAAGGAGAACTACTATGGAAGAATAGTGGTATAAAAGACAGCAAGACAATGTTGGAAGCAGAGGAGTATTTTGAGGTATGGAAACAAAAGGAGTTTGAGGAGGAGGAGTGAGAAATCAGGCGGTGGAGGAGGTGGTGGAGGGAGAAGAAAAGAAGAGGAGGATGAGTTCTAGGGCCAGAGGTAAGTAGAAGAAAGAAGAGCAGGAGACATTGGAGGCAGAATGATGAAAACGAAGGAGGCAACAATAGAACAGTTTCTGGAATTGGAGATACAAAGGCTAATGGAGGATTTGTTGGAGGAGGAGGAGGGAAATAACAGGCAGAGGGGCAGGTGGTTTCAGGAAGAAGAGTAGGATGACGAGAGATTAATTAAGACGAAGACATAAGAAGAGGTGGTGGGTAAATGGGAATTTGAATTTGTGAATGGAATTTTGAGGGGGAGGGACAGGGATGTGAAGGGAGATGGAGACATGATGTTGAAAAATACGATGTAGATAGTGAAGAGGAGATAGAAATGGAGGAAACACAAAAGTGTTTGAATCGAAGTAGATGGAAGACCACACTTGATGAAGCAAACTGGCGATGAACGTTTTGATGGACGAAGAAGAAAAGAGATGGTGATTTTGTGGAGACATAAGTAGAAGCAAAAAAGAAGACAAGGAAGAGGCGAGGCCGTGAAAGGCGTCCGCATGTAAGGAAAGGACAGAGGTACGGAAACCAAAGGTGGAATTTGAGGACCCTGAGGAAGAAAACCGGTGGTAGATGGGGTAGTGAAGAAAAGAAGAGAGAATTGGAGGATGCGTTTGAAAATGAGAGGTAAGTAGAAGAACTGAAGAGCAGTTCTTGGTGGAGTGGAGAAAAAGAGAACTGCTCTGGAGCCATAGTGGTTTTTAAGAAAATGTTGGAACGGGAGGAGTATTTTGAGGAATGGAACCGAAAGGAGCTTGAGGAGGAGGAGTGAGAAAACAGGCGGTGGAGGAGGTGGTCGAGGGAGAAGAAAAGAAGAGGAGGATAAGTTCATGGACGAAATGTAAGTAGAATGAAGAGCAGCAGACAGTGGAGGCAGAGTGGTGAAGAAGGAGGCAACAAGAGAACAGGAGCTGGACTTGAAGGTACGATGCCAAAAGGAGGAGTTGGAGGAGGAGGAGTGAGAAAACTGGTGGAGGAGAAGGTGGTGGAGGGAGAAGTGTAGGACAATAAGAGGAGAAATAAAGAAGATTAAAACAGAAGAGGAGGATGGGTGAATGGGAATTTGAATTTGTGAATGGAATTTGTGAGGGGGAGGGACAGGGAACTGTGGGGAGAGGGAGAGCTGGTGTTGAAGAAGCTGATGCAGATGTTGAAGAGGATATGGAGTTTGAGGAAACGGAAAAGTGTTTGAATTGGGAGAAGGTGGAGGATTACAGTTGAAGTAGCAAACTGTTGGTGGACGCGGTGATGGAGGGAGAAAGACGCGAAAATGACGACATTGTGGAGAGGTAAGTAGGAGGAAAAAAGACAACAGAGGAGGCACAACAGTAATAAAGATTGGGCATGTAAAAAAAAGGATGAGGAGGTACTGAAACACAAGATGGAAGGAAGACCCAGAGAAAGAAAACCGGAGGTGCATGAGATGGTGTTGGAAATAATAGAGAAGTGGAGTATGCGTTTGAAAATGAGAGGTTAGCGCTGTTGGAGAGGATGTGGGGAGAAAGGGACCCTTCTACACTGCTGGTGGGAATGCCGGCTAGTTCAGCCCTTTTGGAAAACAGTATGGACGATTCTCAAAAAACTAGAGGTTGAGCTCCCATTTGACCCAGCAATACCACTGCTGGGAATATATCCCAGAAAAGCCAAAAAGTATAGCCGAAGTGACATATGCACTTATATGTTCACCACAGCACTGTTTACAATAGCCAGAATCTGGAAAAAACCCGAGTGCCCTAGAACAGATGACTGGTTGAAGAAACTCTGGTACATCTATACAATGGAATACTATGCAGCTGTTAGAAAAAATGAGGTCATGACATTTGCATATAAGTGGATCAACATGGAAAGTATCATGCTAAGTGAAATGGGTCAGAAAGAGAGAGACAGACATAGAAAGATTGTACTCATCTGTGGAATATAGAATAATAGACTATAAGACTAACGCCCAAGAATAGTAGAAATAAGTACCAGGAGATTGTTTTCATGGCTTGGAGGCTGGTCTCTCATTCTGGGTAACTCAGGGAAGGGACCACCAAGTAAAATGTGGTTGGAGGTCATGTGGGGGAAGGGTGAGGCGGGCGGAATACAGACTAGAGACTGAACACAATGGCCACTCAACACACCTCTATTGCAAAGCACAACACCTAATCAGAGAGAGAGAACAAAAGGGAATTCCCTGCCATAGTGGCAGGGTGGGGTGGGGGGAGACGGGTCTGGGGAGGGGGGAGGGATATTGGGTTTACGGGTGGTGGAGAATGGGCACTGGTGAAGGGATGGGTTATTGAACTTTGTATGGGGGAAGCATGAGCACAAAGATGTATGGATCTGTAACTGTACCCTCACGATGACTCTCTAATTAAAAATAAAGTAATAAAAAAACAGCTAGCTTTTTGAGTTCGGGGCCTTCGGTTATGCCACGCTATTGAGGCACAATTGAAGGTCCCAATATAGCTATATTGGCTTAAATAAACCCCGTGCGTTTGCAGAAAAAAAAAGAAAATGAGAGGTTAGTAGAAACACTGAAGAGCAGTTCTTGGTGGAGTGCAGTAAAGGAGAACTTATGGAGGTATAATGATGTACAAGAGAACAAGACTATGGTGGAAGAGGAGGAGTTTTTGAGGTATGGAACTGAAAGGAATTTGTGGAGGAGTGATAAAACAGGCGGTGGATGAGGTGGTGGAGGGAGAAGAAAAGAAAAGGACTATGAGGGGTTGGAGTGATAGCACAGTGGGTGGGGCATTTGCCTTGCACGCGGCCGACCCGGGTTCAATCCCCAGCATCCCATATGGTCCCCCAAGCACCGCCAGGAGTAAGTCTTCAGTGCAAAGCCAGGAGTAACCCCTGCGCATCGCTGGGTGTGACCCAAAAAGCAAAAAAAAAAAAGAAAGTAAAAGACTATGAGTTCGAAGACGAGAGGTAATGAGAACTAGTAAAGGGAATCAAACTGAAGGCTTGAGTTGAAAATGGAACAAGGACAACATCAGAAAAGGAGGAATTGCAGGTAAGGAGAACAAAAGCAGAGATGGAAGAGAAGGAAGAAGAATACAGGTTGTAAGGAGGTGGTGGAGAAACAAAGAGATGAAGGGGAGGATGAGTGCATGTAGAAGAAGTAGAAGAATGAAGAGCAGCAGACAGTTTTGGCAGAGTGTTGAAAAAAGCAGGAAACAAGAGAACAAGAGCTGGAATTGGAGGTATGATGTGAAACGGAGGAGTTAGAGGAAGAGGACAGAGAAAACAGGTAGAGAAGAAGTTGGTGGTAGGAAGAATAAGAGTAGACAACGATGAGTTCAAAGATGAGAGGTAATGAGAAAAACTGAATTGGAGTCACGATGCAAAAGGGATGAGTTGAAGGAGTCGGAAAGAGAAAACAGGAGGAGGAGGAGGTGGTGGCGGGAAGAAGAAAAGAGAGGAGGATTTTGAAGACTAGAGGTAATGATATGAATTTAATGAAGGACACTGTGGAGGCCGAGTCGAAAATAGAACATGGATGACGTCACAACAAGAGTAATTGGAGGTACAGAGAAAAAAGTTAGCGATAGAGGAATAAGAGGGAAGAAGAAGAAATCAGTCGGTGGAGGAGAGAGTGATGGGCAGAAGTAAAGAAGGTAGTACAATAAGTAGAGAAAAACATCAGAAGAAGATGAAGGTGATGTCAGAGAACAGGTGGATGGGCGAATGGGAATTTGAATTTGTGAATGGAATTTGTGAGGGGAGGGACAGGGAAGTGTGGCGAGAGGGAGACCCTGGAGGAGAAAAAGATTGTGGGAAATGGAAGGAGATGGGCCCAGAATAAGAAAACCAGTGGTCGATGAGATGGTTTGGAAGTTAGAGAGAAGTGGAGAATGCGTTTGCAAAAGAGGTAAGTAGAAAACTGAAGAGCAGTTCTTGGTGGAGGGGAGTAAAAGAGAACTACTATGGAACAGAAAGTAATTTAGGAAGAGGAGTGAGAAAACAGGCGGTGGAGGAGGTGGTGGAGGGAGAAGAAAAGAAGAGGACGATGAGCTCAAAGACGAGAGGTAATGAGAAGAACTAAAGAAAGGAAACTGTGGAGGCTGTAGTTGAAAATGGAACAAGAACGACTACAGAACAAGAGGAATTGCAGGTAAGGAGAACAAAGGCCGAGATGGAGAGGGAGCAGCAAGAACAATACAGGCTGTAAGGAGGTGGTGGAGGGACAAAGAAAAGAAGAAAGGATGAGTGCATAGACGAGAGGTAAGTAGAAGGATGAAGAGCAGCAGACAGTGGAGGGAGAGTGGTGAAAACAAAAGGAGTCAAGAGAGCAGAGGGTGGAATTGGAGTTATGATGCCAAAGGGATGAGTTGAAGGAGTCGCAGAGAGAAAACAGGAGGAGGAGTAGGTGGTGGCGGTAAGAAGATAAGAAGAGGAGCTTATTAGTAAAGCTGTAGAGCAGGAGACAATGAAGTGGAGTGGTGGATATGTGAATAAGACTACATCCAAAGAAGGAGGAGGATTGGAGTTACAGAACCGAATGGAAGAGTTGGAGAAGGATGGACAAAGCAGCAGAGGAACAGGTGGTAGAGGGAAGAAGAAAAAAATGTAGGACAACGAGCAGAAATATATCAGAGGTATTTGAAGGGGACATTTGAAGAAGAGGTGGATGGGGATGGGAATTTGAATTTGTCAGGTAATTTGAGAGGGGGAGGTTCAGGGAAGTGTGGGGAGAGGGAGACCCTAGAGTAGAAAAAGACAACGCAAAAGTAGAAGAGCAGATGGAAATGGAGGAAACACAAAAGTGTTCGAGAGACAGTGGAGGTGCTTAGTAGATGAAGCAAACAGGCGAAAGATTCAGTGATGGAGGGAAGAAGACAAGAGGATTATTTCATAGAGTGGTAAGTAGAAGGGAAAAGATGAAACAGGCGGCGAAGCAGTGACAAAGAACCCATCAGTAAAAGGAGGACCAGGAGGTCGCAGACACAAGAAGATGGAGGAGCAGGACCCTGACAAAGAAAACCGGTAGTAGAAGAGGTTGTGGAGGAAAGAAGAGAGAAGTGCAGGATCACTTTGAGAATGAGAGGTAAGGTGAAGAACTGAAGAGCAGAAGACAGTGGAGGTGGAGTGGTGTAAACAAGAACAAGACAACGTTAGAAGAAGAGGACTTTGAGTAGTTTGAAGGATTAAACGGACAGAGGAGTAGGTGGTGGCGGGAAGAAGAATTGGACAATGAGAGGAGAAATAAAGGAAGATGAAACATCAAAAGAAGAGGTGGATGGGTGAATGGGAAGTTGAATTTGAGAATGGAATTTGTGAGCAGGGACAGGGAAGTGTAGGGAGACGGAGACCTGGAGTTGAAAAAGACGAAGCAGATATTGAAGAGGAGATGGAAATGGAGGAAACAGCAAAGTCTTAGAATCAGAGAAGGTGGAGGATCACACTTGACGAAACAACTGGTGATGGACGTGGTGATACACGGAAGAGGACAATCAGATGATGTTTTTTTGAGAAGTAAGTAGAAGGGGGAAAAAAGGACACAGAGGAGTCGAGGCTGTGAAAAGAGTCCGTCAAGTCAAGAAAGGACTGAGAGGTACGGAGACCGAATGCAGTACTTTAGGACCGAGAGGAAGAAAACCAGAGGTGGATGTGGTGGTGGAGGAAAGAAGAGAGAAGTGGAGGATGCGTTTGAATATGAGAGGTAAGTAGAAAACTGAAGAACAGTTCTTGGTGGAGTGGAGTATAAGAACTGCTATGGAGGCATAGTGGTGTAAAAGACAGCAAGACAATGTTGGAAGAGGAGGAGTATTTTGAAGTTTGGAACCGAAAGGAATTTGATAAGGAGGAGTGAGAAAACAGGCGGTGAAGGAGGTGGTGGAGAGAGAAGAAAAAAAGAGGAGGATGAGTTCATGGACAAGAGGTAAGTAGAAGAATGAAGAGCAGCAGACATTGGAGGCAGAGTGATGAAAACAAAGGAGGCAACAAGAGAACAGGTGCTGGAATTGGGCGTATGATGGCAAACGGAGGAGTTGGTGGAGGAGGAGGGATTAAACAGGTGGCCGAGGATGGGGTGGCAGGAAAGAGTATGACAATGAGAGGAAAAATAAGAGAAAGACATTAAAAGAAGAGTTGGTTGGGTGAATGGAAATTTGCATTGAAAAAGACAATGCAGATGTTGACAAAGAGACGGAAATGGAGGAAACTCAAAAGTGTTTGAATCCGAATAGTTGGAGGATCACACTTGAAGAAACAAACTGGCGATGGATGTGGTGATGGACAGAAGAAGACAAGCAGATGATGATTTTCTGGAGAGGTAAGTAGAAGCAAAAAAGGGGACAGAGAGGAGGCGAGGCCATGAAAAGTGTCCATCATGTAAGTAAAGGACAGGGAAATATGGAGACCGAAGGCGGAACATGAGGACCCAGAGGAAAAAAACCGGAGGTTAAAGGGGTGGTAGAGGAAAGGAGAGAAGTGGAGGATGCGTTTAAAAATGAGAGGTAAGTGGAAAAATTGAAGAGCATTTCTTGGTGGAGTGGAGTAAAAGAGAACTACTATGGAGGCGTAGTGGTGTAAAAGACAAGACAATGTTGGAAGAGGAGGAGTATTTTGAGGTTTGGAACCGAAAGGAGTTGGAGGAGGAGTGAGAAAACTGGCGGTGGAGGAGGTTGTGGAGGGAGAAGAAAAGAAGAGGAGGAGTTCGGAGACGAGAGGTAATGAGAACAACTAAAGTCAAGGAAACTGTAACCTGGAGTTGAAGATGGAACAAGGACGACATCAGAACAGGAGGAATTGCAGGTAAGGAGAACAAAGGCCAAGATGGAGGAGGAGGAGCAAGAAGAATACAGGCTGTAAGGAGGTGGTGTAGGGACAAAGAAAAGGAGAGGATGAATGCATGAAGAAATGTAAGTAGAAGGATGAAGAGAGGCAGACAGTGGAGGAAGAGTATTGAAAACAAAGGAGGCAAGAAGAGAACAGAGTGTGGAATTGGAGTTATGATTCCAAAGAGATGAGTTGAAGGAGTCAGAAATAAAACAGGAAGAGGATGAGGTGGTGGTGGGAAGAAGAAAAGAGAGGAGGAGGATTTTGAAGAATAGAGGAAATGACATGAACTGAATGAAGGTCACTGTGGAGGCCGAGTCAAAAATGAACATGGATGACGTCACAATAGTAGGAATTGGAGGTACAGAGGAAAAAGTTGGAGATAGAGGAGTAAAACGGAAGAAGAAAACAGGTGATGGAAGAAATGGGGACGGGTAGAAGAAGAGATGGCAGTACCACTTTTGGAGAAAAACGTCAGAAGAAGATAAAGGGGACATCAGAGAAGAGGTGGATGGGGAAATGGAATTTGAATTTGTGAATGGAATTTGTGAGGTGGAGGGCCAGATAAGTGTGGGGAGAGGGGACTCTGGAGGAGAAAAAATTGTGGAAAGTAGAAGATTACAGAAATGGAGGAAACACAAAAGTGTAGAAATCATAGAAGTTGGAGGAGCATAGTAGACGAAGGAAACAGCCAAAGGACAGGATGATGGAGGGAAGAAAACTACAGGAGGATGATTTCATAGACAGGTAAGTAAAAAAAGCCAAGTCACAGAGGAGGTGAGTCAGTGAAAAAGAACCCATCAGGTAAGAGGAGGTCGAGGCAGAATGGACTCAGAATAACATGGAGGAGGAGTACTGAGAAGTGAAAACCAACAGTAGAGGAGGTGGTAGAGGAATGAAGTGCGAAGACGATGAGGCCATTGAGAACAAGAGCTAAGTTGTAAAACTATACTGCAGGAGAAAATTAAGCGGAGTGTTGGATTACAGAATAAAATGACATCCGAAGAGGTGGAGGATTGGAGGTACAGAACCGAATGGAAGAGTTGGGGAAGAAGGGGGGATAAAGCAGGCGGAGGAGGAGGTGGTGGAGGGAAGAAGAAAAGAGTAGAGGGGCTAGAGCCATAGCACAATGGGGAGGGTGTTTGCTTTACACGCGCCTGTCCCAGATTCAATCCCCAGCATCCATATGGTCCCCTAAGCACAGCTAGAAGTACTTCCTGAGCAGATAACCAGGAGTAACCCCTGAGCTTTGCTGGCTGTGACCCAAAAGGCAAAAAAGAAAAAAAGGAGTAGAACAACGAGAGCAAAAATATATCAGAGGTATTTGAATGGGACATTTGAAGAAGATGTTGATGGGGGGATGGGAATTTGAATTTGTGAATGGAATTTGAGAGGGGGAAGGTCAGGGAAGAGTGGGTAGAACGAGATCCTGGAACAGAAAGAGACGATGCAGAAGTAGAAGAGCAGACGGAAATGGAGGAAACACAAACATTTTTGAATCAGAGTAGGTGGAGGTACACAGTAGCAGGAGCATACAGCTGAAGGACCGGGTGATGGAGGGAGGAAGAGAAAAAGAGGATGATTTCGTGGAGTGGTAAGTAAAAACAGAAAAGGAGTGACAGAGGAGGTGAATCAGTGAAATAGAACCCATCATGTAAGAGGAGGTCGAGGCAGAATGGACCCAGTATAACATGGAGGAGGAGGACCGAGAGGTGAAAACCAGAAATGGAGGAAGTGGTCTTGGAGCAAGGTCGAAGACGATGAGGCCTTTGAGAACAAGAGCTGATTAGAAAAACTAGAGCAGGAGTCAATGCAGGGGAGTGGTTGAAAAAAGAATAAGAGGACTTCCAAAGTGGAGGAGCATTGGAGGTACAGAACGGAATGGAGGAGGTGGAGAAGAGGGATAAAGCAGGCAGAGGAGGAGGAGGTGGAGGAAGAAGAAAAGAGTAGGACATTGAGAGCAGAAACATGTCAGAGGTACTTAAAAGGGACATCTGAAGAAGAGCTGGATGAGAGCGATGGGAATTTGAATTTGTGATTGAACTATGTGGGGGGGAGCGTCAGGGAAGTGTGGGGAGAGGGAGACCCTAGAGGAGAAAAAGACAATGCAGAAGTAGAAAAGCAGATGGAAATGGAGGAAACGCCAAGTGTTTGAGAGAAGGTGGAGTTGCACAGTAGATGAAGCAAACAGACAAAGGATGGGGTTATGGTGGGAAGAAGACAAGAAGAGGATGATTTCATAGAGTGGTAAGTAGAAGGAAAGAGAAGGAAAAAGCACACACGAAAAGATGGATTAGGAGAAACCAGAGGGAAAAACTGGCAGAGTAGGTTGTGGAGGAAAAACGAGAGAATTGGAGGATGCGTTTTAGAACGAATTGTATGTAGAACTGAAGAGCAGGAGACATTGGAGGCAGGAGACAATGGAGGCAGTATAGTATAAACAAGAACAAGACAATGTTAGAAAAAGAGGAGGACTTTGAGGAGTTTGAGCGAGAAAAAAGGCGGTGGAGGAGTAGGTAGCAGGAAGAAGAGTAGGACAACCTGAAGAGAAATAAGTGAAGACAAAGACATCAGAAAAAGAGGTGAATGGGTGAGTGGGAATTTTATTTGTGAATGGAATTTGTGAGGGGGAGGGACAGGGAAGTGTAGGGAGAGGGAGACCTGGAGTTGAATAAAACGAGGCAGATGTTGAAGGAGACAGGAATGGAGGAAACACCAAAGTGTTTGATTTGGAGTAGGTGGAGGATCATACTTGATGAAGCAAAGTGGCGATGGATGTGGTGATGGAGGGAAGAAGGCAAGGAGATGATGATTTTGTGGAGAGGTAAGTAGAAGCGAAAAAGAGGTCACGGGGAGGTGAGGTAGTGAAAAGAATCTGTCATGTATGGAAAGGACAGGGAGGTACGATGACAGAGGATGGAAGAGTAGGACCCAGAGGTATAAAACCGGGGGTGGACTGGTTGTAGGAGGAAAGAAGAGAGAAGTGGAGGATGCTTTTGAGAACCAGTGGTGAACTAGAACTGAAGAGCAGAAAACAATGGAAGCATAGTGGTGTGAAAGACAAGACGTCGTTAGAAAAGGAGGAGAATTTTGAGGTAAGGAACCAAAATGAGCTTGAGGAGGAGGGAGAAAACAGGCGGTGGAGGAGGTGATGGAGGGAGAAGAAAAGAAGAGAAGGATGAGTTCATTGATGAGAGTTAAGTGAAAGAATGAAGAGCACCGGATAGTAGAGGCAGAGTAGTGAATACGAAAGGAGGCAACAAGAGAACAAGAGCCAGAATTGAAGGTATGATGCCAAACAGAGGAATTGGAGGAGGAGGAGGAGGGAGAAATCAGGAGGAGGAGGAGGAGGCCGTTGTTGGAAGAAGAAAAGACGATGAATTCGAAGATGAGAGGCAATGAGAAGAACTGAAGGGAAAGGAACTCTGGAGGCTGGAGTCGAAAATGGAACATGGACGACATCAAAACAGGAGGAATTGCAGGTACAGGAAACAAAGGCTGAGATGGAGGAAGAGGGGAGAAGAATATAGACGGAAAGGAGGTGGTGGAGGGACGAAGAAGAGAAGGGAAGGATGATTGCATGGACGAGAGGTAAGTAGAAGAACGAAGAGTAGCAGACAGTGGAGGGAGATTGGTGAAAACCAAACGGGGCAAGAAGAGAGCAGAGTGCAGAATTGGAGTTATGATGCCAAAAGGATTATCTGGAGGAGTCTGAGGAAGAAAACAGGTGGAGGAGGTGGAGGTGGTGGTGGAAAGAAGAAAAGAAGAGGAGGAGGAGGATTTCGAGGACTAGAGGAAATGAGAAGAACTGAGTGAAGGACATTGTGCAGGCTGCTTTGAAAATGGAGTACATCAGAATAAGAGGAACTGGGGGTATGGAGAAAAAAGGCATAGATCAAGGGGTAAGAGTGTAGAAGATGAAAACGCAGTGTATTATAATGGGGCAGAAGAAGAAATGAAGATTAGGTCCAGGAGCGGAGAAAAATATCAGAAGGAGATGAAAGGGACATCAGAAGAAGAGGTGGATGGGGAATGGGTA
Organism: Sorex araneus; assembly: GCF_027595985.1. Taxonomy (NCBI): domain Eukaryota; kingdom Metazoa; phylum Chordata; class Mammalia; order Eulipotyphla; family Soricidae; genus Sorex; species Sorex araneus. The sequence goes on from NC_073313.1 coordinate 1,626,683, forward strand.
GTTGGATTTGTGAGGAGGAATGACAGGGAAGTGTGCCGAGAGAGACTCTGGAGGATAAAAAGACAATGCAGAAGTAGACAAGACAGAAATGGAGGGATCACGAATGTGTTTGAATTGGAGAATGTGGAGAAGCATAGTAGACGAAACAAAGAGGTGAAGGACTGGTGATGTAGGGAAGAATACAAGGATGAAGATGATTTCTATGAGAGATAAGTAGAAGAGCTGAAGAGCAGGAGATAATGGATGCGTAGTGGTGTAAAAGAACTTTAGAAGAGGAGGAGGGTTTCAAGATACAAAACAGAAAGGAGGAGTTTGAGGAGGAGGAGGGAGAAAACAGGCAGAGGAGGTGGTGGTAGAAGGAAGAAGAAAAGAAGGACAATGAGATTGAATACGAGAAGAAATGAGTTGAACTGAACGGCAGGAGACTGTGGAGGCTGGATTCAAAAATGGAACACGGATGATATCAGACAATTGGAAATGGGAGTTATGGCAAACAAGGGCAAATATGGAGGAGGAGGTGGGAAGAAGAAAACAGGCGGAGAGAACTTGATGGAGGAATGAAGAAAAGAAGAGGAGAATGAGTGCATGCATGAGAGTTAAGTAAAAGCTGAAGAGCAGCAGACAGTGGAGGGAGTCGTTTCACCAAAACGAAAGGAGGCAAGAAGAGAAGAGAGGGTGGAATTGCAGTTAGGATGCCAAAAGGTTGTGTTGGAGGAGTCGAAGGGAGAAAACAGGTGGAGCAGGAGATTTTGGCGTGTTAAAAAAAAAAGAAGAAAAGGAAGATGAGAGGAAATAAAAAAATGAGTGAAGGACACTGTAGAGACCCAGTTGAAAATGGAACACGGATGACGTCAGTATAAGAGGTATTGGAGGTATGGAGAAAAGTGGTGGAGATGGAGGAGTAAGAGGGAAGAAGATGAAAAAGCAGTGTAGGAGATCGGGGTGGGAAGAGGAAAAGAAACACAGGACTACAGTCTGAGAATACGTCAGAAGATGAAGCGGACATCAGAAGAAGAGGTGAATGGTGGAGTGGGAATTTGAATTTGTGAATGGAATTTGTTGAGAGGGAGTGACGGGATTTGGAAGAGGGAGACCCTGGAGGAGAAAAAGACGATGAGGAAGTAGAAGAGCAGACAGAATTGAGGAAACACAAATTATTTGAATAAGAGAATGTGGAGGAGCACAGTAGACGAAGCAAACAGGTGAATGATGGGGTGATGGAAGAAGATAAGAAGAGGATTATTTTGTGCAGTGGTAAGTGAAAGAGAAAAACAAGGCAGAGGACGTCGAGGCAGAATGGACCTACAATAACTTGGAGGAGGAGGACTAAGAGTTGAAAACCAGTAGTGCAGGAGGTGGTGGAGGAATGAAGGAAGAAGATGATGAGGCCTTTGAGAACCAGAGGTAATTAGAAAAACTGTAGAGCAGGAGACAATGAGGTGGAGTGGTGGAAAAAAGAATAAGTCTTCATCCATAGACGAGGAGAATTGGCAGTACAGACTGAATGGAGGAGTTGGAGAAGAGACAGGGACAAAACAGGCAGAGGAGGAGGTGGTGGAGAGAAAAAGAAAAAAAGATAAGTACGGCGAGAGCAGAAATATTTCAAAGGAAGTTGAAGGGGACATTTGAAGAAGAAGTGATGGGGGAATGAGAATTTGAATTTGTGAATGGAATTTGTGAGGGGGAGGTACAGGGACATTTGGGTAGAGGGAGACCCTGGAGGAGAACAAGATGATGCATAGGTAGAAGAACAGATGGAAATGGAGGAAACTCAAAAGTGTTTGAGAGAAGGTGGAAGTGTATAGTAGACGAAGCAAACAGGCGAAGGACATGGTGATGGAATGAAGAATACAAGAATAGCGTGATTTCATGGAGTGGTAAGTAGAAGGGAAAAAGAAGACACAGGAGGCGAGGCAGTGGAAACCCATCAAGTAAGACTAGGACAAAGGATATGCAGACACAAGAAGATGCAGGAGGAGGATCCAAAAGAAGACAACTGGTGGTAGAGGAGGTGGTGGAGAAAGAAGAGATAAGTGGAGGATGCGTTTGACAACGAGAGGTAGTAGGAGAACTGAAGAAGGGGCTAGAGCAATAGCACAGCGGGCAGGGCGTTTGCCTTGCACGTGGCCGACCCGGGTTCGATAACCAGCATCCCATATGGACCCCTGAGCGCCTCCAGGAGTAATTTCTGAGTGTAGAGCCAGGAGTAACCCCTGTACAAAGCGAGGTGTGACCCAAAAAGCAAAAAAAAAAAAAGAACTGAGGAGCAGGAGACAATAGAGGCATAGTGCTGTAAACGAGAACAATACAAGGTAAGAATAAGAAGAGGACATTGTGGTACAGAACCAAAAAGAGGACTTTTAGGATTTCGAGGGAGAAAACAGGCGGAGGAGGAGGTGGTTGCAGGAAGAAGAATAAGAGCAGGACGACGAGAGGAGAAATAAATCAAAGGAAGATGAAGGGGACATTAGAAGAGGTAGATGAGTGAATGGGAACTTGAATTTGTGAATGGAATTTGTGAGGGGGAGGGACAGGGAAATGTGCGAAGCAGGAGACCTGGAGTTGAAAAAGACGATGCAGATGTTGAAGAGGAGATGGAAATGGAGGAAACACAAAAGTGTTTGAATCAGAGAAGGTGGAGGAGCATAGTTGGCAAAGCAAACTGGAGATTGATGTGGTGATGGAGGGAAGAAGACAAGCAGATGATGATTTTATGGAAAGGCAAGTCAAAGCCAAAAGAAAAGAGATGAGGCGAGGCAGTGAAAAAGAACCTGTCATGTGAGAAAAGGATGAGGAGGTACAGAGACATAAGACATAAGTGGAGGGCCAGAGGAAGAAAACCAGCAGCGGTGGAGGAAAGAGAGTGATTTGGAGGATGCTTTTGAGAACCAGAGATAAGTAGAAGACCTGAAGAGCAGGAGACAATGGAGGCGTAATGGTGTAAAAGACAACAAGACAAGTTTACATAAGGAGGAGCATTTTGAGGAAAGGAAACTGAAAAGAGTTTGAAGAGGAGGATGAGTTCATTTATGAGAGGTAAGTAGAAGAATGAAGAGCAGCGGACAGTAGAGACAGAGTAGTGGAAAAGAAAGGAGTCAACAAGAGAACAGGAGTTGTATTTGAAGGTAAGATGCCAAACGGATGATTGGAGGAGGAGGAGGGAGAAAATAGGTAGAGGAGGAGGTGGTGGTGGGAAGAAAAGAAGAGGAGGAAGACGAGATGAGAAATTTGTCAGAAGATGAAGAGGACATTAGAAGAAAAGGTTGGTAGTGAAATGGGAATTCTAATTTTTGAATGGAATTTGTGAGGGGGAGGGAAAGGGACATGTGGGGAAAGGGAAACCAGGAGAAAAAAGATGATGTGGATGTAGAAGAGGAGACACAAATGGAGGTTACCCAAAAGTGTTTGAATTGGAGAAAATCGAGCAACATAGTAGATGAAGCAAACTGGCGACGATGGGATGATGGAGGGAAGAAGACAAGAAGAGGATGATTTCGTGGAGAGGTAAGTAGAAGAAAAGAAGACCACAAAGAGGAGGTCAGTCAGTGATAACGAACTCGTCAAATAAGAGGCGGATGAAGAGGTACAGAGACATAAGAAGATTGATGAAGAGGAGGACCAAGAGTAAGAACACCAGCAGTGGAGGAGGTGGTGAACGAATGAAGGGAGAAGAGGATGACGCCTTTGAGAACAAGATGTAGTTAGAAAAACCGTAGAGCAGGAGACAATCAGGCGGAGTGGTGGAAAAGAGAATAAGACTACATCAGAATCGTATGGAGTAGGTGGAGAAAAAGGAGGGATAAAAGGCAGAGGAGGAGGAGGTGGAGGGAAGAAGAAAAGAAGAGGAGGATGAGTTTATGGTGAGAGGTAAGTAGTAGAATTAAGAGCAGCAGAGAGTGGAGGCATAGTGGTGAAAACGAAAGGAGGCAACATCGGAACAGATGGTGGTATTGGAGATATGATACCAAAAGGAGGAGTTGGATGGGAGGATAAGGAGAAAAGAGGCCAAGGAAGAGGTGGTAGCAGGAAGAATAAAAGATGCCAAGGATGAGTTCAAGGACGAGAGAATTTGAGAGGAAGTGAAGGGCAGGAGATTGGAGTCGAAAATGGAACACCAACGATGACAGACCAGGAGGAATTGGAGGTACAGAGATCGGCGGCAGAGATGGAGGAGGAGGAGGTAAGAATGGAAGAGTTGGAGGTGTGTGTCGGGAAGGAGAAAAGAGTAGGACGAGGAGAGGAGAACTATGTCAGAAGACGATGAAGGGGACACCAGAAGAAGAAGTGTATGGTGGAATGGAACTTGGAATTTGTGAGGGGGAGGGTCAGGAAAGTGTGGGGAGAGGGAGACCTTGGAGGAGAAAAAGACGATACGGAAGTAGAAGAGCAGATGGAAATGGAGGAAACAGAAAAGTGTTTGAGAGATGTTGGAGGAGCATCATATAGGAAGCAAACAGGTGCAGATGGGGTGATGGAGGGAAGAGGACAAGAAGATGATGGTAATGGAGTGTTAAGTTGAAGGAAAAAAGACAACACAGGAGGTGAGGCAGTGAAACAACCTGACAAGTAAGACTAGGATGAGGAGGTACGGGAGACACAAGAAGATGGAGGAGAAGGATGAGGAGGAGGAGGAGCCAGACAAAACCGGAGATGGAGGTGGTAGTGGAGGTAATAAGAAAGATGTGTAGGATGTGTTTGAGAAGAAGAGGTAAGTAGAAGTACTAAAGAGCAGGAGACAATGGAGTTGTAGTGGTGTAAAATACAAGACTACGTTAGAAGAGGAGGATGATTTCGAGGTAAGGAATCTAAAGGAGGAGTTTGAGGAGGAGGAGATGAAGGAAAGAGGAATAGACGATGAGTTTGAGGATGAGAGAAAATGAGAAGAACTCAGGGGCAGGATACAGTTGAGTCTGGAGTAGAAAATGGAATATGGATGACGTCAGAAAAAGGAATGGGAGCTATGGCGAACAAAGTTGGAGATGGAGGAGGAGGAGAAAAGAAGAAAACAGGTGGTGTACAGATGAAGAAAAGAATGGGAGGATGAGTGCAGGGACGAGAGGTAAGTAGAAGAATGAAGAGCCGCAGACAGTGGAGGGAGAGTGGTGAAAATGAAAAGCAAGAAGAGAACAGAGGGGAGAATTGGAGTTACGATGCCTAAAGGATGACTTGGAGGAGTCGGAGTTAGAACACAGGTGGTGGAGGAGGTGGTTTCAGGAAGAAGAAAAAATGAGGATTTTATGGAAGAGAGGAAATGAGAAGAACTGAGGAAGGACACTATGCAGGCCGAGTCAAAATTGAAACATGGATGAAGTCAAAACAAGAGGAACTGGAGGTACAGAGAAAAAAGGCAGAGATGAAGGAGTAAGAGGGAAGAAGAAGAAACCAGGCAGTGCAAGCGATGGCGCCAAGGAGTAGAAAAGAAGGGCCCGATCTCGAGTGGAGAAAAACATCAGAAGAAGTTGAAGGGTACATCAGAAGAAGAGGTGGGTGGGGAACGGGAATTTGAATTTCTGAATGGAATTTGTGAGGGGCAGGGAGGGAGACCCTGAAGGAGAAAAAGACAATGCAGAAGTAAACTAGGAGACACATATAAGAAACACAAAAGTTATTGATTCGGAGAATATCCAGCAACCTAGCAGATGAAGCGATTAGGCATAATACTGTGTGTTGGAGGGAAGAAGACAAGAAGTGGATGGTTTCTTCGAAAGGTAAGTAGAAGAAAAGATGACACAAAGGAGGCCAGCCAGTGAAAAAGACCCTGTCAAGTAAGAGGAAATCGAGGCAGAAGTGATTCAGAAGATGGACCAGGATTATGGAGATGAAGAAATCTGGTGGTGGAGAAGATGATTGACTAAAAAAGAGAAGTGTACGATGCTTTTGAGAATAACAGGTAAGTAGAAGAATTGAAGAGCAGAAGACAATGGACGCGGAGAGGTGTAAAAGAGAGAAAAGATGATGTCAGATTGGAGCTATGGTAGGGCTCTGAAGCGATAGCACAGCGGGTCGGGCGTTTGCCTTGCACGTGGCAAACCCGGGTTCAAATCCCAGCATCCCATATGGTCCTCTGAGCACCGCCAGGAGTAATTTCTGAGTGCAGAACCAGGAGTAACCCCTGTGCATTGTCAGGTGTGACCCATCCAAAAAGAACAAAACAAACAGATTGGAGGTATGGTACCGAAAGAAGGGGTTGGAGCAGGATTAGGGAAAAAACGGGGAGAGATGATGTGGTGGAGGAAAGAAGATTAGAAGGGAAGGATGAGATCTTGGACGAGAGCTAAGTAGAAGAATGAAGAGCAGCAGACAGTGAATGAAGAGTGGTGAAAATGAAAGGAGACGAGGTGTTGGCTGGAATAAGGGAATAAGAGGATGATTTCGAGGAGGACAAAAAGAAATGAGATGAACTGAAGGGAAGGAGACTGTGGAGGCCGAGTCGCAAATGGAACATGGATGACGTCAGAATACACTTAACGAGTACGGTGAAAAATGGCGGAGATTGAGGATGGAAGAAGAAGAAAACAGGAGGAAAATGAGGAGGTGGCGGGAAGAAGAAAGCGGCAGGATGAGTTGACGGATGAAAGGTAAGTAGAAGAATGAAAAGCAGCACACAGTGGAGGCAAATTGACCAAAACGAAAGGAGGCAAGAAGAGAATAGAAGGCAGAATCGGAGGTACGATGCAAAAAGGAGGAGTTGGAGGAGGAGGGAGATGGTAGCTGGAAGAAGGAAAGAAGAAAAGGATGATTTTGACGATGAGACAAATTGAGTGGAAGTGAAGGGAAGGAGACTGTGGAGGCTGAGTTGAAATGGAACATGGTCTACGTCAGAATACGAAGAATTGTAGGTACAGAGAAAAAAGATGGAGATGAAGGATGAAGAGGGAAGAAGAAGAAAAGACGATGCAGAAGTAGAAGAGGAGACAGAAATATATGGGGGGGAAGTGTTTGGAGAAACTCCAGGAGCATACTAGATTAAGCAAGCAGGCGGAGGACGGGGAGGTTGAGGGAAGAAGACGAGAAGAGCATGATTTCAAGGAAAGGTAAGTAGAAGAAAAGAAGACACAGAGGAGGCCAGGCAATGAAAAAGACCCCATAAAATAAGAGGATGTCATGGCAGAATGGAGCCAGAAGAAGATGGAAGAGGAGTACGAAGAAAACCGTCAGTCGAGGAGGTTTTTGGGAAGGAAGATAGAAGTGGAGGATGCATTTGAGAATGAGCGGTAAGTAGAAGAACTGAAGAGCAGGAGACAATGGAGGGGGAGTGTTGTAGAAGAGAAAACGACGATGTCAGAAAAGGAGGAGGATTGAAGGTTTGCTACTGAAAGAAGTTGGAGCAGGAGGAGGGAGAAAACAGGCGGAAGAGGTGGTAGATGGACGAAGAAAAGAAGAGGATGAGCTTGGAACAAGAGGTAAGTAGAAGAATGAAGAGCAGCAGACAATGAAAGCAGAGTGGTGAAAATGAAGGAGGCAACAAGAGAACAGGAGGTGGAATTGGAGGTACAGAGCCTCAATGAGGAGTTGGAGGAGGAGGAGGAGGAGGGAGAGAACAGGCGGAGGAGGAGGTGGTGGAGAAAAAGAAAAGAAGAGGAGGTTGTGCTCAAGGTCGAGGGAAATAAGAAAACTGACAGGCAGGATACTGTGGAGGCTGGAGTCCAAAATGGAGCAAGGATGATATCAGAACAAAAGGAATTGTTGTTATAGAGAAAGAATGCGGAGTTGGAGCAGGAGGGAAGAAAACAGGCAGAGGATGAGGTGGTGGCAGGAAGAAGAAAAATGTAGGATAATGAGAGGACATATTTGTCAGAAGAAGATGAAGGGGACATCATAAGAAGAGGTGGCTGGGGAAATCGGAATTGAAATTTGTGAATGGAATTTGTGAGCGGGAGGGATTGGGAGGTGTGGGGAGAGGGAGACGGGAGAAAAAAGACGATGTGTAAGTAGAAGAGGAGACGGGAATGATGGAAACACAAAAGTGTTTGAGTCGGAGAAGGTAGAGGAGCATAATATACGAACTAAACAGGTGAAGGAATGGGTGCTGGAGGGAAGACAAGAAGAGGATGATTTTGTGGAGACGTAAGTAGTAGAAAAGAAGACGACACAGGGGAGGGGAGGTAATGAAAAAGATCCCGCCAAGTAAGAGGAGGTCTAGGCCAAACGGAGCCAAAAGAAGACAGAGGGGGTGGTTGGAGAGGAAGAAAACCGGTGGTGCAGGAGTTGGTGCAGAAACGAAGTGAGAAGCGGAGGATGCCTTTGAGAATGAGAGGTAAATAGAAGAACTGAAGAGCAGGAGACAATGCTGGCGGTCTGACATAAAAGACAAATGAACGACCTTAGAATAGGAGGAGTATTTGGAGTTATGTAGCCTAAAGGAGGAGTTCAGGATGGAGAAGTGAGAAAACAAGAGGACGAGGAGGTTGTGGAGGAAAGAAGAATGCTGGGGAGGATGGGTGCGTGGACGAGAGGTAAGTAGAAGAATGAGGAGCAGCAGTCAGTGGAGGCGTAGTCGTGAAAAATGAAGGAGGCAACATCGGAACAGGAGATCGAATTGGAGTCACAAAGACAAAAGGAGGAGCTCGAGGAGGAGGAGGGAGAAAACAGGCAGCGGAGGAGGAGGTTGTGACGGGAAGAAGAAAAGAGGAGGAGCTTGAGAACAAAAAGATATGAGAACTAAAGGGCAGGAGACTTGGAGGCTGGAATCAAAAATGGAACAAGGACAACGTCAGAGCAAGAGGAATTGGAGTTATTGAAAATGAAGGTGGATATGGAGGAGGAGAAGGGGAAGAAGAAAACCAGTGGTGGGGGAGGTGGTGGTGGAAAGAAGGGTAGGATGACGAATGGAGATATATGTCAGAAAATGAAGGGGACATCAGAAGAAGAGGTGGAATGGGAGAATGGGAATTCTAGTTTGTGAATGGAATTTGTGAGGGGAAGGGACAGGAGGTTTCGGGAGAGGGAGAACCTGGAGGAGATAAAGACAATGCGAAAATTGAAAAGCAGATGGAAGTGGAAGACATAAAAAAGTGAATCAGAAATGTGGAGGAACACAGTAGACAAAGCAAACAGACAAAGGACGGGGTGATGGAGGGAAGAAGATAAGAAGAATGATTTCTTAAAGAGGCAAGTAGAAGCAAAGACGACGACAAAGAGGAGGCGTGGCAGTGTAAAAGAACCTGTCGAGGAGAGTGAGGAGGTACGGAGATACAAGGACACGGAGGAGGAGGACCGAGAGGAAGAAAACCAACAGTGAAGGAGGTGGCGGAGGAATGAAGAGAGAAGAGGATGAGGCGGTTGAGAATGAGAGGTAAGTAGAAGAACTGAACAGCAAGAGAAAATGGAGGCGAAGTGGTGTAAAAGAGAAAAAGGCAATGTCAGAAGAGGAGGATTTTGAGGTACGAAGCCAATAGGAGGAGTTAGAATAGTAGGAGGGAGAAAACATGTGTAGGAGATGGTCATGGAGGGAAGAAGAAAAAAAGGAGAGGATGAGTTCGTGGATGAAAGGTAATTAAGTAGAAGAATGAAGGGCAGCAGTCAGTGGAGGCAGAATAGTGAAATAGAAAGGAGGCAGAAAGAACAGGAGGTGGAATTGGAGTCATGGAGCCAAAAGGAAGAGGGGGGAAACATGGAAAAGTTTGTGGTGGGAAAAAGAAAAGAGGAGGAGGATGTGTTTGAGGATGTGAAGAAATTGAAGAACTGAGGGGCAGGAGACTGGAAGCTAAAGTCGAAAATGGAACATGGACAACATCTGAAGAAGAGGAAATGGAGGTATGGAGAACGAAGGCACAGATTGAGGAGGGAAGAAGAAAAGAAGAGTAGGACAACGAGAGGAGAAATATGTCAGACGAAGACAAGGGGACATGAGAAGAAGAGGTGGATGGGGGAATGGGAATTGGAATTTGTGAATGGAATTTGTGAGGGGGAGGCACAGGGAGGTGTGGGGAGAGGGAGACCCTGGAGGAGAAAAAGATGATGCAGAATTAGAAGAGGAGACAGAATGGAGGAAAGACGAAAAGTGTTTGAATCAGAGATGGTGGAGGAGCATAGTAGATGAAGATGTCAGAACAAGAGGAGGATTTGGAGGTACAGAGCAAAAGAATTGGAGAAGGAAGGTAAAAACAAGCTGACTAGAAGGCGGTGGAGGGAAGAAGAAAAGAAGGGGAGGATGGAGGAGAGGTACCACCCCACTCCCAGGTGTTTGCATAACAAATTAAATTCCTCTTTGATTACTTGAGTTTCTGTGGTTGACAGTTAATGGTGTTTCTCTGCACATCATCCTGACAAACTCCTGCCACTGGGTACCCACGTCTCTCCCCCAAGAACTGGGCTTATTTCGCCCAGGTGTTGCCTTTGGCCTTTCTTTCTCTCTGTCTGTGTATCTTTAAGTTCTACCTTTGAGAGATCACTCTGTAAGTCCCTGTTCCTCAGACTGGCTGGACTGTACGTGATGTTCATCGTTCCATTCACGGGTCTGCAGACTGCATGATTTTATTCTTAAAGAAGCCCAGGTCTTATTATTTGTCAATGTCTCTCAGCTTCATAATTCCTTGTTTCATAGTAGGGTTTTTGCGTGTTTTCCACGTCTGGACTAAGCACTGTAGTGGACACAGGCGTGCATGTGTCCTTTAGAATGGAAGACTGTGTGTGACAAATCGAAACCTTTCTATGTAGCTTCAAAACTGAAGAGCTGGAAGTTCCTTTAGGCCCTGGAGACCACTCAAAAGGTCCGGACACTTGCTTTGCATGTTGAAAGTTCAGAGTTTGAGACTCTGGGGCCCCGCAGGAGGAATACTGAGCTGGGAGTACTCCCAGGCATTGTAGGTCTGGCACCCTAGAGCAGAAACAAGTAACTCTCTGTGGCTTGGTAAAACGGACAGTTGTTCTGTCTAACCCAGACCACAGAAATGACATATTCAGTCATGAACATCAATGACGCTTATCTGAAAGATATTTAAGTCAGGCATTTAATGAGATAAGTAGAAGAATTTTCTCCTCCAACTCCCTTTTTAAGTGAATTTATTTTTCTAGAGGTCAAAGTTCCTCAGTTTTGTCTCTGGATAGTTTTTTTTTTTGGCTTTTTTGGGTGGTGAACACCTGGCGGTTCTCAGGGGATACTTCTGGCTCTGCACTCAGGAATTACTGCTGGCAGTGCAGGGGGGACTAGATGCGATGCTGTGATCAGACCTGAGTCTGCCACTGAAAGGGAAACATCCTACCAGCTGTTCTATCACTCTGACGCCCCTGGTTATTTTTTTAATTTTTTTTTTGTTTTTGGGTCACACCCGGGAATGCACAGGGGTTACTCCTGGCTCTTCACTCAGGAATTACCACTTGCGGTGCTCAGGGGACCATACGGGATACTGGGATTAGAACCCGGGTCAGCCACGTGCAAGGCAAACGCCCTACACGCTGTGCTATCGCTCCAGCCCCATCGTTATATTTTTTAATAATTTAAGCACCCTGAAATACAGTTACAAAGTTGAGTTTCAGTCATACAGTGTTGCAACGCCAGTTCCTCCACCAGTGTACATTTCCCAGCACCAATGTCCCCAGTTTCTGTCCCCCCACCCTCCCCCCAGCCTGTCTCTATGGCAGGCACTTTCCTTCTCTTTCTCTGTCTCTGTCTCTGTCTCTGTCTCTCTTCCCCTTTGGCATTATGGTTTGCGAACAGGTACTGAGTTATTCTGTTTGTCCCTTTATCTCCTTTCAGCATGCAGCTCTTGTCCAGAATGATCATTTCCAGCCATCTTTGTCCTGGTGGTCCCTTCTCTGTCCCCTGACCCTCCCCCAACCACTGAGGCCATGTTATGTGTTGGGCTCGGCTGGCAGCATCTCTACCCTCTTCCACCAGGTGGCAGTGGTGCGCTCTCCCACCCTGGCCCTGGGACTGGTGGCTCAGCACCTCCCTTCCCTTCTGTGGAAACAGACTCGGGGTGCAAGCACCAATGCCCAGCCGGTGTCATGGACCCCTCCTATTTAGTTCTCGGCCTTGGAGTCTCATAATCACACCCAAAATCAGATCAAACAGGACTGAGCACGGCTCCTCAAGGTATGTAAAGGTTATTATGACCCCGCATGGTTCCCTGAGCCCCTGCGGAGGTACACCTGAGTTCAGAGCCAGGAATCAGCTGGCATGGCTGGGCGTGTTCCCAACGACCCCCCCAAAAAAAAATCACTGTCATTGTCATCCCGTTGCTTATTGATTTGTTCCAGCGGGCACCAGTATCATCTCTCATCGTGTGACTATTGTTACTGTTTTTGGCATATCCAATACACCAAGGGTAGCTTGCAAGGCTCTGCCGTGCAGGCTCGATACTCTCGGTAGCTTGCCAGGCTCTCCGAGAGGGGTGGAGGAATCAAACACGGGTAGGCTACATGAGAGGCGAACGCCCTACTGCTGTGCTATCGCGTTAACCCTTCCCAAAACAATAGAAAATGATAATTATTTACATAGATTTTTCGACTTGTTCAGCACCTCTATGTCTGCGAAGAATGCCGAGAGTGAGAAAGCCACAAACGGACGCCTGTCTTCAGAAACTCTCCAGCTCATTCCTCAACATGGTTTGGCACGAGCCTCAGGCAACCACAAGCTAAAGTCCGAGCTCACAAAGCTGTGCAGAGATTCGATAAAGTAAGACGTCAAGAGAGAAGAGCAGCAGTGTTGGCCAGTGCAGCAGAAGCTGGGAAAAGTATTCGCAATGCTCGCCTGCCTTCGCCAATTACTAAACCAAGATAACTGCCCTCCGACATCCCAGTGGATCTATCACATCCTCCAGAAAGGCAATAGACAAAATTATTCACGACTTCTACTCGGATCTCTTTAACAGCCATGTCTACATGCCCACATACCAAATTCCGCAGGATGGATATGTCATTCCCATCTTTCTCTTTTCTGAAATCTGACAGACCATTTCGCTGGTAAAGACACGTGCAGCACCTGGTCCGGACAATGTTAGACCTGAACACCTGAAGAATCTGCCGCCAATACTTATCAATACACTGGCCCAACCCTTCACACGCTACTTGTCTGAATGCAAGGTTCCGACCCAGTGGAAAACCAGTAGTACCGTTCTGCTGTACAAGGAAGGAGACATCCATGACATCGGCAACTATAGCCCAATCTAACTGCTGTCTGTCGTCTACAAGTTGTTCACTCGTGTCATCCTGAATAGAATAGGCAGAACACTAGATGAAGGACAACCATGCGAGCAAGCCGGGTTCTGAAGAGCATTCAGCACGATAGACCATATCCACACAGTGACAAAACTCATTGAAGTTTCGAGAAAGTTCAAGATGCTGCTCTGTCAAAGTTCATCGACTAAAAGAAGGCCTTCAATTCTGTTGAGACTGAGGCGGTCATTGAAGCCCTGGCCAAACAGTGTGTTCATACTCAGTATATCAAAATCTTCCTCGAGCTGTATTGTGGATTCACCACCAGGATCTCACCTTTCTATAAGGAAGTGATCATTGATGTAAAGAGAGGGGTGTGGCAGGGTGATACCATTTCACCGAAACTCTTCAGTGCCACCATTGAGAACGTCATGCGACGCCTGGAATGGGAAGGAATGGGAGTGAAGATAGACGGTCGGCAATTACACCACCTATGCTTCACTGATGACATAGTTCTCATAACGCCAAACATTAGCCAAGCGGCACAAAGCCTGGCCAACTTCGACCACGAGTGTGGAAAGGTCGGATTGCAGCTGAATCTTAACAAGACGATGTTCTTGAAAAACGAACTTGTCCCTGAAGCTCCATTTGCTCTCAATGGAATGAACATCTCTAAATGCAGCAGCTTTGTGTACCTGGGTCTAGAAATCAACATGAGGAATGACTTGGTGCCAGAACTGCGCAGGAGGAAGAGAGCAGTGTGGAATACATTCAAGAGCATTGAATAGGTAGTTAAGAGAACGAAGACCCTCCAACTCCAGGCACATCTTTTCGATTCCACCGTTCTTCCTGCACTAACAGATGCCTCAGAGACCTGGGCCCTTCGCAAACAGGATGAGAATTCTATTAGGGTATCCCAAAGAGGAATCGAAAGAGCTATGCTGGGAATATCATGTCTCACTCAAGTGAGAGAAGGAATCCAGAGTTCTGACCTCCATCGATGGTCAAAAATCAGGGATGCTGTCTCGTTTGCCAAGGCATAAAAATTCAGATGGGCCGGTCATGTAATGTGATTCAGGGACAACCGCTGGACTAGAGCTGTTACCGACTGGATTCCTGGGGAGGGGAGAGCTGCAAGACTGTTCTAGGGGATGCCCGGGAAAAGCCTGTGCCCCCAGAGAAGGTATTTATGGGGACATCACATTTTTTAAGTAAGAACAGGAAGAAGCAGGAATTCGGACTTCATGACATGCCGTCTCAGAGAATGGAATAGCCCTAGTCAAAAAAAAAATCATAGCAAAATGTGAATAGAATATCATGTTTTCCCTGCTGACATAATCCGCCATTGTTGTTCTGGAAATGTCCTTTAGATGAACTCAATCATCTCTATGAGTACATGGAGAACATGGTGAGAAGGTGCCAACCCTGTTATGCATATGGATGAACTTCAGCAGGGAGTTCAGTTTCTGTTCAGCAGACAGGACAAGGTGTGGATTTTGTTCTGTAGGATCTCTAAGTTTGGGTTTTGCTTTGGAACCACGTGTGGTGCTCAGAACTTACTCCTGGCTCAGTGCTCTGGAGTCATTCCTGGCTGGGCTGGGGACCTTATGAGGTTCTGGTAAATTGAACTCAGATCTCATGCCGTAAGGTGAGTTCCCTGACCACTGCACTACCTCTTTGGCCCCCAGGAAACTTAAGAGTGTATGATGATAGGAAAGAACACTTCTAGGTAATACTGAGGTCACCTGAACTCCCGGATTTCCAAGTACACAGAAAATAGGATGCAAATGAATCGCCACATCTTTGAGCATAAAGCACATCATGGGGTGTACGTGGAAAGGTACTACAGCACGCAGGGCACTTGGTCCCCTGAGCACAGAGAAAGGAATCAGTCCTGAGCACAGCCCAAACAAACAACCCATAAAGACATGTCAAGGAAGACACATGCTCCCTTGAGTGTCAGATGCAGCTTGTTGTCTTTGTTCCTGGAATGACGAGAATGTTTAGGGCTCAGGTGGGTTTGGAGGGAGCTTCTGTGTGTTTGGTGTTGCATCTCCACAGCCGCCCATGGAGTGGCTGGCGAGAAGGCGCCAAGGGCTGCTTTGCTCTCTCCAGGCTGCTTGGGGGTCTGGGTGCTATTCCAGATGCTCCACTACCCCCAGTGTCTCTGGGAGATGCAGAGCAAACACAGAACTGACCCCTCTTTGTGTGGTCATCCCTCACTACACCTGGGTAAGTGCACTCGCACACTCACACACACATATACACACACACATTGTGTTTCCAATCTCTTACATTACAAACTGCTGTAGTATCTACGAAACCAGTCTCAATTATTTTTACCCTTCCAGGTGGCTTGCCTCAGGATGAATGATGTGTTTTCTTTACTTGAGGCTTGATGAATGAATGATGTGTTTACTTTCTTTACAGGATGTAATCTTTCCTAATTGCCAGAGTCCTGGTGCTTGGTGCTGCCTGCGGGTTATGTCCCTGATCTGAGAGGCAGGGGCGTCTCTGCTCTGATGACTCAAGGCTTTATCTCAGCTGGCAGGGTGCCAGCAGCAGGCTTCATGGCAAACACCGGACTTCACTTGTGTTGTGCGGCTTAAGGTGAAGGCTATTGTCGGGTGGCGAGACCTTCCCCGGCAGGACGTTGAGACGGACGGGCTGGTTTCCCGGAGGCCTTCCAGCGCTCAGGGATCACGGGGCCCGGGAGCATCTGGCAGCGCAGCAGCACACGCCTGGCTGAGTCCCAGGGCTGGGGCTTCAGCTGAGGACGCCCCCACCTTTCCCCCACCCCAGAGTCCTTCATGGCACCAGCCTCGATTCTTAGAAGCCGTTTATAGTGATAAATCAGACGTCAGACACCGATGGACATAGGCCGAATGGCGGAGGGGTGGCTGGAAAGCTTTGATGGGGGAGATTTTCTCTACGGCAAACATGAAAGCCCAAAGCCACGTGGACATAGAGGCCCTTTTGGGGGGCGGGCAGGGGGAGCATCTCTGCTTCTGGGCCTGTCCATGCTCGTGTCTGGGACATCTCAGAATCTTTCTGTGAACGTGACTGTGGATGACTCCCAAGGCCAACTGTAATGCCCCGGAATGTCTCCAGAACCTGCGAAGTGGAGTCTGGTGGCAGCCAGAGTAGGAAGGGCAGGAATTAGCACCCCTCCAGGCACCGGGAACACAGACTTGGCCAAGAAGGACAGCTTGGGCCTCCGGGCCGACCCCTCCCCACAGAGCAGAGGGACTGCACAGGAGGACGGGTCCTGGCAGGGAGCTGTGAGGGGAACTGGGGGCATCATTTCTGTGTGGAGCTGGGGGCAGCTGGGGGCATCAATTCTGTGGGGAGCTGTGTGAAGCTAGGGACATCATTCCTTCCTGAGTGGGTGAAAATGTTTAAACCATATCAGTGGGGCTGGAGAGATAACCCAGGTTAAGTCTCTCGCTTTGCACAGCCAACCCAGCTTCCTTCCCTGGCACCCTGTAGGGTGCCCTCAACCCCGCCAGGCATCATCCTGGGTCAGAGGCCCACGAGAAAACACTGCCACATGTGGCCCCAAAGCCAGAAACCACAGAAGATGGTGCAGCTAAAAAAATTAAATAAATCACCAGATACTTCCGATTAGTGAGTTTTCTGTTTGTGAATTGTATCTCAAAGTCTCATATAAAATTTTTTAAAAGGCTTCCATGGCAGCTGGGGAGGAAGTGAATTACTGGAGCACATGCTTTCTTGCAGGACCCCCTGGGTGTGAGCCCCCAGACCTGAAGGGTTTCTGAGCCTTGCTGAATGTGGCCCCAAGCCAGAGAAAGAAAGACCCTGTGCTGCTGTTTGCCAGTGTAGACATTCTAACCAGGGGAGCCGTGACTCAGTCACTCCTACCTGACTTTTAGACACGCACTGTTCTGGGACTGCCACCAAGGTCCACTCCCCAGTGCCCACTGCCCGCGTGTCCACTTCCCTCCCTGTTGTCCACTTCCCGAGCATCCACTTCTCTTTTCTGGTGTCCACTTCTGATCCATAATGTCCACTTCTCTCCTACAGTATCCACGTCCCTCCCTGGTGTCCACTTCCCTGCCTGGTGTCCACTTCCCTACTCAGCTTCCACTTCCCTTCCACAGTGTGCACTTCCATCTCTAAGTGTCCACTTCCCTCCCTAACGGCCACTTCCCTTTTCAGGTGTCCACTTCCCTCCCTGGTATCCACTTCCGTCTCCCAGTGTCCATTTCCCTCCCTGGTGTCTACTTCCATCCCTTAGTGTCCACGACCCTCTCCCAGTGCCCACTTCCCTCCCCCATGGCCACTCTTCTCCCTGAGCTTCACTACCCTCCACTAGTGTCCACCTCCCTCACCGAGTCCACTTCCCTCTCTGTTGTCCACTTCCATCCCTTAGTGTCCACTACTCTAGTTCAGTGCCCACTTCATTCCATTAGTGTCCACTTGCATCCCCGAGTGCCCACTTCCCTCCCCAAGTGTCCACTTCCCTCCCCGAGTGTCTACTTTCCCCCCGACAGTGCCCACTTCCATCCCTGAGTGTGCCCAGTCTGTCTGTTTCCCCAGTCCACCTCTAGGAAGTGTTTCAGCTCATGGCTGAGGCTTGAGCCATTGTCAGCTGCCCGTGAGCCCTGGGACCTCCCCACCTGCTCACCTGCTGCTGCAAGGGGCCGGCCTGGCTCCCGGAGACAGGAGCCCCAGACTGCTAATGTGCGGAAAAGATTAAGTCCCGCAACTATAGGTGGGGTCACCACCGAGGCCGACGGTGTGCTGGACCTCTGTCTACACCAGGGTGGATGGTGTCTTGACACTGCATTCCCGGGGCGAAGGTGGCCTGACCCTGTGTTCCTGGGGTGGGGGTGGCCTGACCCCGTGTTCCCCAGGGTGGATGGTGTGCTGAACCCCTGTTTATTTTTCCTTGCAGAACAACAGCTCCCTGGTGTGGTGACAGAATCAAAAGCAGTGTTCTAAGGTACGTGGCCTCACACTGCATGCAGTTCCCACAAGTGTGGGATAATGGGGAGTGGCCGAGAGAGAGAAGAGTGAGAGGAAAGAGAGAGAAGGGAGAGATGGGAGCAGAGAGAAGAGAGGGGGGAGAGAGAGGAGATACAGAGAGGAAGAGGGAGAGAGAGTGGGAGGGAGGGAGGGAGGGAGGGAGGGAGGGAGGGAGGGAGGGAGGGAGGGAGGGAGGGAGGGAGGGAGGGAGGAGGGGGTGGACACAGTCCTGGATGCTGCTCTGGCGCGCCTAGGAGCATGTGCATTGTGAGCCCCTGGGGTCAGCTGTGGAGACGGTGCTGTGTTGTCACATACATGTGGGGTCACATCAACAGTTATCATGCACAGTCTCTCGCTCTAGCCAGAGTTGTGCCTCGCTTTGGCAACTGTTTCTGTCCCGGGGCCCCTTGTCCCACTGGTTGCCTCCCAGCCGCCACCCTGGTGCCATGCCCTGGCCTCCACCTTTATGCAGGTGGGTTGGTCTCTGTTGTGGCCACACTCAGCAGTGCCTGGGGCCGACTCCTGGCGCTGTGCATGGGAATCGCTACTGGCGGGGCTCTGGGGAGTCTGTGGGGTGCCGGGGTCAGTGTGTGGAAGGCAGATGCCTG
This sequence comes from Sorex araneus, assembly GCF_027595985.1. Classification (NCBI taxonomy): domain Eukaryota; kingdom Metazoa; phylum Chordata; class Mammalia; order Eulipotyphla; family Soricidae; genus Sorex; species Sorex araneus. The sequence goes on from NC_073313.1 coordinate 1,645,378, forward strand.
TGTGCTGTACTAGACTC